>NC_043996.1:23025567-23380567 GCF_902150065.1 Myripristis murdjan | reverse complement strand
ATCACAAGACAGAAAGTTGTGTATGAACAGTGCAGCGATCTGATGACTGTGAAGCGTGTCGTGTATCGAGCGGTCAGACCCCGGCACGGACACAAAAACGCCCCGCGCGCCATGACGAGGCGTTCAGGTGAGCTCAAACAGAACCGTCCACGCGAGCCTTCACATGCGGCTCCGTTCTTCACGCGCAGCCGGATGGAGACGTTACACACACGGAGACACACACAGGTGTATGTACTCACGCACACGGCCGCACGCACAGAGCTCCATTATGCAGTTAGACCTCTCCCTCCCACTGATCAGAGCCATGAATTTCAGAACAAAAGAGAAAATATTCCACCTCAAAGGGAGTGGAGAGTTTCTGACAGAATGTCTAAATGTGGCCGCTGCCTGTGCCGCGGCTCCAAAGCCTTTGTAGCGCTGAATGAGTTTTGAAGGGAAAGTGGACCAATGTGTGTGTGTGTGTGTGTGTGTGTGAGTGTGTGTGCACGCACGTCCACGAGGGTAAAGCCACTGAGCACTTCAAACCAAGGGTCTAATCAGCACCCCATTGCCCACCCACACAAACTCTCTCTATATATCTCTCCCTCTCTCTTCTTCTTCTTCCTCCTCCTCCTCCTTCTTCTTCTCCTCCTCATCTTATTTTCATTCCCTCTCTCCCTCCCACACACTCTTGCCTTTGCATTCTTCCACTCTCTCCATACCCTTCCCTCTTCTTCCTTCCCCTCGCTCCTGCTTCCCTCCTTTTTCCCCTCCCTGGAGGCTGGGCGGGGTGGATGGATGGGTGGTGGTGGTGGGGGGGTGACAGCGGGACTCCTGGGAATGCTGCAGCTCCAATCCGAGGTCAGCCGAGTGCCTTCCCCCGTCCTGGTGGTGACGTTGGAGGGTGAGGACAAGTCGGGCTGATCCAGGATCTGCGTCCCCGGGGAGGAGTGGTGACAAGGCCGCCGGCGAACGCCATGACGCTGCTGAAATATTAAAGCTAATGGGATCGTGGCAGTACGTGCCTGCATGAGTTTGTGTGTGTGTGTGTGTGTGTGTGTGTGTGCGCGTTGCACATAAGTTGCAGCTACTTGAAGTGAAGTGGAGTGAGCAAAGTGGAATGGAGATGGATAATGCATTACACTCTAAACAATGGCACGGAGGAGAGAGTTTGGGCCACACTAGAGGTAACCCCACTTCTCAACGTGGAAAAATCTGGTGGAGGAGAGGAAAGGAGACGAGGAAAGGCAAGGAAGAGAGGCAACCGGATCTCAAGGAAAAATGTAAAAATTGCCACAACTTTCTTAACAACAAGCATGTGGTGGTGCTGCAGAATCTCTCAATGCAAAGTCAGTTAGGAAACGTGAAACGCCAAAGTGTGCACATCTGCAGAAACATCAGTGTTCGCCAGCTGTTATGGACTTTGGCTCCATGTAGCTACCAAAACTACTTGGTTACGGTTGGGGAAAGGTCATCAAACCTGGTTTTCACTCATCCAGCAGCCCACCTTCCTCCCTCGGTGGCCTTTTTCTGTCGTTACAC
Source organism: Myripristis murdjan (assembly GCF_902150065.1). Taxonomy (NCBI): domain Eukaryota; kingdom Metazoa; phylum Chordata; class Actinopteri; order Holocentriformes; family Holocentridae; genus Myripristis; species Myripristis murdjan. The sequence goes on along the minus strand of NC_043996.1, from coordinate 23,379,046 downwards.
TCATTTGTGAGGATCCTAACTGACTTTGCATAATTTGAACCCATTCTGTAGCGCCGACACGTAATTAGTTGTTTAGAACGCTGAGGTCATTTCACGTATTTCTGTGAGAAGGCAAAGACAAAGAAAGGAGAGGAAACGAGGAAAGGAAAGAAGAGAGGGGAAAAAAGGAGAGGAAGAGAAAGGAAAGGAAAAGAAAGAAGAAGAGAGGAAAGGAAACAATCGGAGGAGAGGAGGAAAGGAGAGGAGAGGAGAAGATCAGCACATAAAAATTAGAAAAAAATGAGAGACGGCTATAAGATCCTTCAGCTGCCAATAAGTATGCACACACACACACATACACACACACGCGCGCACACACACGCACACGCACAGCAGCTTCAAGCCATCATACACATCGCCTGGAGCACAATACAGCTCGTTAGTGGGTACATGCTCAAAATGAGTCCCTCTCCCTCTCTCACCCCCTCCATCTCTCAAGCAGTTGTCAATGTTATTATTTCCAAATGAATACACACAAATGCACTACATTGTCTGACAGAATATGCTGTAAGTGTGCTGTGTGCGTGTGCATGTGTGTGTGTGTGTGTGTGCATGTGCGTGCGTGTGTGTGTGTGTGTGTGTGCTGTGTGACAAACATACACAGCAAAGAGCGAGTTCTGCACGCCGCAAACATTCAACTCAGCAATGCCATGTGTTTGGGGAGGGGAACATGAAGAACAATTAAATATAGAGTAGACTGGAGTTGCAGGGGCTTATATATATATGTGTGTGTGTGTGTGTGTGTGTGTGTGTGTATGGGGGGGGGGTATGTGTAAGAGTGTGCTCAAAAACACCCACAGCCTCACTTGTTTCATATGAGACCTGAGAAAGGCGTGTTGAAATCACTGTTGCTCATGTGCAGCTCGTGGGCATTCAGTTAAATTATAGATTCTCTCTCTCTCTCTCTCTCTCTTTTCTCTCTCTCTCTCTTTTCTCTCTCTCTCTCTCAGAAGGCGGATGTGGGATCTCATTGCTGTAAGATATAGACAGAGCGCTGTTTTATCACGACGACTGTGATGTTAATTAAAATCAGACAGACGTTCGCAAGAAATAACTTGAGCTCATTTCCATTCTCCATTCAGAGCGAGCAGGGGAAGAGGGGAAAAGTAGGCCACGCTTTGGAGTCGCGCCACCTTCTCCGTCCTACGGATCAGCGGCGGTGACTGACAGCCGGGAGAGGACAGGAGAGGAGAGCAGACGATCCCTTCTTGTTTGTTATCCCCCTGACAATCCACACAAACACTGGCATACAGGCTGCCATGCCAATGTGTCACACACACAGTCGATGTCACCTATCAAGTCGCTCTCCAAAGGCCAAAAGTAGGCCACAGACTCGACTGTCTCTAATTCCTCCTGCTGCACGCCGGTTCTCACCTCATCCTTGAGCCCAGCAGGCCGCTCTGTGTCGAATCACACAAGGTCCAGTGCCCGGTCTAATGGGTATGATCGCTCCCGTCCATCCATGCAGCCTCTCCTCGCTCTGTGTCTCTGTTTCAGTCTCAGGTAAAACCATAGCTGCATGTTAAAACTCTGCGTGAGGCATCGTCGTCCCCCGAGTTGGTCACACGAGCTCATTTGCATAAGCTGCCTTTTATTCAGAAGGCACGCACACATGTACCCACCTACAACAAATGCGCATACACACATGCAAGCCCCCACCAGCCCTCAGGGAGATACACACACGCACGCACACACACACACACACACACATGCACACCTAATTTCCTCAAACCTCTCAATTTTTCCTCTGTGCCCACCGAGATGCAAGCATAGCTTGTTTTTTTTCCCTCTCTTTCATGGGAAGCAGTCTGCTAAAGGGGAATAATACCGGATTTCATCATTCAAATATGCTATTCCTTTGCCCAAGGACACATTCCTATGTATTAGTGAACATTCACTAGTGGGTCCCACCACCAGAAACGAGATAGAAAGTTTGTCCCGCCCCTGCATCTGTGAATCCACATTGATGTACAACTCCTTGGAAAATGAAGCGGAAAAGGTCACTCTGGCAATATCAAAGAGGATTTTCTGGGGATAACAGTGCATTTTCTGGTTCAGAGCGGATAGATGATGTAAAATTTCATTTGGATGTGAAGATATTCTGCGATTCCACCAAGTCAGTGTATATCTCCCATTCATTATCAGTGGAGCAGCTCCTCCAGGATGTGCGCTGAGATATGACGCCACGTATCAGAGCCTCTGCAGTTTGGCAGCGAGCGGCTCATATTCACACAATGCTGATTGGAGCTGAAGGCTGTATAAAATCATATGTGAATTTGCAGATTGAGTGGTGAAGTGTTTCCATTTGAAAGGCGTTTTTACACCTGCAGCACAGCGGAGATTGATGCTGAGTGGGGCTCTTTCATTTCATCCAATGTGCAGAGAAAAAGAACATGAAAAAAAGGGTTCCCCCCAAGGGGTTTTTGGGTTATTGTGTTGGTTCATCATAGACATGTAATGACTCCAAAAACCCTCTGATTTGCTTAAATAAAAATATAAAATATAATAGTTGTCACTGTGAGTGTGTTTCTTGAGTTTTTCCTGCTGATGCTGGACATACTCTTAAATGGCTCTTTCCATCACCATCACAATATGGTGCTTTTGGGAACCTTTTAGCGACCAGAAAAAGGTTTCCCCTGTGGTTCTGGCCTACAGAAATACATCCTGGCACCATTTTTGTGAAGAGTGCATTGACAGGATACATTCACCACCCCCTTTTGTGCATAATTGGCCCGGCCATCAAGCTTTGAGAGGAACACAATGTTAGATTGGGCTTCTTGAATTCTGCTGAACGGCCTCTGATATATTTATCGGGAATATGCGGGTCATGCGCGGCGCTCCGGCCAATAGCAGCCGGTTCATCTGTCTCATTAGCGCCGAGCCCATAAGACTTGGCTGGTTAGCCTGGTTCAGTCCGCGGGGGTTTGGGGCTACAATATAACTCCCGCTGCTCGGACTCATTCAGCGCCGTTTAGCGAGGAAAACTCTCTGATGGCTTTTGTCTCGTATGGACTAATGGTAGAATGGCACAGCACGGCGCGGCTTTTGATGCTTTTGATGCGCCTCATTAACAGTTTAAATTTACACCTGCCTCATGCATTCCTGCGGGATCCCTCCTCGTATGTGAGTGGGAATGTTTGTTCTGTGTAACAAGCCTCGTGAATGTTTAGTCTCCCATGGCTTAATGAAGTCGCAGCTTATTGGTTTTTAACATTTTTTTTTTTGAAGACAGCATGACTATCGCCCGTAGTGGACTAGTTAGTATTTGAACCAGTTTTCTGTAGCCTAATGGCTTCCGGTGAAAAGTGACTGTAGGGTGTCTGTGATATTCCTACAGGGACTTGTGGCGGTAGTACTTCAGTGCGTTTTTTCATCTTCTAATGTATTCCTATGACACTTATATAGACTATTCCTATTATTTTTAATGTCAAATCTCTACGGCGTCCTTCTAAAAGCATTACCACAGTAGCTACATTTTGTTAAGGGAAATTAGCCAACATTGACGTTGATTATATATGATTGATGGGCATATAGGCTATAGTTGAACGTGAGCTGAAGATCTAATGCCTAAATTTAACACAACTTCAAAATGATTCTATAAGTTTTGGAAATCATCATAAAGGTAAAACTGGGGTTATGGGTGCGCTGCTGGGAGTTTTTTTTCTCAGTTAATAAATGCAAACATTTGTGCCTGATGGCACCACTGATGGCTCACTTAACCTCTTAATTTATGTATGACCACCAGAGCCCTATTCAGGCGAGACCCATCGGTCAAACAGGCCTTCACAGAGAGGCACTGCATGGCCCCCTTCCCTCTTTCATCCCCGCAATAACTGCGTGTTTCACGCAGCAACGAGCGCCGCTGCGCAGCCAGAAGTGGCGCTCAAACGCGTCTAATTGTCCCGCTTATTGATAAGACCGTTCCGGTGTATTACTGATTTTCCACTCCTTCCGTGACGGAGCTCTGGTTGAGTTGGGACATCTGTGGGGGGTCAGGGGTGAGGGCGACCCCGGAGCTGCGTCCATCTGCCCAACAAATACCCACGTCTTCAGACACACGGCCGCTAAACACCTCTAATAGCCTGTATACCATTTGCATTATTAGGTGCTAATGAGCAAGGCAACTTCAGCAGAGCTTAAACCTATTAAGTCATCAATGAAACCTCACCAATGATAAATGATTGCTACAGAATAAGACCCCGCACTGACGAAAACAATGACTCACAATGCAATTTCTCCCCATTATGCTGGCCCAAAGCACCATAGCCTCAGAATGGCTTTCAATGTGCAATCAAAAAGAATATCAAGCTGAATCTGGGACACAGACTTGAAACAGAAACTTCTAGATGGTTTCCTAATCCTCTAATCTTTTTTGGGAGGACAACTCAGAGACGTGCTCTTAAATTCAGTGGATATTTTTTTTTTTTTTTAAATATTCAGTGCCAGTGCCTTCTGGAATTAGTGGCACTCTTGGTGGAAATGTAAATGCTGTGGAAAAAATAAACACTGCAAGTAATTAGCTACAGCCTATAGACTCTATCTAAATTCAGCAAATTATATATATATATCTCTGTGGCTCTACAAGTGGCCTGGTTGAAGGTGCAATTTTAAATCGACGAAGGTAATTAGAATTCCAGTAATCAGCACTCCTCCTATACAATGGCAGCTGGTATCTTAGTCCTAGTTTTATCCCCAGTGTGAAGTGGCGGGGCATGCAAATGTTAAGCAGCTGTGCTCTCATCATATAGAGGCTCTCATCAAACACAGCAGGCTCTGTGTGTTAAATTAAGATTTTTATGCTATTTCTGCTTCATTGGATAAAGCAGTAGAGGATGGCTGGGAAATATTTGATTGAGTATGGCTTGTGTGTCATATAGTTAACTTCAGACTGCTGGGTGGTCTCAAATTTGCAAAATCACACACAGCACAGGGTTTATGTTTTTCCCTGCTTGATGCTTTTCAAGGTCAAAAGGGCATTATGCGAGTGTTTACCGCCCCTTATTGGTAAGCAGCTAATTGCAGTTTGGAGCACATTTGTACTGAACCTGAGATGAATAGAAATTGCCAACAGGAGTGGAAATGGAAATTATCAGTCTGTCCTCCCAAAAGCAAGTTCCCGTCTGGTATTTCTTCCATTATTTGGCTTGATATCTCCATGTTTTCTTCTTCTCTAGACTCGCTCTGCCAGGTTTTACAACTTATCTCAGGAACAAGAGTGCTGAACCAACAAATCTATGTGTCTGTAAGGCCCTGGTAGAGCGAGGCGAAGTCAGCTGCAAAACACCGGAGGTCTCTGGAACAGCTTACAGTGGCCCGTTAATTGACATAAACAAGGAAAAACGAGCTAAGGAGCGAATAAGCTTCCTAATTAGAGCAAAGATCCAACAGAGATTACCTGTGATGAAGTAATCTCAGCGATGTTTTTAGAATAACAGGACACAGCACACACACAGTGCATCCAAGAGCCCATCCAGAGCCCGATCTCTCTGAATGGGGATTTCCCCATAACATTGTGGCATATGGCATATCATTTGCATTTTAGATTTAGGGACACTAGCAAACAGTAAACAACATGGACACGCAATGGAATTAATTAAAAAAAAAAACAAAAAAACAACTAAAGACGTGTATGAGTTATGTATATAAGACATGTAATTCAAATCCGCATGATGCACTGTGTAAATAAGACAGCTTTGGAGTTGCTGTAAGATTTATTTTTTCCACTTTGACAGAGCCAGGCTAACGACTCCCATAGACTTCAAGTCTTCATGCTAAGCTAACACGAAATGCTACCTGTAGGAACCGAACCGCTGGACGTACAGAGGTGAAAATGGTGTCTAACAACTTCTCTCAGTCCGGGTAAGTTGGAAAAAGGGTATTTTGCCCAAAAGTATTTCCTAAAGCTCTTGCTCCCAATTTGTACGATCTGCCATAGATAACGAAAGTTGTTCAGCTACGCAAAATTTGAACTTGTGATTGGCAGGAAAGTGTGTTTGTCTTTCATGTTTTGATGTTTAAAAACATCCCTGTTGTTAAATGATGGAGCGCCCCGTGTCCTCCTGCTATTAAAAAAAGCCTCTGCTAATACCACCGTGCAAAACACTGTAACAATAACACTGCTTTGTTGTTTTCTTTTTCGCTTGAGGACAAAATGTGCGGTGGCGCCGGACGCTCGCTGGAGGCTCAGCTGAAAATGGCAGCAGGTGGGGGGGTGGGGTGGGAGGATCTGAGCTTTTGTTCCAAAACAGAGAAAGTGAGTTTCTCTGCACCTGGCACAGCAAGCGGCGACTCATCGGTACTGACCAGCAACCCAGTCAATCCCAGTGGACATAAGACCATTTTTTTTGCTCAGGGGCGGTAAAAATCTCACTTATTGCACCTTTAATACACATGACCTCATGGCAGATTTCAGTCAGGGTCTCGGCAGAGATATAACGAACAGGATTAGATCGTTCATGCAAACTGTGGCGCTGAAAGTCCTCATAGGGTTCATTATTCAGCCCATTACATACACTCCCTTCCTGCTATACGGTCCCCAGCAGTGGTCAAATCCAGGTTTTGAAGGGCCTGCCTGTCTTTTCAACCCCAGCCAACCCCACCCACTAAACACAGACAAAAAGGCCCAGGCTCTGGCGGAACGAACCAAGTTTAGCCCACTCATTGCGTTTGTTAGCCCCGCAGAGACCCTGAATATAGAACAGCTATTCTATCTAATGAGGCAGAACTTCATGGCTGCCTCTATAAAACTTTGTCAGCCTTCTGTTCTCTGGCAACAAAGCCTGAATTTTAAAGTTTCACCCATTTTTTTTTTTTTTTTTTTTCCAGTGACACACAAACTGTTAAGATTAATCGAACGCGGGCTTTTTCCTCTCGGTGACGCGAGACAAGTGTTGCAAACAAAGATGCTTATGTGGAGAAATAGGGCGCTTAGGCGGGAGGAGCGATCAAGAACAACGCCTCCGCAGGGAGAGCTTTGATGGCACGGGGTTGTAGTTTTATGAAATAGCCTACATTTGGCTTTGTGTCGAGGGTCTGTGAGGAATTGCGAGTGAGGATGTTTTCCTCCTCTTTTTTATATTATAATCTATGAAGAATTCTTCCCAGACACAATACTAATTTGACTAGTTCTCATTTATTGTGAGCAAAGATAATTGGGTGGTGCCTGCTGCGTGTGCTTGTGTGTGTGTATCTGCGTGTGTGTAATGATCTCTGTGTTTATATAGCTTGTTTTTCCTCTTTGATGCCGGCGGAGATGAACCTCAAAATGCAGCACACTGACAGCACTTCATTACTTGATCACTTGAATTTCGAGCCCGTGTGACCTTTATTATCACCCTTTATGTCAACATCTTTAACATTTTATCAGCTTTGCGTTGTAAGTTCTGTCTCGGCAGTTTTGAGATATTCGGCAACAGTTTTGCCAGCTGGGATGTCAGCTCTTTAGCCGACAACCCAGCTGGCAAAACTGTTACGTAGCCTGCTCTCTGTCTTTTCAAATATTTGACCCCAAAAGGTGCTCTAACAGAAATAACAACGCCCCTCAGGCATAAGGTAACATTAAAAGAGCACGAACGTGTGACGATAACTCGGTTTCGGTTAGGTGGCGACGATTGCGAGATCAGGATTTGTGGTCATTACATCAAACTGTGTTTATTTGCATGAGACGTTTCAGACAAGAAATGCAATTCAAAGTGCTGTGACGACAAATGCCACATGACATGTGAGCACTTTGTCACAGCGGATCAGAGCGAACCACATCTGCTCTCTCAGACAGATATGCCTACTCATAAGATGTCATGCGGCTGAAGGTCTCAAGTGGTCGGCCTCGGCGAAACGTCTCATCCTGGGGAGCGCGCGACTGATCCGGGAGATCTGAAGGATAATTTTGTCCTTTAGTAAGATAGCCTACTTTGGTGAGCACATTGTCTTTGCAGCGTCGCCTCATTAGGCCTCTCACAGCCTGCATGAACAATCAAGGCTGGGCTGTTGAAATATTGATTAGGCCTATAGTGTGAGGAGAGATATCTCAGCTTTTTTTTTTTTCCTGTGCGGGGCGTTTTGTTGCATATAGACTATTTGTTGCATATTGTTATTTGTCTTCGGCGGTTGTTTACTCCCGCGGGAAAACAGTGCCTTCCCTTCAAAGTCTCTCTGGCACATGCAGAGGGGACACACTCATCGCATAATGCTGCGCTTGTGTGCACGTGCGCTCCAGCCTGCCTTCTTGCCTTTCAGTGTGTATGTGTGTGTGTGTCTGTGTGTGTGGCTAGGTAAGTGTGTGCATGTGTGTGGGTGTGTGTGAGTGTGCTGTCCCCTCATATTGTGCGCTGTTTTATATGAGGCAAGTGCTCTAACGTTCAAAGGGAATTATATAGTATTGTTTATGGAGGACAGCTCCATAAACAGGGGAGCTTTAACAATCCTCTGTTAGGGGGGAAACACATTAAAACTGGACTTGTGTTACCTGTGCAGTCCTCTTTAGTCAAATTAATATAGTTCAATGCCCCGCTCAAAATAGTACTGCAGGGACTTGAAACAGAAAGAAATAGTACAGAGTGAGATGAAGAGAGAGAGAGAGAGAGAGAGAGAGAGAGAGAGAGTGAGAGAGAGAGATGTAGAGAGAGGAGAAGGCAAGAGGGAAGAGGAGTGGGAGAAAAGATAAGAGAGAGGAATTACAAAGTAAGTGAGAGTAGGAGTTCTGTTGCCTATCAAATAGGTAGGCAAGTTTAAGACCCGTTTCCACCTCGGCTGCTAATGCACTTCGGTGATTGTGGTGCATGACTCATAGAGTCTATAAAGTAGGTTAGTGGGTTATTACCCAAAGTTAAAGAGCAAATAAGCTCCAGAATGTTTTTATTCACAGCAGGAAATCACTCAGCAACAGAGATGTCTATCACAAAGTTTGGCCATGATAACATATTGTTGCAAATAAATCTTTTATGAATATTTTATTCCCAATTCAAATGCGCTTTATTGGCGTGAAATTCAAATGTGCTTATTGCCAAAGCACATATACAGTTCAAATACAACTTAAAAAACATAGTAATGACATGAACGAAAGCGAAAATAAGTAGTTCTTAAACATCCATCGACAAATAATCAAACAATATATCTATTTGCAGTATGTTATTAGTTTTCAAATAAATTTGATTTTGTCAAATTTGTCAAGATTTGTCGGAATTTAGTGAAGTACGATTCTTAAATGTGTTGATATTCGTGTGTAGTGCAGGAGGAAGCAGCTACATGTGTGGGCAAGTAAATGTCTAATTTGAATCTTTGTTTTTTGTTAGACCATGTACACCATTTGTTGATTTCATCAGGGAAACTTTTTTGTCTTTCATGTTTCATATCAATAAAACAGTGCAGCAAGACTCCCTGGTAGTCGGACACACTGATGTAAGCAGCTCATTAACTCTCACAAACTATATGGAAATTTCTCCAAACAACAATAAGGGAGCTATTCAGTAAGGAATGACCTATGGATAATGGAAATTACACATACAAGGTGAGGAAACAGCAATAATTCGCAGTTGTGATGCTGAATCATCGCTCCAATCAGGCTAAAAGTTGTGTACACAGCAAACTTCCCAGCGTTTAGTGAATGTTGGTTTTTCAGTGACAAGACTTGACTGCAGAGTCGTCCCTCTCGTCGAGCTTATATGTGACTTGGGTGGGCGATCAGAACTATGTAAATATGTTAAATTAACCTGACACAAGTGTTGATTTTAAGCCTTGACAATTTATGGAGGGGTGTTTAATTGCTGTGTGTGCATTTAAAGCATAAAACTGAAGTGATTAGCACAAATCTATCATCACAAAGCTGTTGAGTGAACCATTTTCCTCTGAGCTTCCCAGTGTGACGGTCAACATAAGCAAACACAATATCCCATCAATTCCCTTACACAATATGCATTGATTGATGGATTATCGCAGCACCTCTGAACATGCTGCCATCCTAATCTCCATACCTAGGCCACTGCAGCTGACTACACAACAACCTCGTCTGCTCATCTGCATGCCGAGGAGTATGTCTTGAATGTATGTGGAGCCCACAGGGGGAAAGAAAGAAGAAGGGGAGACATAACTTCACGTGAGTGATATCCAGACGTCTGCCGCTCCCTCCCTCCATATTCTCTTAAGTCATCCTCCCCCATCTGTTCACCCAAAGCACGGCACAATCTGGCTCGCTCCAACCATCAGGTGTGAGCGCACAGAGCCCCCACAGCCTTTCAATAGCTTAAGCTCCAACTCCAACTTTTTAAATTCATCTTTGTCTTTTCTGGACAACCAAAATAATAAATAAAAAACAGCATGGCCTTGGAACAGACTTGTGAACATTGTGTATTCACACGGCATCCTCAGACCAGACACCGGCCTCCTGAATCCAACTGTCTAATCCTTTCCCCCAAATTCTCCCACTAGACTAATGTAGGGGCCAAAGTTGCTCCCATGTAGCTCCCCTATAACTAAGGCCATTCCCTTTATTCAGGCCTGATGTGTGAATCTTTATGTGCGCTCTTCCTGACCTCCCCTGAATCTGCTCCAGAATGCCAGTGATGGAAACAACACTAGACAAAAGCCGACGAGATTCAAAAGGAGTGAAAGGAACAAGGGGAGGGGAGGTGGGAGGAGTTTAGAGGGGAAAGGCTGAGCAACCTTTTAAATCATCATTGGAAAGTCATTAGAAACCTGGCGGGGCCGGGCGGAGACGGCCGCACAGATTGCGCGCTCCCGAGCACAATACTGGTAATGAAGTGGAAGAGAAGAGGGAGTGTCCCGGGACAGATTTCTTTGCACTAGTTATTCCACTGGCCCTAAAGTTTCCCTCAATTTGTGTGCGGGGTGTAAAAAAGCTGTATTCATGAGATGTTAACCGTTTTGTTTGTTGGGAGGAATTTATTCAAAGTGTTGCAGCTATCAGCGACAGATGGGCTGTAAGGTGATGGATCGGAGCAGAAGTTAACTAAGAGAGAAGGAGATAGAGAAAGGAGAATACATGTTTAATGTGGCTGGACGTTACCAATCTGGTGGCATTCTGGTGCCAGTCCATGCCTGCTGCGCGCTGTTCCATTCAACAAGGGCTCTTTTGCCTCTCTTTCACTGCAAGTTGCGACATGTTAAGCTTTAGGGTTTAAACTGAACCAATCACGAATGCAAAATAGTGCGCAAAATCCACCTGGTCGAGATTTGACTCTTTAAATCCAACGTGAGCTCCTTGAAAAACTGAAATGATTTGCCAATGGAGTGACACCGGTAAACTAGACTAGTGCCTTTCACATATAGGCTGTTTAGACACAATAAGGTGGATCAGTCCATCAGCTAGTTAGTTAGTTAGTTAACTTTATTGACAAAAATATAAAATATTTGCGTCCAAATATTAAAATATCAATTTTTGATCAGTTCCAAAAGTCAGATACTGCACAAACATAACATTCATGACATAATAACAGCAATAAAACAATACAGACTTAGAACATTAATCCACTTGCTGATGCTCTAACTCTGCCAAGCAGGCGTGTAACATCATTAGAAGTCTCTTGTCAGTGTTCATAAAGAGTGACTTCAGTTGAGTAGAATAATGTCCATATTTTGTCCGGATCTCCTACAAGATAATGCCACACATGGATTGTAACATGTCAACTTGTGTTGTAAACAAGAGAAAATATCTCATCTGTCTCTTTCCCTCGTTAGAACATGACATTTCAAACTTCATTAAGCGTGGATCATTTTGTACAGAGTTTGGTGGCTGTTTTGCCCATGAAGAGAATTCACGTCGGGCTGGGTGCTTGAGACAAGACCTCTAATTTCCCCCATTTGACCATTTAGAGACCATCCCTAAAGGCCTAATTAACCTGCACAGCACTTTGCCATGTATTCAATTTCAGTAACAGCTGAGGGATAATGCAGGTTGGATTGGGCTGAATTCGTGCATCTTGGCCCTGTTGTCATGTGGAGTGTGATCCTCTTCGAGACCTTTTTACACACGGGGCCGTGGCACAAGTTTCTCAAGTGCTGCTCTCTCTCCTGTCTAGCTGAACGGTGCATCCACTCTTCATCATATCTATCAATAGGGCCCATTATCCAGACGGGCCCTGGAGTGCGGTACTCCGCTGGAGAGGCGATAATTGGATAATTAGTGCTGGGAACCAATTAGGACGGTGCGCTTGTGATGGCACGCGAGTTAAGCAAAGGTTAGCTGAGGGGGCTGAAGGAGGTGCAGCTCTCAGATCGATTAGCTTGGAAGACACAGCCCCCCCCCATCCCACCCTCCCACCTCACGCACACACACTCTCTCACACACACAAACATCATCTCTTTCTTTCTCATCCCCTCCCTCCCCTTCTCCCCCCCTATACCGCTTATCTGGTGGACAATAGAGACCAAATCGCCTATTTCCATCTCAATGAGTTAAGCTCCAACAAGAGGCAGGGATCGGGCGACCGGCTCCAGACCCCAAATATCCAGCGATCACTAGAGCAAATGGGACCACAATGCTAGAGGGGGTTAGAAGAAAGAATGAAAGAAAAGACAGACAGACAAGGGAGAGAGGAGAGGGAGGGGCGGGGGGATCCTCCAAAGATATATATATTTTTTAAAGAAAATGCTAATATGTCCCGTGAAGAATGGAGGGGATTTTGGACTCTCTCTCTAATTCTACCATTGTTGAACTCGCGTGCAGACGGGCGAGATTGACATGGTGATCACGTGAGAGAATTGCGATTTGAAGTGTAGCTAGTGTGTGTGTGTGTGTGTGTGTATGTGAGTGAGTGTGTGTCCTTCAAAGAAGACAGCTTTGCAAAAGTCTATCCAACACTGTGAAAACTCTCTTTCTCGCTCTCTCTCTCTCGCACGCACACACGGAGCTTAATCCGCAAGGCGAGACTCAACATAGTGTAATTTGCTTTTGATTGCTCTGTCTTTTCTGCGTGTGTGAGAATGCTGAGCGGCATTAGAATACCATTAGACTTTATGTGTATTCTAAACACATAAAGAAATGAGAATAAACACGACGATTCTCATACAATAAAAACAGCCCCGCGGTGCGCGCGCTATCACGGCGGTTGAATAGACCCTCTCTACAATTTATTCAGAAAAAAAGGCTCGACAGAATGCTCCAAAGTTAATAAAACATCTATTGGATCAATCTTAATGTCGCTGCTGAAAGAGTCCTTTACATAAATTCATCCTTCAGTCTGATGCGTATCCTTATAAAATGACATCGACATTCCTGAAATATGAGAACCTTATCCTACCTTATGGTGTTTTATCTCCAGGATAGTAGTTATTTCTATAATACTCAAAGGGCTTATAGTTTTGTTGTGATATTTTTATAGCACCCATCTAAAGCTGATCACAGGATGGTTCCTTTTTGTTTCTGATAGGCCTAACCGTGTCTAACCGCGCACGGCTGACTGGATGTTGTCCATTCAGGTGTCTGCTATTTGACTTTCTGTGGCAGATGGGTTCTTTATAGAACATGCCAACTGATATTAGCTTCTCCTGCAAGGCAAGTGTTGCCCCTGAAAAAGCTCTAAGCTGCGCGCGCGTGTGTGCGCGTGTGAGTGTGAGAAAGAGGAGGAGAGGGAGAGGAAGAGAGAGCCTGAGTCCAATGGAAAGAATGAGAAAATCTCTTAAAGAGCCGTGACGGGGCCCCGGTCGTTCACTAAATGTATTTTAATAAGAGGGACCCTCATGTCCTGGGCAATTCATCTCCCATCTCCCGGCTAATGAAAGGAGCTGTGGCCGGGACTGGGGCAGGTCTGGGGGCGAGGGTGGGGGGTTACAAAGGCTGCATGTGGCTCTGCCTCATTATGCTGCAGTTAGGCGGAGGGTTGCATGGAGGCAGCAGGGGTTGGGGTCCCCACAGGCCGGCTCAGGGGCCACAATACAGCCATGGACGGCTGCAAAGGGAGACCCTGCCATGCTATTATACCGCCGATACTAACGAGGGCTTCATACGCCTTTGATATAATCTCACTATTGAAATCCTGATAAATCCCCCTTGCGTTTACAGCCAAATCCCATTTGTAACGGGTGTATGGAAGTCTCTCTCTCTCTCTCTCTCTCTCTCTCTCTCTCTCTCTCTCTCTCTCTCTCTCTCTGTGGTCTTCACCTGCGCCACTCTGTTCTGGCAGACGAGGGCAAGGAGAGACGCATGTTAAACCGGGCCGTTACACCGGATTTAATGAAAAAAAAAAAAATCCCCCGATCCCCCGTCTCTTTCTTTCTATCTCTCCCTCACTCACACGACATCTCGTGAGCCAATCTGAGCTGAGTCCAAATTAGAATAAAATCAATGTTTAAGTGGATGTAGTCATTTTTCTTGACTCAGATATGATCTGATAGGCAAACAATTATTGGATTACAGCACACTAGGGGGATGGATAATAGAACGGGAGAAAGCAGATTTGTGGAATTTATGAATGGGAATAAAATGAACAATCAAATGAAGCTATTACCACCAGTTACACCACATTCTTCTAAATCTATCCGTGACCGTGGTGCTGCTATCATATTTAGCGATTTGAACTCTATTTGGGGTGTATAATATGGAAGCTTATGTGTTGGGTGAGTGGAGCAGGGCTCTCTGAGGTAGGAGAAAATGACAAATCATCTCATCTTTTGGAGGCATGAAGTTATTTTTCAGTCATAGGTGGGACAGGTCATCGGGACAAGCCCGCCGGAGACATGGTTTTCTCCGGTGGGGTACACATGACACGTGCACGGGGAGCCCAGTGAACTGTGTTTAAGCATAAATCTTATTACTTTGAATGTAGGCCTATTGGGTATAGCATCCTGAACAGACACTCCTATTCAAATGCTTTGTCCTCTAGCTCAGGGACACTGCGCATCTCTGTGCTCCCCCCATGTGTCGGTGCGCAGACTCATTTAACAGCCCGAGGAACATAAACAAGCAACGGAAACTATAGCTGTATTAAATCAAGCCCCGCGTTTAGCCCACATATTGGGTGCCAAGTTTCTCTGCACAGTCCAGGAATCTCTAAACAGGGTTTAGAGGTCTTTCAGAAGTCCCCCTTTTTTTCCCCTTTCAAAGCCCGGATTGGTCACAGTGCGGCTCATTTGCATGCCTCGCCGTATAAACCCTCCTGCAGACACTGCAGCCCTCTTGCGCTGAGAGAGCGGCACACCTCCAATAGCGAGAGAGCGGAGCGCATCCAGAGTGCGCATCAAAAAGACCTATGGAATATTTATTATAGCTTTATAATAGAACAACAACTGTGGAGAGACGACAAGAGAGGGGAGGAATTTCTTTTTGCAAGGGCGTTGTGTTTAAACTGCAAGTTGGGCTGAGTGCGGGCAGTTTGCTGAATTTCTGATTATTTTGGAGTGAAGGTGTCAAGATGGGAGAAAGAGGGTGGAACGGGCTGCTGGTGCTGGCGTGCATCTCCTTGGCAAGCCTGACCGCTCTCACACAGGGCAAGACGGTGAAATATCAGACATTTGAGGAAGACGCACCGGGGACAGTGATCGGAAACTTGGCCAAGGACATCACCTCCTCTCCCTCCTCCTCGGGGGGCTCTAGGACCAATTTCAGGATGATGAAACAGTTCAACTCCTCTTTCATCCGCCTGAGGGAGAGCGACGGGCAGCTGACCATAGGCGAGAGAATAGACAGGGAGAGGATCTGCAAACACACCCTGCACTGTCTCATCGCTTTCGACGTGGTCAGCTTTTCCAAAGAGCAGTTCAAACTCATCCACGTCGAGGTGGAGGTCAAGGACATCAACGACAACTCCCCCGAGTTTCCCCGGAAAGAGTCGAGTCTGGAGATCTCCGAGAACACGGCGGTGGGCACGAGGATCCCGCTGGACTTTGCCGTGGACGAGGACGTGGGGGTCAACTACATCCAAAGCTACCAGATCTCCGTTAACAGCCACTTTTCCATAGACGTGCTCAGCAGGGCCGACGGGGTTAAATATGCGGAGTTGGTGCTCATGAAGGAGCTGGACCGGGAGACGCAGGCTTCTTACGCGCTGGAGCTGGTTGCTATGGACGGTGGCAACCCGTCCCGCACCGGAACCACGCGCATCAACGTCAAGGTGAAAGACTACAACGACAACAGCCCGGTGTTCGACAGGAACAGCTTCTCCGTGGACCTGCCCGAAGACGCACCGGTGGGCTTCCTCCTGCTGGACCTGAACGCGGAGGACCCGGACGAGGGGCTGAACGGTGAGGTGGTGTACGGTTTCGGAAACCAGGTGCCCCCCGAGATACGGCAACTCTTCAGAGTGGACCGAAAAACCGGACGGCTCACTCTCGAGAGCCCCATCGACTTCGAGAGCAAGAACACGTACGAGTTCGACGTGCAGGCGACCGACCTGGGTCCCAATCCGAGCCCAGCCATCTGCAAAATTGTAGTGCAGGTGCAGGACGTTAACGACAACGCACCGGAGATCTCCATCACCCCCATGACGTCCATCACAGCCGGGATAGCGTACATCACGGAGGCGGCGGCCAGAGAGAGTTTCGTCGCTCTGGTCAGCACCTCGGACAGAGACTCCGGAGCAAACGGACAGGTGCACTGCACGCTCTACGGACACGATCACTTCAGACTGCAGCAGGCGTACGAAGACAGCTTCATGATCGTGAGTACCAGCCCGTTAGACCGGGAAAAGATCCCTGAGTACAACCTGACAGTAGTGGCGGAGGATTTGGGCTCCCCGCCGTTCAGAACCATCACTCAGTACACCATCCGGCTGACGGACGAGAACGATAACGCCCCCGTGTTCAGTAAGCCGGTGTATGAGGTGGCCGTGGTGGAGAACAACGCACCGGGCGCGTATATCACCACGGTCGTGGCGAGGGACATGGACATGGGGTCAAATGGGAAGGTCAGCTACAAACTGGCGGACACCTACTTCATGGGCTCGCCCATCTCCACTTTCGTGTCGCTGGACCCCGCCAGCGGCTCACTCTACGCGCTCCGGAGCTTCAACTACGAGGTGATGAAACAGCTGGAGCTCCGTATCACGGCCAGCGACAGCGGCTCCCCGCCCCTGTCCGGTAGCGCCAATGTGTATGTGAGGATAGTGGACCAGAATGATAACGCACCGGTCATCACTCAGCCCGTCCCTCAACAACGGCTCTGCTGAAGTCCTCCTGCCCCGGGACGCACCGACAGGCTACGTCATCACCCGGGTGGAGGCGCGGGATGCAGATGAGGGCGTGAACTCTGAGCTGTCCTACGGGCTGGCCACCGGGGAGCCGTCCGTGTTCTCCGTTAATAAAGCCACCGGGGAGATCTACCTCAACCAGGTGCTCAGCCACGAGGTGGACGAAACCCTGAGCGTGACCGTCATCGTGAGCGACAACGGGCGGCCCGCGCTCACCTCCACCGCCACGCTCCACTTCCTCATCATCGCGGGCTCCCCGCCGAGTGACAGGACCGTGTACCAGTCAGGCGGTGGAGACGAGGTACACGCGCAGTGGGACCTGTCGGTGGTGATTATCGTTGTGCTCGCGGGAAGCTGCACGCTCCTGCTGCTCGCCATCATCCTCATCGCCACCACCTGCAACCGGCGCAAGCGGGACAAGAGTGGAGAGGACAGCGACTCATATGGGGAGAAGGGCACGCTGGAGCGGAGCAGAAACCACGTGGACAACCCGCTGCTGCCTCTCCACGCCGCCGGGGGAGGGGGAGGTTTTGACGGCCACTCCTATAGCAGCCAGCCCGGAGGATTCACCCCGGCTCACCCCGGGGGCAGCGACATGTGCTCGGCCTCAGAGGATGGCAGTGAGGTGCCCTGTGTGTATGACTCAGACAGCAAGCTGCGAGGGAATAAACACGAGGTGAGATTGTGCATGTGTTATTTTTCCATGTAAACAACAAAGAGAAACCTCCAGTGTGCAGCAGACACTAACCTCTGTGCTGCCATCTCTCTCTCTCTCTCTCCCTCTCCTCTCCCCAGGGCTACTCCACCCTGCCTGGCTATGGAAACGGCAAAGAGGCTGTGAGGCCCATCACCATCTGGAAGGGGAACTCTTACACCACCATCTCTGCCAGAGACCCAGCCTTCAGTGGCAAAGACAGTGGCAAGGGGGACAGTGATTTCAACGACAGTGACAGTGATGTCAGCGGAGACACTGGCCTGAAGAAAGATGGGGCAGTCGTTCCTCCCATGGGGGGCCAAAGTGGTAAGGGCTAAATTACTGTGGTTATAAGATATGGAAGTTGAAGCTTGGACTAATGAATAAGAGATCTAACCCCCCATCCCTCTCTTTCTCTCTTTCCCTCTCTCTTTCAGCTCTATGGGCATGCACCAGTGAATGCAAGGTCCTGGGTCACTCGGACCGCTGCTGGAGCCCGTCAGCGGTCCGAGCCAATGCCGCACCCTCACCAGGCATCTCCCCAGCCCCAACCCTCTCCTCCTTCAGCAGCCTGTCCAAGACGGCCTCGCTGCCCCGGGACCCCCACCGCAGGGACAACTACTACCAGGCACACATTCCCAAGACGGTGGGGTTGCAGAGTGTATACGAGAAAGTCCTGCACAGAGAGTACGACTACGTCCTGGTCACCCCACCCAGGCCTGTCCGGGTTCAGGAGATCAGTGACATCACCATTCCTGTTTACAGCCCCACTCCAACACGCTGCCCCACCAATGAAGTCTAAAACACACATGCTTGCACATATACTCACTCTCAAAGAACTGTACACTGTGTTTAAAATTCTAATTTATGAATCATTGACAATGAGAATCATGTAAAGAAATGTTTGAGATAACTTCTGGCCATGGAGGATGTGTATATAGTATATAAATTTATATCCTAATATTTGTGTACTTTGCATTTTTAAATGTTTCATTGTAAAAGCTGCATTTGGAGTCCATTCAGTCACTTTGAGGAATTTGTTGGACATGAAGTGTATAATATGCAAGGTTTTGTACATACAGAGAATTTATTTTTTATAAAAGTAATAATTAAAAAGTGAAGTAATGTAAGTAAGAACTGTAATTATTGATCTTAAAGCATGCGTACTATTTAAAAATGGCCCCAGAAACTGTTAAGTTTGAGGCCGGTGACCCACAATGTATCAAGTTGATAACGGTGTATGAAATTATTTGAATGCAATAATGTAACTGTATAGATTTTTTATTATCACAGTATTCTAAGAGAAAATAAACTTTGAAATACTGTTCTGAAACTGTGATCTTGCCTCAGACGTTTGTGACCTTGGTTGTAAATCCTATAGCAGACTGAAAAGGATATTTTTCTGAGTGTGCATTGGCTTACAGGGATATTCTTGTCAGGTCAGTCACTACTAAAAGCCAACAGGCGTCGCTGTTATTGCAGTAGTGAGCCTCTGTCCTTGCAGCTGACAGAAGAAGGTCAGTTTGGAGTTTTCCCTTTTGTGAATAGGATTTTGTTGGTAAGATGCCAGAACAGATGCAGACAAGGTTTGGAAGCAAATGTTCAGTCTCCTCAAGAAAACAAGCAGAGGAAACCTAGTAATGTCATATAATTATTATTTGCCTTATAATCTGTTTGATGGGCGTGATTGCTGGAATTTCATTATCGATCTTTAACACTTTTCTCTAAAACAGTTAAATAATCATGCAAAGTCTGCTAGTACATGAGTAGCATACTGTAATCTTCCACATACTTAGTCAGCACGTATAGAAAACCCATGCGTAATGTCCCCGACAGTGCGTAAAAGTGCCGTGAAATGCGTAAAATGAGGGAAGATTGTTCGATTATTTGTCTCCCCTATAAAGGTTTAAGCACATACAAGATAACATTTGTCAGATTATCGAAATGTGATCGAAATGTGCAACTGTGCAAACAGGGCACGCACACCTTTTGTCAAGTGAAGTCCAAATGAGCATATCTTCCTGCATTACAGTATCAGAATGTTTTTGTCTACCTGCCAAATGCGCACGGTGCGCCCTTACGTAATCCCCCATTATCATTCATAGACTCAGGACATTTTTAATAACAGCAAAGGAGATCGGGGCTTACAGGAGACAGGGAATAAGTTTCGAGGTATATCCACGCTGTCGTTTGTCCATTGTACTGTCTCTGAGCCGACACATTCCATTACAGTCACCTTTAACCTCTTGCACAGTTTGCAGAGTCAGAGAGAGAGGGCGAGAGTGAGTGAGTAAGTGAGTGAGAGAGAGAGAGAGAGAGAGAGAGAGAGAGAGAGAGGGGTGGGGTGGGGTGGGGGGTGGGGGGGCGGTGTTCTGGGTGAGACAGCCTGCTTTCTTTGCATCTCAAGTACTTGAGCACTCATGTTTAAGCACCTAATTCCTCAAAGCAGGGACAATAACCTCACCTAATTTAATACAGACCTGTTTAAGCACTATTAGGCTGACATAAAGCTTCATGATATAAATAGCAGGTAGAAGGACAATCGAGCTCAGAGAGGGACAGGACGGGACAGGACAGGCCAGGATGGGACGGGCTAGGACAGGATAGGGGGAGGAGATGATAGAAGTCAGATAGAATGAACAGAATGTATGATTTTTTTCCCCCTCCTGAAAGTAGACAACAACTTTTTGGCGTGGGTGGCTTCTGACTTTGTGATGATGGAACTAGAGGTCATAATTTACATATTTATCATTACATAACTTCGTAACTTATAATGCACAGTAAAGTCTGTATTGCTCAGATCACCAACCATTATCCACGGTGCAGGGGAGGGGTGGGGTGGGGTGTATGGGTTTGCATTTATCCTGCCGACTGACCCTCATTTGCGCGCGCTGGTAGAGGGCAAGAGGCCAGAGCAGGTGGGGGGGCGTGCGCGTGCACACAGTTTGCGCCACCTAAGCTGGTGTAATAAAACACGACTTGTATGAATGAGCAGGCTTTGTCCCTCTGAGAGAGAGAGAGAGAGAGAGAGAGAGAGAGAGAGAGAGGGAGCTTGCCGAGCTAGTGGACTGGGTCTTCTCAGGTGTTTGGCACCAGTCATGGCCGGGAATTCAGAGAAAGTACCGATCGCTTCAGCGGGACCGGAGGACCTGCAGCAGTTCATGCCACCGGTGAGTGTTCACGGGACATCCCGGGAAACATGTCTTAGATTTACAGCAAATGCATGTGGGGAAGTCAGGGGGCCAAAGCCAAATGGGTGACTGATCGAGAACTGGACAGTGCACCCCTCCCTTACTTGCAGGACCCATGGGTGACCAAGCTGCTTTGTAACTCAACATTGTTGCACGGGCGGTTACGCCTTACACACCGGCGATGTGATAACTTTAATTTGCAGCAACAAGTTGTCAGGTGTGAAACAGCTCTCTCATGTTTATCGACGAGCACGACCTCAATATCAGATTAAAGCTGAATTACCAAAAAGCGACAGTAGGCTAATCAGCATTCTGGTGGTTTTCCTCATAACAAATCGCAATGATCCGAAGGGGTTTAGATGAAACAAAGGAAATATTGCTTTCACTTTTATGTATGTCGAGCAAAACGTTGTCAAAACATTGGATATCGACACTCTTTGGTTTCTGTAAAATAAGTTACTGCTCATGTTTTGAGCAAGAACTTTGTATAGCTCCTTTTTTATAACGACTTTTTATAACCTTTTCTTCACTCCCACAGTATAAGGTTGATATTATTTATTTATTTATTTGTTTATTATTAAACCATAGGCCTACTCTGCCGTGGCCGTAAAGCCCGCAGCCACCGGCCGGCTGCTGAAGGCCGGGATCGCGGTGCTCATTGCGGGGGCCGTGCTGCTCCTGCTGGGGGCCATCGGAGCTTTTTACTTCTGGAATAACAACGAAAAGCATGTAAGAGTGACGCTTGTGTGTGTGTGTGTGTGTGTGGGGTGGGGGGCGACTGAGCTAATAATAGATAGATAGATAATAATAATGATAGATAATTTGACTTGTTTCCAACGCAATTTCACCTGTTTCCATAAACTGAGGCGGCTTGCTCCCTTAGAATAAACATCATCTCACTTGATTAAAGAAAAAAATATTGAAATTGCTTGCACTGGGAAATATTATGTATTATGTATCCATTACTTTTTTGTTGGAAGTAAAATAAGTTACTAAGTCAATACTACAAAACTAAATGAGTCATAATATTGCTTTTTTGCAGTGTGGGCAAGTAGTAAAATGTAAATTAAACACTCCAGTTCCATGGTACAGTCTCAGTCGAAGCTTGGTGAATGGAGGCCTTGTGTGTGTATGAGTGTGTGTGTGTGTGAGAGAGGGAGAGAGAGAGAAAGAGAGTGAGAGAGAGAGCTGGGGATCCATGCAAGGCAAGGCAGGGTGAAGTGAGGTGGGGTGGGGGGTGGGGGGCCTTGTCCGGTCCGGCTGATGCCCCAGGGGCGAGAGGTGTGAGGCAAAAACACTGCTGTCTTAGCTTTCCCCCCTTTCTCCTCCACCAAAGTTGGCTGAGGCTATTAAGATTTTAAAAGCATGATGGGGGTAAAAAAAAAAAAAAAAAAACAGTCCTGATGAAGGGTTGCCATCAATAAGGGCTGTGAGTATTGTATTTTTCTGTACGAGTCTGAGAGAGAAAGAGAGAAAGAGAGAGAGAGAAGGAGAGAGTGAGAGGGGTCCTGTGTGTGAGGGGAAGTCATGGGATAACAGGATAACATGGAGGAGGGTGAAGGAGAGCGACTGCTGAAAGAGAAAAGAGGTGGGGGTGGGATGGCTGGGAACTTGGGAACTCATACCTTACATGCCAGTCTGAAACCTTGTGTGTGTGTGTGTGTGTGTGTGTGTGTGTGTGTGCAGGTATACAATGTCCACTACAGCATGAGCATCAATGGCAAAGTGGAGGAGGGCTCCATGGAGATTGACACAGCCAACAACGTGGAGAGGTTCCGCACCGGCAGCGGGGCGGACGAGGCCGTGGAGGTCCACGATTTCCAGATTGTGAGTTGGACCTGAAGTAATCACTCCAGAAAGTTCTGGGAAAGGCTCGGATCTGTTTTTGCCAATAAGGATTAACCTCACACAGCGGCCACAAGCAGCAGGAGGGGAAAAAAAAACAGAAAACAAGTCCCAGTACTGGACTTATCAACTCAGAGATCAGCGCTCTCTCAGAGTATCTGGGAGCGTCAGAGAATTAGATCAGATTTGATGAAACCTTATAAAGATCCCTGTGGGGAAATTGGGTTGTTGCAGCAGCAGCAGCAGCAGCAGCAGCACAGAATTACGTTATAGATAAGAGCAAGTAAAAGCATTTCACCCCCCACAAATGATGCAGACACCCCTGTGGGTCAGTCAGTGACAAGATCCATCATTCCTTCAAGTTTCATCACAGTCAGACCAGACCATCGTGCCAAAAAACATCACTCCTTTCAAGTTTAATGCAGTGGTGTCTGAGATTATCTATCTGAGTTACATATTCTAAAATACATAACAGCGCCTCCATCAGGCCAATCAGTGACATTGGTAAGGATAGCTAGCAGTAGCCAGGTATGGCTTTTCAAAGTTTTTAATTATATCCCTCATTAGATCAGTCAGTGTATTTTTGATCACAGTGACAAAGTCCATCATCACGCTAAGTTTAATCAAAATCAGCGATGTGGGACTGCTGGCATTTCAAATAGTGAAACACTGACCTGTAATAACGACGCCCCCATCAGACCATTCAGGGTAATTACAGCCTATATAAACGCCTGAACACAGCACAAGGATATACACCCCTCCACATTTCATCAAAATCAGACCAGTGGTGTCTGAGATTTTGAAGTTTTGAAGTTTCAGATAACAGCGCCCCCATTAGGCCAGTCACTGTCATTTGTAAGGATAGCTAATAGCTGGTCAATGAGGGCTTCTCAAAGTTAAAAATTTTGACAATTGTGTGTTCCTTGTTAGATAAGTTAGTATATTTTTAATCACAGTCCATTCTCACACAAATGTAACCTGTTCCACACACCGCCACTTCTTTATTAGACCCAGTTTTGGGGGGGTAGGGGAGTTTCGGGGGGAGATAAAAGCCCACATAGACGTGGTACACATCATGTAAAAGCTGGGAACCCAAAGATTAATTTGAGGTGCAGTTCAGCACGGTTTGACAAGTTATTTTAGTCATAAATCTGTAATAAACATTCTGTTTTGGTTAGGCACCTACATATATATTAATTTATTGAGTGTATAAAGGTTATGATAGGAGCAAAATGATAGCCATTCCCATAATCAATGATGTCTCATAAGTTACTGCAGCAATATTTGGGTTGACATCATTTGTCACACAGATTTGGTGCAAAATATGACTATTTGTGACCTCTCAAGAATTAATAAAAATGCTCAATCATCCGTCCAAAATCCCACATTGCCACATTGGTGTCAAAAAGTTTTGATATTTGGAGATTTCTGTAAGAACTTTTTGGCAACTGGACGGTGAGCATTATGTTCCTGAAATTTCTCAGAAACTCACCTTTTATTGTCAATCTGTGTAGGAAAGGAACATCTTCTGAATGTCCTCGGTCTCTAGATTGTGGATGTAAAGTTTCACGAGGCTGTGATTCTCCTAGAGGTCACAATAGGACATTTTATACCGTGACGTGAAGTTTCAGAAAATGGTCTCACTACAATGAAATGGCTCCTATGGCAGCTAACATCCTCACACATGAATAAAATGTGGCTCATTGAATCCACAGGAGTCTCAGCTTTCCATTCAAACCCTATTTATGCAACACCAATACTGTTTAGGCCCCAGTATGCAGAAATACAGCATTTTAGAATAGGCACAAATAACACATTTGTACCGCATGCAAAAACCTGCCTGGTTTGTGGCCCAAACTGCGTGGCATTAGCATAAGGTGGGCATGTCTGCAAACGGGAGACTTGCTGGTGTCCATAGAAACCATTTTCATTCAGATATGTGGAGGTCAGGGTCAAGGGGCCCCTTTGAAAATGGACAGTTTTTCCCTCAACAAAATTGAGTCATTTTTGGCTTATTGGTCAAAGTTAGGGTTAGCTGGACTAGGAAACACAAACTCGCAAGGTGAAAGGAATGATGAGGTAGGAGGATTACTGAAATGTTTTTCTGCAGTCTACTGTTGAGCCGGTGGAGTGGTTGTGACTAGTTCTTTCCACCACAGCCAAATCTCAGCTTAATGTTCCCTCTCTCCAATACCAACCCCCCCCCCTCCTCTCTCCAGGGGATCACAGGGATCCGGTTTTCAGGAGGAGAGAAGTGCTACATTAAGACCCAGGTGAAGGCTCGCCTGCCTGACGTGGAGGCTCTCAACAAGGACTCTCTGACGCTGGACCTGGTGGGTTTGTCCGTCTCGTCAGTCTCTGTTACCTGTCAGAGAACACACGCCGTCTCCGGGCTGCTTTCTTTGTCTTTGAACGGATACACCGTGTTTCAGGGAGGCACCCGGTGTAGTTTGTGACCAGCAGGAGTTGTAGGAAAACTCCATTCCTTGTTTATCCAGCATGGTGGTGACGTATTACACACGCCGATGTAAACAATGCAACTTTAAAAACATCCCAAAATAAGACTTTGCGAATGTCTCGAGGCAGTAATTGTATTCATGTTTTTTTTTTATTATTATTATTTTATTTTAGAAATTTCAAATGTAAACAAAAAAACAAAAAACAACAAGTGTGCCTACAAGGAATATTATATTTTAAATGATGAGAAGATTGACACCAAAAGTTGAGTGACAGCATGTGGCTAGCATCAGTCCAAGTAAGACGACAGGCCCTTTGAGAGTGAAATACTGTTTTATTTTTTTTATTTATTGCAGATCTAAACAATTTAAAGCTCCAATAATCAAAACGACTGAGACTTGAGCTGACAAATACATTGGGTATGTGAGTAAATCTGAAGTGGGTCAGGCCGGCCACAAACTCAGCCATTAAATTATGTTATTTTATTCTTACTCGGGGTGTAAAACTTAATGGGAAAAAAGGCCTGAACCGTTCAATACAGAGTAAAACCGAACCATAAAACACAAACCGTTCAATACACAACACGCCCTGCAACGTGCAGAGTTACAAAACAGATCCACGGTGCGAGAGCCGCCCAACCAAACACTTAGTTCATGAATTAATAAACCTACTGAACGTATTTTAATGTTTGTTTGAAATAGTCTTAGCAGACTTTTGCCTTTGGGAGAATACGTGTTGATTTCAAAGTGTTTCTGAATGAAAAAAAAGTTATGTTTGCAAATGATAAAAAATACAGGGGGCATTGGAAATAGCAGGGTGTTTTTTCCTCCCTAATGTTTTAACAGAAACTGAAACCGAAATCGTGACCCAGAAACTGCAATTCAAAAGCGAACCACTGGTTTGTTGAACTGTTACTCCCCCAATTCTTACTTATTCAAACTTAATCCGCGCTTTTGTCGGCAGAGTCAACATGATGGACTCTGGCAGCTGAAAATGGCGCTTTATTTATGTATCAGATTTCATATAAATTTGATCAGCCTCCAACAAGCCATTTAAGGTTAGTTACCACCTGACTTCAGGGACTTTGGAGACTAGAAAGCTATTTTTCAACATATTTTACACTAAAGAGTCAGCATGGAGAGTGAATGACCTTCTGGGGACTCGTGGATTATTTTGGATTTTGTGCTCTCATCAGCTGACCAGCAAGATCAGTCCTCCAAAAAACGCGACGTATTCCTTTAAGATCAACAAAGCACAGCGAAACGTCTACTTTGAATATAATGGATTATTGAAATATTATCACGAAAACTACACCCACCCATCCCCCTCCTTCTCCACCCCCCATGCAGAAACACACCACTGCCTGTGATTGTTGAATTGAGGCTGCCTGATAATTAAAATCATTTAGTTCTGCATAAGCCTCACATCCACATAAATCCACATCACCCAGAATTGCCCTGATGAACACGAGTGCACATCAACACACACGCACACATATACACAAACACACACACACACACACACACACACCCATGCAAGCACACAATTAATTATCACGCAGGGCTGCTCTTATTGCCTCTCTCTGCCTCATAAATGATCATTTGTTTCACGTTTGTGCGCTTGCGTGTGTATTTCTGTTATTGCCTCCCTCTGCCTCATAAATGATAGTTTATTTCACGTCTGTGCGTCGTTTGTGTGTGTGTGTGTATGTGAGAGAGAGAGAGAGAGAGAGAGAGCACGTGTATGTGTGTCTATGTGTGTGTATGTGTGCGTGTGTGTGTGTAGATAGGGAGATGTAGTTATAATAGTTGCTGCAGGCTGGTCATTTGCTATAATTTAGAGTGATGGCAAATATGGGTTAGATAAGCACACACTCACGCACACACACACACACACACACACACACAGACACACGCACAGAGACACACACACGCTCCCATCCAGGCAGAGTGGGTCAGATAAACTCTTATCAGTCGCGCAGTGGAGGAGGACCCCCGCTTTTATTTGTCCCTCCAGCGAATCATTTGAGCTGAAGGAAAAAAAAAAAAAATACAGCAGCATTTTTGGAAGGTTAGAGGATAACATTCCCCAAACATGGTTGTGGCTAGTGTTCTGCAGGCCTGAGGAACGAGCGCCTCTGGCAAAAAGCATGTACACAGAGTTCCTCTTTTACCTGCAGGCTGTAGATATAGAGTATATATGTTTACCGAGTCTCTCCTCTGGAAGTCTCATTAGTTTATCTGCTGCTGTTTTTCAAAAACTCATACATTTAGGCCATCCGACATTTCCTTCCCTCAGATCTTAATGAGTCCTGACACTGTGTATACAGCTAAATGTAAGGGCAGAGAACAGAGGAGGATGTGTACGCGAGAGCCTCGGGGGCTTCCCTTTTATTATGTGATTCCATGTTATTATGAGGAGCATTAACAACACGGCATTAATGTGGATTAAGGCTGGGACAGAACTGGAAAAACATCAAGTGTGGGCTGTTTAGAGAGGAAGGCTAGTTAGAGGCTATGTGAACAAGTGTGATGTTGTGCCGTTAGCAGCCACACACACACACACACACACGCGTCTTCAGACACCGCTGGGATCTGCTCGCTCGTTTACCGGCTAACAGCTCTTTTCTCCTCTCCGTCTTTGCCCACCAAAGGAGGACGAAGTGATGCCTGCCAAATTCGAGGAGGACTCTCTGATCTGGGTGGCGGCAGACACGCCCCTCTCTGACTCCGCCTTCCTCAGCAACAAGATCAAGGACCTGTGTGGAGATCTGCCAATCTTCTGGCTCCGTCCCACCTACCCCACCGGTAGGCAGTCAGACGGCTTACGGGCAAAGACTTGAAAAGTGTCTATAGCAGATAGCGAGCACAACAGGAATCACTAATCAAGTCCGCTGCTGACGCTGTTACTAAATATTCAGCAGCGTATCATCTGACAGGGAAAAGGTTTATTTGAACAGGAAGTCCGTTAATAGTCCAGTCGTTTTATGAAAAAACCGAGGACTAATCTCAAGAGAAGCAAACTCAGCTGATTTTGTATCCTCAGTTTGTCCTAAGTGAGAGAAAAAAGTCCCAAGGAATCCCATTGGTGGAAAGTTTTGAAAATCACCTATATATGACCATATAATAACCAAAAAATGCCCTTTTTAACACACAGGGGAAAGGGGTTCAAAATGTCACTTTCAGATATCACTATAAAAATTCACAAGTTGATTACACACACAAAGACAAGAAAAAAAGTCAATTACAAGTTCTTTGAATTATTCTGTTTACACATGCATATCACACATTATCTGATTTGATATGCGCTAATTGGAATAAATGCCAGAACAGATATTGAAATGAATTAAAGGTTACTATATATACACTACTCACAAAAAGTTAGGGATATTTGGCTTTTGGGTGAAAATTATGGAAAATATAAAAAGTTAACGCTACAGTGATATTATATCATGAAAGTAGGCCATTTAAGTAGAAGCATGCACTGGTGATTTCCTCATCTCAAACAATTTCTTGAAACAAAAGCCAACAACAGTGGTGGATAAACCACAACAAAAAATGTCAGTGTCAATAACTTGTCATGTGCCCTTGAGCATCAATTACAGCTTGACAACGACGTCTCATGCTGTTCACAAGTCGACTTATTGTCTGCTGAGGCATGGCATCCCACTCTTCTTGAAGGGCGGCCCTCAGGACATTGAGGTTCTGGGGTACAGAGCTCCGAGCCTCTACACGGCGACTCAGCTGATCCCATAGGTTTTCTATGGGATTCAGGTCTGGAGAAAGTGCAGGCCACTCCATTTGAGGTACCCCAGTCTCCAGCAGCCATTCCCTAATGATATGACCTCGATGAGCTGGAGCATCAAACACCTGATGTGAATTTTGCTGTTAAACTCCTTGTTAGAGAACAGCAACTTGTGCAAAAAGTACTGAAACATTGAACAGTTGGACATGTGCATTCAAAAGTTTACAGAAGGTCACATTAAGTTCACCTGTAAAGGTTATAATGCATTTTAGGTTCATCCTGAAATTTCACCTGAAAGCCGAATATCCCTAACTTTTTGTGAGTAGTGTATAGTAACCTTTTAATTCACTGTTTAAATATCTGTTCTGGCATTTATTCCTTATATTCCTTATTAGCGTATATCAAATTACTGGACTATAAGCAGTACTCGAGAAATAAAAACGGTCAAAATCATCCACCCTGTAAAACTGCCATCCTCCCTTTTCATCAAGTGAAAAAAATTGACCATCCCCCCTGATTTTTTTTTTTTTCAACTCGACTACTGACTATAAGTATCATCCGCAAAATGTTGAAAAATCTGTAATTTAGGTCAGCTGCCTGTCAGGTGTTTTGTCATGCACACCTGTTAATTACTGTTAATGAACCGTCAACACCTTTGGTCCATGCTGGGGTCACAAAAAGAAAAGGCTTAGGGCTTGAAATCTAAAAACTCAGTTAAAAGTTATGTGTTAAGGGTTAGGATTGAGGTCAGGGCCCGATCATGGAAGCACGACAACCCGGGGCCAAAAGTTCATGGGGGCCCCTCCTGCAGCATCACACACACGCTGAATGAAATGCTGCATATGTAAACAAATGGAGGTAGACGATCTCTATGCATTTGTCAGTGATTCAAAAAAGTCCCCAAAAAGACATGAACATGAGGAGACAGTTTCTTTTAGTTCCCACATCCAACAACAAAAAGAACTTAAAACTTGTAATGTAGCAGACTCTTCTTAAAAAAAATCTTAAAACTCCTCAAAACTGGCCACTGCAATTTCTATACACATTCATGCACATATTTCCAATCCCCATATAAATCAAATAAAGCTTGCTGCTCGGTGTATAACATAAAGTTTAACACAGAATCAGCTGTTAGACAAACTTTGTCCTAGTAATCTAGATTTCCACCTCTGTGATGAGACAATTATTTAATACTTGCCTTTATTTTCCTCATTTTTTCCACATATTGACAGAATAGCCTCAAATTGTCAAGACTTTGAAGAGAAGATGAAACAAATTGTGTGTTTTTTTTGGATCAGTAACATCACAAACAAGATTCATCTGGGCCTGTATGTAAGATTAATCATAACCGCAAAAAAAGGGCACATATGCCCGGTCAATAATCCTGCCCAGATTAGGGTCGTTTAGCCATGTAGAAAAAATCTAGTTAGTTACGGTGATGAGGCAGTAAGGTAATTGATGCAAGAAGGCATTTCCAGGCGTAGGGACGTTTTCACTCGCTGATAGTCAGGAGGCACTGATGAAGTCTGTTGATTAGCACAAAATGTCCATTATTGTCTATCCGAGGTGGCTTGAATCCATTGTTACTTTACTGTTGAGACGAATCTTGTTATGTATCGACTATCAAAATGAAGGATAAACAACAAACATACCTTGCTGCTGCCACATTGTCCACACACACACACACACACACACGTGTTTTGAGACCATGTGAGTGCCTCATCAAGTCTCGCACCCAGCAGAGGATGTGGGTCAATATGGCAGCTGTTATGAAAAGCCTTTTTTTGAAAAATACAAGCACCTCTGAAGTTTTTAAATGGGTGCTGTTTCCAAGATACTGAGTGTGCAATTCTGCTGGCTGGTCATAAAAAAAAAAAAAAAAAAAAAAAAAAAAAAAAAGCTCAAAGCAGAATTTTGTGGTGCCTCGTTTGGGGACTTAAAAAAAAAAAAAAAAACAACAAAAACTGCCAGAGGAATGATGACGCTATCAGATGCGGCGCCACGTGCAGGCGTTCGCACCGCCGCGTCCCTAAATGTGGTCCGCTGTCAGATACTGAGAGTGTGATGTGTGTGTGTGTGCAGGCGGACAGAGGAAGAGGAGGGCCGTCCCCCGCCAGCGCCGCCAGGCACCCGCGGCCGAGGAGGAAGAGGACGTAGAGGCAGAATTCAACCCAGAGAACCCCTATCAGGTGAGTCACACACATCCGCTGACACGTTCCGCTTACATTCAGCCATGCCCACGTCCCACCGGAGCCCTCACGACTGTCCAATCGCATCTGAGCGCTACCTGAGGAGACTTTTTGCCGAGCAGAGTTTCTCACAGCTGTGCGAGCGGCAGCAGATGCCGGGGTCACGGCGGAGGGGCAGGACTGTCACTGCAAATCTGAGTGAGCGTGGGTGTTTTCTTTCTTTTTTCTTTTTTTTGTCTCTATGTGTTTTGTATATGAGGCTGTCTGGTCTGACCAAGTCTTTTAGAACAGCCCGTCTACAGCTTCTCCTTTCAGCCGCTGAAGCTCTGTGAATAATTCCACTCAAGGCCCCCCCCTCCTCTGTCGTGCCCCCTTTGCCCTGCTGTGCACACAGACTCCCATACATATACATCTCCACAGCCCGCCCCCCTCTTTCCTCGTCCCTTATGTTGGGCCCCACTTCCCTAATCCCTCTCTTTTCCTACCCCTGAAAGAATGAAGCATCCCCCAACCCCCGCAACACACTCTTGACAGCCACAGAGGGGGAAAAATAGTGAGCTGTACGAGCCGTATGCGTTGAAAAAGAAAATATTTGACAACAAAAACCCACATCTGACAAC
The DNA here is from genome assembly GCF_902150065.1 of Myripristis murdjan. NCBI lineage: Eukaryota > Metazoa > Chordata > Actinopteri > Holocentriformes > Holocentridae > Myripristis > Myripristis murdjan. Next base: position 23,347,132 of record NC_043996.1, on the reverse strand, counting down.
ATCCCCTCCTCCCCATCCCGCCTGTCGGAAATCCATTTTTAATTGGTTTGAAACGAGCTTTCTCCGCCACTAAAGCTCCAAAACATCACATCGCACAATGCGACAAGAAACGAAAAACGCTGTGTATACACACACACACACTGCAAAACTCCCAAAACAAACACACACACACACACACACACACACACACACACACAAAAAAACACACTCTGACCACTGCCATCCTTCTCCTTTCTGTCTCCCCTGTCAGAGAGGTCTTGAAGGCGAGGAGGGCACCATGACCTTTGACCCCATGCTGGACCACCAGGGCGTGTGCTGCACCGAGTGCCGCCGCAGCTACACCCAGTGCCAGAGGATCTGCGAGCCGCTGGGAGGGTACCACCCGTGGCCCTACCACTACCGCGGCTGCAGGGTGGTGTGCAGAGCCATCATGCCCTGCCGCTGGTGGGTGGCACGCATCCTGGGCATCGTGTAAACACCCGAGCCCACCTCGGGAACGGCTCGCGAGGAGGAGGCGATGAAAGGGAAATGTTAACGAAGGGGGAGACGAAGGGGGAGGCTTCCTAGTCCCATCTAGGTACCTGTTGGGTCCGAATGTAGTAAAGGAAAACGGTACGACTTTAAAGAGGCAGCACGAGAAATGATCAAAAGGAGCAGGATCAGTAGCCGTGTTCAGCATTGCGCATTATAAATGTGTAGCACAGAATCTAAGCCGCACGATATCACATGTAAAGGTATACTATACTTAACGCCCTGCACACTGTATAGCTAGTCTTATTATTAAGAAGAAAACATGCCGACCAACTGAAGTATAGAAAAATGTCCTGTACCATGATGCTGAAATTACATAAAAGCCAATCAAGTACATGACTGGAATACAAACTTGCATCACAGCAGCCCCCTCTCTCTCTTTATGACAAGCAGTTTTTCCATTAACTTGTATTTATAAGGCTGATAATCTGTCCTTTTTCTTTTCTGTCATTCTTTGCTTTTCGATGTAAATAAATGTATATGGTGCAAAGTATTCCCCGAAGGCAGGGTAAGCAGCAAGTTAGCCGGCTTGGATAGCGCCTGGTTTATGTGTGTGTGTACGTGTGTGTGTGTTTTTCCACTTTTCATCGAGCTAGTGAGAAATATTTCTGGCTTCTGTTTTACTTTACCCCTGTCCCTCCCCTGTTTTCTTCCCAGGTAGTGCACACATTTAAGAGAAGGAAAAAAAAAAGAAAAAAAGAAAAAAAGTACTGTTTGCTTTGTCCTGGAAGCTCCTTTCAACGACGAGTATTTTTCATCTGCATTAAAGAGGCGATTTCAAAGTGCAATGTCACCCAATAAACCTTTTTTTTTTAAGTAAACTTTCAATTATCACCTCTCTTTTCTGTTGTTCACCAAAAATGACTTTACAACCAATTTGTAAAAAAAAAAAAACACATATTGCGCCAGATGAGATTGTGGAGTTAATTTCTGCTCAGCTTTTGGGACGCCGCCCCCTCTCTGACACTCAAAACCCCTTTAGGCACTTTTCACTTTTTTTTTGCGATATGTCACATCTGGTAGCGGCTCCAAAGGGGATGAGCAGAAAGAAGTTTCCAGAGTTCTTTAATGTGAGAGTTGCAGCTCTAGAACTCTTTAATGAGACTAAAGACTCTGTAGCCGTCACGCTCCCAGATCTTACCCACGATGCAAAGCGCTTAGCTCCTTTTGATGTCACGGAGCTGCTTCAGGCTGGGGGGTGGGGAGGGGGGTAGGGGGTAAGGGTGGGGGCGGTGTGTGTGTGTGTGTGTGTGTCAGGGAGAGTGGAGGAGTGTGTGTTCATGTGTGTGTGTGAGAGAGAGAGAAAAGAGAGGGAGAAGGAGAGAGATAGAGAGAGAGAGAGTGTGATGTGGTAGCAGAGAAGCTAAGAGTTCCATCCGGAGCCACAAATGGGCGTTTGATCGTCACGAGAGATGAAACGATGTGTGATGAATTTAACAGTTAACTCGGTGTGAGAGGCTTGATGATGCGGTTAGGGAGGCTGATCCATATTAATGCTCCCGTGCCTCGGCAGGACGCCCCCTCGCAGCTGCAGCTACGACACATGTGGTTGAGGAGCAGGAGGGGTGCCTGCTTCCCCGCATCTCCTCCTGTAAATCACTGCGGTGCCTCGGGCGAGATCCTCTCCTCCCGGCCAAACAACCCCGGGCCCTCCGACTTGATAGCAATCGAACCGTGATCGGCAAACCGTATCCTCCAGCTGTCAATCTCATCTGAACCGACTGGACTGGTATCAGCGACGGCAGATCCCATCCCTCCCAGCGCATAATCACTGAGCATGCCTCCTTGTCATGATGTATTAATGTTTCTGCCGAGCGACGGGTCTCATCCTGGCGTCTCCCGCATTCTTAACCCGTCCCAAAACACAGTTTGCACATGGAACAAAGCATACAACACAGACGAGCTTTGTGAGCCAAACAACAAATCTTTTTATTTGAACTGTAGCTTGAATCACACTGTGGGAGCGGCCGGTGCTAAAGCCGTCGCTTTGACATGTCGCGACAGGTCAGTTCGCCGTGTATTGCTGTTGATTTCTTATAGAGTGTACAGAAGGGGGGGAAAAAAGACTGCATGAGCTCAGAAACAGATGTTGTTATAATCATTTATCATCTCAAATGGTTTCTATTTTTAAATCATCTTTACACTTTTATACAAGTGGTGGGAGAGGGACATCGAGACGGCTCCCTGATAGAAAGGCTCTGAGTGGTGGAGAAAAGCAAGAGGGAGGGAGGGAGGGCGGGAGTGGAGGAAAATAGGAGGAACGGCGATTTAAAACAAGGGTCTCAAAGTTGAATCGATGCACTTTGAGGTGTGCGCCTTCAGTTTGCACTTAAGTTCCCTTTTTTGAGCCAGACGCACTTTGACCAACACGTATCAACCAATCCAATCGAGAGATTATTCAAATGACCCTCTGTGGTCAAAGGCTACGGGAGAGAGAGAGGAGCAGCCAGTTTGGTTTTCTGGTTTGCAGACGATGCGCTGAGGCCGAGTGATGCTGGAGCAGGAAAAAAAAAAAAAAAAATTGAGAGTGGTGATGTGGAGAGTGACGACTTCCATTGGAGGTGAGATGGAAAAGGATTGGAGGAAGATAAGGTCAGAAAACAGAGAGAAAGAGAGAGCGAGTGTGGGAGGTGTTCAGTACTGCTTGAACTCCATGTCATCAGGTGGGCTCATCTCCACTTTTCTCCTGCCCACGTCTTTCCAGTTGGTGCTCAGGACCGTGCCGCCTGACTCCGTCTGCACGGGGAGGAGAGGCCGAGGGTGAGAAGGCAACCGAGTGGAGCAGCCCTTTGTTTCATTAGCAGTTACACAACACATCCTCTGTATAAATTAATTAATTAATAAAAAAGTTAGGGCCTCATTAAAGTTGACTGCAGTCCAGTCAGTACCACTCTGATGAAAACAGCCACTACAAAAAGGGATTTTTGACCAGTTATCAATTTTGCATGACTTTAATTTATTATTTTTCATTTTCTGCTCTTTTTTTTTTGGCGAATTTGCACACCTGACAACTTCAAAGTACTGATTTATTCTCATTGTTTTATTCTCCTAACAGGCTTCTGCTCCGGCTTGTTTAAACTGAACACAGCGGTGACAACTTGCCATAAATGCAAAAACAATGTCAAAGTTTTAGGCTGTGAGCTGGATTTTTTTTTTTTTTGGTGTGTGTGTTGGTATTCAAAGCAAAGCATTTTTGTTGAAGTGCAATCTCAAACTGCAGTAATGTGGCTCCATATTGTCAGAAATCGAGAACGACAGTTTCCTTCATTCAGGCTGATTCACATCTAACCCCTCGACCAGTTAGTGCGTTGCTCTCAGACTCAAGTTCATGAATGTCAAATGAGATAATCGGCTCCCTGTTGGATTTCTTCTGCTCAAGTGTTTCTAATGAAAACTAAAACTAATGCTTCTTTATCCTTTTTTTTTTTTTTTGCAAACACATTGCTGAGTTTCAGTGATAAAAACAATCTTTCTGTGAAATAGGGAGAGGTGACGCCAAAAATATGTTACATATACTGCAATCAATACCCACACCTGTCAGTTTGATCTTAATGTACTGCAGTATGCAGGAAAATAAATGCAAGATGGCACCATTGCCCAGGATGGCACGCGGCTCGTATACTCACAAAGGACTTGTTCATTGCTCGCTTGACCTCGTCGGAGCCGTCGGAGTAGATCTGCTGGAAGAGCTTGTTGAGCGCCGCGTCTCCCTCGAGCTTCTCCTTCTTCTCCTCCTCACTGATGTCGACCACCACCTTGTCCCAGTTGCGGGTGTAGTGGGATGACGATGGGTACTGGTCTGATGGGGGGAAAGGAAGCGAGGGTTAGACTTACTGCTTCAAGTTATGCAGCGAGTCACAGGGCCACAATTCAGGGTGATTTTAGAGCCACCGATGGGTGTTTGGCGGGATGTGAAGCTTTTCAGGCTCTTCAGCCCAACCCAAAGAAATTTTCCTCACATTCAAGTGGTGATCCCCAGGTTTTTGAAAATACCAAACAGGTGCCCTATATGCTGAATTACAGGGAAATGTGTCAAAGTGATGCACAGGACTTGTTATGGCTGTAATGGTGCAGCCATAAAACAATGGCAGATTGGTGTGAATATTTCACTCAATAATAAGTTTGATGTAACTTCAGTGAACCATGCAGAATATATGCATCACACAGTCATACAATATGGAAAAAATCTGTAAAATTTTTTTTTTAAAGTTACCGTATTTCACCAATTAATCGCCCGGCCGCAAATAGCCGCCGGGTTCTTATAAATGCCTGGGGTCTGCACGCATTTTGCGTATTAAACGCCCACCCGAATAACCGCCGGGGCGATTATTTGCATTACATTGAGGTAACCCAAAATAAGGCTATTCACCTTATTTTTGCAGAAGTAAACAGTTAGCCGCACAATAACTGTGCAGCGCTTCCGTTTTCTGTCAAAATAAGAGCGCTAGCTAACGTTAGAACAAAAGGGTGCGCCGTAATCTTAAATCGACAGACTGAAAATATGTTGGACAGTAGCTGTCATCACGATAATGACCCGGTGCAAAAATAAATAAAGGCCTGCAGCGAATAGCCGCCTGGTTCTTTTAAACGCCCGGGGTACAAGTCGATTTTGCATATTAAACGCCCGGGCAATTAATTGGTGAAATACGGTACTTGGGAAATTTAAGGGGGAAAAAAATCTGCATTTAAGGAATTAAATCTCTTGAGTGCTATGTCGAGGGGATTATTGCGATTAGACATCTTGCCAGTATTGAAAAAATTCTTTCATCTTTGATTGATAACATTTAATAACGCTTAAAAACAGGTATACATATCTGTTGATTTGCAACTAGTACGTAAACTCAATTTTATTTTATGTCAAAATGATTCAGAACTAAGGACCAGAGCTGTTTCATACTGAGACTTTTATTATCTGGTCATGCCAGGAGGCATCAAGAAAACAGGTCTGAACAAAAGTTAAAAAAAGAAAGAAAGAAAAAAAAAAAACACACAAAGCAAAACACTCACTGGCTCACAGATTGGCTCATGTTGCTACTGGAAACGCTCAACAGCCATTCCCAGGCCAAGTGTGGACACAGAGCGATGTAATCTCATTAAATCTGCACGTCTTCAGAATCAAATGTCAAATACCACGTTGAGACGACAAGTGTGACCACAGCACCGGGTGAAAAAAAGCAGAAGGCGTTTGACGGGGCGTCTGAGAGGGGCTGGTTACCTGGGAAGGTACGGTTTGACTGCCCACGGTCCTTTTAAAAACCAACACCCACTCAAGAAACAACAACACACACAGTTATGCAAGTAATTAATCCTGACAGTAATGGGAATGTGTGGGCTCAAATCCTGACTCACACTTTGCTGTCACACCTCTCCCTTTCCTGCCTACCTTCGCCGTCAAACTAATGAAAGAGCGAAGCGGGGCTCGACTGCCCACTCTCGTTTTAGCGCAGAACAGACGAACACGGCAGCCTGCTGTATATTGATCTTTGCAGCGAGAGAGCGCGAGAGAGAGGGAGAGAAATAAAAGAGAGGTGTGGAGGTGATGTGGAGAGAGAGAGAGAGGTGAAAAGAGACAAAGACAAAAAGTTGGGGGTGGGGGGGGAGAGTACAAACGATGCTCGTGTGTACTGACTGGGAGTGAAGTGTTTGATGTTGGACTCCTGTCCTTCCCCCTCCAGCTTCTCCCACCTGATGGCTTCTGTCTTCTTCATCTTGATCTCCACCTGATACAGGAGAGCGAGAGAGGATGAGGGAGGGGGGGAAAAGGGATGAGGGAGGGGGGGAAAAGGGATGAGGGAGGGAGGGACCAAAAATAAAATATAAAAAAGGGAGACAATAACGTTTAACAAAATGCTATTCTTTGTTGCACAGGACAAAAATAACACTCCTATTAGAGTGACATCTGAAAAGTACAGGACACCACATCATTACTGGGGCCAGAGAGAGCCGCTGTCTGTTCAGAGCCGTCATCAGCTCAGCCTGGAATGAGTGTGTGTGTGTGTGTGTGTGTGTGTGTGTGTGTGTGTGTGCGTGCGTGCGTTGTATGTAAGAGACATCAGGGATATGCGGGGGCACAGCTCAATCTCGAACCTCACTGACAGACATACTGCACTAACGAGATGTCTGTCAGCCAGAGGGCCAGTGTGAGAGATGGAAAGAGAGCGAGAGAGAGAGAGAGAGAGAGAGGGAGAGAGAGAGAGAGAGAGCTCCTCACTCCACACAGCTGCATCTGATACAAATCATTACACCAGGAGAACATGGGAGAGGGAGAAAACAACAAGAGAGGGGAGAGAGGACATGGACACGCGCTCCTTAACACTGAGCCGCATTGACAGGGCACATGCCGACAAGACACGCAAGCTGCAACGTTAACCCCCCCCGACACACACACACACACACACACACCCTGCTCAGCCCCTCTCCTGGTGTGTGTGCATTCAATATGTGCGACATGTGTGTGTGAGAGAGAGAGAGAGAAGGCGGCAGTGCTGGTTATGTCGGTGCAATTAAAAGAACATTTCTGCTCTGTTGGGCGATGAGATGATTCATTTATGAGGGTGTCAGGACAGAAGAGGGAACCAGAGGAAGAGAGAATTAGAGACGAAGGGAAAAAGAGAGAGAGAGAGTGGAGGGGGGGGGGCACAGAGTGAAGAGCGAGGGAAAAAGGTCAGATGGAAGGGAAATGAAGACGGTGTGATCGCTGCTACCTTCTCCGGCGCCGCTGAGGTGATGAGCTAGTGCGAGCGGTGGAACGCTGATAGATCACTGTGGTGTGTGTCAGCGGTTTCTCTCTGTGTGTGTGTGTGTGTGTGTGTGTGTGTGTGTGCCTGTGTGGGGCGAGGCATCTGCACGAAATTCACTTATTTGACATGGGTCGGGAAATATATAAAAAAAAACTTGATAACTAATAATCAAGGAAATCAGTGTGTCCATGTTTGACATAATCTCTCTCGTCTTTCATTCTGAATTTGCAGGACGCTCTTTGCTCATTTTATTTATTCAAACGGTTCATTAAATGGAGACTTGCTCTTTAGCGACAGTTTCCACGTATTATTTTGCAAAGTCATCTTCAAATTTAAAGACAATGAATCTCGACACAAAATATTGGTTTCAGTTTTAAAAAAAAAAAAAAAAAAAAAAAAAAAAAGAATTGGTATTACAACAATTCAAAGGTCTTGCTCTGTGTGTTTAAAGTGGATCTTGCTCACTCGGTTACAATGTGGATCAAGTCTGTAATTCAACATGAAGTGCAACAGAATCCAAACTCCGAGGCGTACGCCGCCCACGCATCCCACTCAACTCCCAACTCACAGCCCAAGCTCGAGTTTTTAAGAGTTTAACGTTTAAAGAAGAACTTCTGCAAATTAAAACATCTGCAGAAGTTGCGACGCTGTTGCTTCTGACAGAGCCGTCGTTACGCAGGAAAGGACCAAACGCGATACAGCCGAGCCGCTCAAATGTTATCGTAAATAAATGATAAACATCATTTTTTTTGCTTCATTTTTTTTGCTTCATATTTAATGAGTGTTCCTAATGTAATGGGTTCTACCGGATGAACATGAAATTGACATGATGATATGTTTTCAATGTCCTGTACACACTTTGTAACGCATTGGTTATAAATAACAAAAATCTGTGCTTAGAAATAATATAAAGCCATTAAAACACCAAAAATTAATATTTCTTTCCAATTTTAGATCAATCAGTGAGATTTTATGGTGATTTGCATATTTTTCCATTGTCGCGTAATAGGAATACTGGATGTATAAGTGGGGGTGGGAGGGAGTTATGTTTTATTTAAAGGGCGATTTAGGTCGTCAACAAAGAAACAAAGTACTTGACACATAAACTTTGGTAACAATTTTAGTTATAATAATTTTGTGAAAGTTTAAACTGCAGGGGTCAAATTGACTCCAAACACAAAGGATGTTCAAAAATGTGAACAGAACAGGAGGGTTAAGGTCACTGGCGAGTTTAATTTATCCGCCCAAGACAAATTTCACTGGCATTTGGCGCTTGGCGGGTGTTCATTTCAGACCATGTGTCTTGTGTTTTGGTGAATCTTTTGGTGAATCTGTTTATGTAGCGATAACGAGTGCCGACCTCGTGCTCATGTTCCCCGTGTGTGTGTGTGTGTGTGCGTGCGTGTGTATTTGCGTGCTGCAGGGCCATACAACATTAATCTGCTGCCACATCTGTGTCTCCCAGCTTTTAAGGGACATGGCAGGCCAGGCGCCCTGTGTGTGTGCGTCTCTGTGTGCGTTCCTGTGTGTGTGACAGGCGAGGCGACGGGTCGTAAAGGGATGTGACAGCGGAGCCACATACAGGGGCCGCCACCCACAGGACCCCAGGGGCCGGACTATACAATACAGCGCCACATGCACACACATACACACATGCAGTATTTACAGAGGAAGGACTGGGGTCCCGTGTCGCTTGTCACATGTGTTTGTACCCCCCTCCCCGCCCCTCTTCCTTCTCCTCCTCCTCCTCCCCCCCTGCCGTCACTCCTCTCATCGCCCGGCGTTTCTTCTCCCCCTCTTTTTTTTTCTCCAGATCCCCGCGGATTTCAAAACAAACTCGGCTAAACAGACGCATAAATGAAATAAATATAAACATTCTCAGACGTTGACAGGCATGCAAATTAAAGAGGGGAGACGCCACTTTAGTTATTTGCCGAAAGCAGATGAGTTTGGAACCGAATGAGCGAGCATGTGTGCATTCAAGATTGTGTGTGTGTGTGTGTGTGTGTGTGTGTGTGTGCATGTCTAGCCGTCTGTTCTGATCAAACACACTGGTGTGTAATTGGCTCCCTGTTGTCGCGGTGACCCCTGGGGTTGGAATGTCTGTCGTGGCGGAGGACAGGAGGAGGTCGGGCTGACGATAATGTGCTAGGGACGACACACACACACACACACACACACACACACACACACACACACACACACACACACACTACAAATACTCTGTGTAAATGGCACAAGTGTGTGGAAAGATTACAGTGTTCGGCTTCCGTGTGTGTGTGTGTGTGTGTGTGCTGTGCGTTTATGAGCGTGCACGGCCATGCCCGGCTTAGTCTCCCCCTGCTAAGTTGTCTTTAAAGACAGCGAGGAGATGAAGCGTAAACATTGTGGAGCGAGGAGTGGAGGGCAGCCTATTACAGAGACAGACAGACCGACATTGGGAGGGAATCAACAGCTCCGAGGGCACCGTTTTTTTTTTTTTTTTTAAACACTCATTAGGGATGCATGCCAATCTGGAGAAACTTGATTTGCTGATGCTGTTGTTCATTTGAATGTTTTTTTTCCTCCCCAGTGGCTCATTGGCTTTGGGGGAAAAAAAAAAAAAAAAAATTCATATCACTCCAGAAACATTTGAATCAGAGACGCATCGAGAAAATGGCTTGGATTGTCAGCGGTCTTTTATGTGCACGCACAACTCACCTGCAGAGTTTTAAAAACAGCCATGAGCTTGTAAGGTAACCACCGATGTATGCTTTAGAGCTGTGTGTGTGTGTGTGTGTGTGTGTGTGTGTGTGTGTGTGTGGACCATGTGTACCCATGGAGCCCAGTGGACCAGGAACAGTCAGGGCTTTGTGGGAGACCAAAGCTTGAATTCTCGTCTCAGGCCCTCTCTCTCTCTATTAAAACACTGAGCACTGGTGGGAGAGAGAGGGAGAGAGAGAGAGAGAGGGAGAGAGAGAGAGAGAGTATGTGTGTGTTAAAACAGAGGTAGGTGTGTGTAATAGAAAGGAGGAGGTGAAGTGGAGTAGGAGCAATAGAGAGAAGTGAGAAACAAGAAAACAAAGAAGGTTAACAGAGGAAGAAGACAGAGAGAGGGAGGTGAAAAGAAACGAGAGAGAGAGAGAGAGAGAGAGAGAGAGAGAGAGAGAGAGAGAGAGTCTGTCCATCTAAGGGCCGTCTCCACCTCGGTCTCTCCAAGACTGAGCCCTTGTTTAAGCTGCAGCCCACGTGCGCCTCTGGTATGCAGTGTCCGCTGTTGCCATGGAAAAGTGAGTGAGTGAGTGAGAGAGTGTGTGTGTCTATGTCTGTGTGTGTGCATGTGTGTGTGTGTGTGTGTGTGTGTGTGAATGACCACTGTTTGTTTGTGCGTGTGTGTGTGTAGAGAAGGGGGCGGGGGGCATTACTCTTTCTTGCTATGGAACGCCGAGGTTTCAGCGGGAGAGGCTGGCAGGTTTCTGCCTCTAAACTGCTGATGTGAACAGAAACAGCCAGTTTTCTGTGTGCAGGTCCACCTCGATCCAGCGGGCACAACAATGTGGCCACAGAACACCGCTCACTCGTGCAATAAGCAACCAACAAGTCGCGCTATGTAACGCTGCACATCAAATGTCCCAATTTCGCTTTGCAATGTGTCCGCCATTTGCAATTCCTGCACCTGTGATCATGAACAGCCGTTTGTTGACTTTTTAAGACATCGTTTGTTGTACCAAAAGCAAGCTATTTTACTCTGTATTTTAATAAATGTGTAAATGTCTACAGGAAATTATTAATTATTTGTTTACAACCTCTGAGTAAAATGATGTCCTTAATGTGATAATGGATTTTTTTTTTTAATCACACAGTGAATTGGTCTGTCTTTTGTTGCACTGTGATGGGACAGAGCCGAGGATGCTTGGGGAGACGTCTTGGGTCCAGTAACAGCAGAAAGGTCATCTGCCACCGTCACAGCATTAGCTGCCAGGGGTAAACAGGATCCCAAGGGAGAGAGGAGAGGGGCAGGAGGCAGCTAGTGTCAGGAAGAAGGGGCCAAGGGAGCTTAAAATATAACAAGCATGCTGGCATGCTCAGCTCTTTGTTAGTTAACGCTGAGTGAAAATGATGGGAAACAGTGCGGGGAAAGGTCTGGCTGCATGACACCAAACTAATAGTACTCAAACAGGAAGACTTAGCTAAAGTTAACAAACACAGGGAGACTGATACCACTTTAACACCAAAAGTGTGGTCTTTTTTCCCAAACCCAGGACAAACTGCTTAAATGACAGTGGATGACACTGTTCACATTAGCAGAAGTCCTGCATATCTCACCTTCAGGCGTCACAATCCTCCAACCTGACTGAAACGTGGCGTTTACTCGAGCGTTTCGTCCTGATACAACTACACTATGAACAAAAGTCTGAGTCCAGTCCAAAGGATTCTGTTTTATTGTTAATTTATTGTACTGCATAGGTTAAAGTTACACTGGAGTTAGGACTGCCTACCTAAAATGTTAAGCATGTCGTTTGTCATGATGAAAATTAGCAGGTGACCTGATTACACCTCTGTCAATCAGAACTGGATTTGATAATTACTTGGGACTGTTGCTGGGCTTAAAATAAGGGACTGAAAAGTCGGGTTAACATGTTTACACTGAGCTCACTTCCTGAACGGTAATGAGGGAGGTATAAAAGGTGCACAAGCTAATGTTATCCAAATCTGGAAACTAAAATAAAATTATCCAAATAGGAGTTGGCCAAGAACGTTAGCACTATCTGAAGCCAGCTTGCAGTAACAAGACAGCATCTCAGGCAGCAGAGGCCTGTTTACTATATTTGACACTGTTGGGCTGTGAAATGTAGGCTGTGTCGAAGTTGATTCATTCAATATTGCATTACATTATTATTGGCTGCATTTCACATGGCAACAGTGTTCTGTCATTAAGTACAAGCTCATCCTGAAGCCGAATGCAACAACACTGTTGAATAACACAGATGTGATAATGAAATTTATTGACTGAAGACTGAGTTATACAAAGTTTGCAACATTTTTGGTGACTGGTAGTGTTGACATGCTTGAATCGGTACCCTAAAAAAAAACAAGAGTCACAAGTTTCCTCAAAGGATAAGACCAGTGACACCAGAAACAAAATACAGGAGTGCTTAAGACTTTACAAAATATTATAAAAATCTCTCGAATTTCAAACATGAATTTTGGGTTTAAACACCCACCTGATAATGTTCAGCCTCTGCGGCTAACAAAGATGCCTACATTCATTCTGATAATTGACTCTGTAAAGCAAATGTTTCCCTAGGGATTATTTTCCCTGACGGAGGGACCGTTTCACTCCGCCCAAATTTCAAGCCATCAAAACACGAGTGCTGCTGCTTTTAGGAAAACTAATGAGGACAACTTTTTTTTTTTTTTTTTTTTTTTACAGAGATGGAATACTGGCGTGAACAAAGTCTTAAGTGTGTAAGTTAATTTTCATATCATAGTGGAATGAATGGAAACCCATAGCTGTATAAATGATAATAAAATACAAGATGTTATGTGAAGTATATCGAATTTTGTAGAAATTACACCAAACATGCAAAAATCATCGGTATGGTCCTTTAAAGACGGAAAAACAAAGTAAACAAAAAAAGGTGTTCATCCCTCTCCTGCCTAATTCTGCTACTCTCTCTATCCCTCCCTAAGCCACAGTCCTAAGACCTGACAGTGGTCTAAACCCTGAGCCAGCACACACTCAGCCAACACACTCATTAGCCCACATCTTCTATAATATACACTAATTAGTCTATACTAAAAAGTGCCCTTCCTACTCATTAGGCCCATAATCACCTTAAACAGTGTTGAGGAACTCTCAGTGGGTACAGCCCTAATATGTGTGCGTGTGTGTGTGTGTGTGTGTGTGCGTGTGCTGTGTGTGTAGGAGTGAGGATTTGTGCATATGTGTGAATCTGCCGTTAGCTCCAGAGATGAACCGGGCTAACGTCTCCACAGGAAGCACACTGTATGCAGCGAGACTGGATTTTCCTACTTCAACTGCAGCTACAGTAAGCTTTAACGGCATTAAGGAATTATAGGCAGTGACAGCCGACTTTATACTGCTTTGCACTATTGAAGAGATTAAGATGCTAATCTCAGTGTGGTAACCTATGTAATGAGCACGGTCACAGTGTCAGCTTCCTGTTAAAAAAAAAAAATCACATCGTAAAGGGTTTTATTTTTTTTATTTTTAACTTTCTTTACTGTAATCTGACATTAGCTGCAGTTACATAGACAATATTTCTTCAAGCCGACTGAAATTATTCTGATGAGAGATTCCAGCTGAACTGTTTACATGGATGCTGAATAAAGTGATCCAATAAGATGTGTGTTTAAAGGGACCCAAGCATTTCACAAGAATATAACTTTTTTGACATGTGCAAAGTGGTTTCTGCCTGCTGGGATAGCTTCTAATCTGCCAGAAACATAAATATAATATAGGCTAAGTCATGTTCTCTGATCAGGTCATCCCTAAGACTGTAAAAATTTAAACTGTCTGGGTCAGAACCACTTTGGTTGTTTTGACTTTTAGCCTTCTTCTCCAGTGGTTTTTGGTTTGGCTGATGGTTCCTTGGATTCTGACTTTGTTCATCTTCTCAACAATTTGTGGTTCCGAGCCTTTTGACAATGGAGGCGTTCAATGATCCTTTAAAGATTTAATCTTTTCAACAAAAAGGTTGGCCACAGTCCAGTTGCGTTGCGATTAATAAAGTATTTCTGAATCTGGTTCTGATTATCAAAGGCTTATTTCAGCCCTTTCAACCCGATTGAAAATTCCTTCAGATTGCGCCACTCTCTTCTGACTGAGGTGGTTACATGAGGCATTTCTATTCTGATTATTAGTGGAATGTCAGGGTCCATGTAAACAGAGCTATGGGGTGCATAGCTTTTTTGTTGTTGTTTTTACCAGAGCCATAAACCCATGTAGAGTGATTAATGTTTCATCAGTACTGTTCATCGGTAAGGACAATAAATCCCAATAAAAGTAAAATGCGGGTCATTTGATGCCTGATGGCTCACTTGCTTTTGGAGCTGGGAGGTCTGAAGCATCAGTAGCCCAGGTGTTTGCATTTCTACACTGCGATGGCTTACCTTATTATGTCATATTTTCTTTACAACTGACATAAAAATGTTTCATGGCCTGTTTTACAGTTTACTCCTTTGATATGGAGACTCACATCTAGACCAGCAAGACTAATCTCAGGTTTCCCACTGTGGTGCCGGTGTAAAATTCTGTTCTTGTTTTTTTCTTCCTCCATAACTTTCCATAACTTAGTCAGAGCGCTTCCATGACCTAAAAATGTTATTCCTTCCTGGTTTGTTCATGTTTTTCATAAAAGTTGTAAAGTGGTAAACAGTCTGCCTCCCACTACAGTGGGACTTGCTGTGGACGAAAACATTTTGAAAACCTCCATTTGATATAATAAAAGTGTAACACAAATTATATAATACATTCTATAAAATGACCTATTTGTAAAATCACCTGATATTCTCCAGAGAATCAGTCCCTGACTTCTCCCCTCCAAATTCCATATTTTATGACCACTGGGAATTCAAATTTTATCCATGCTTTTCGCAGATTAACAACTGTATTCTACCTGCTATCAGTCTTTTTGCTGCTCCCAAGTTCCCATTTTAACAGCTATTTCTGTCCTGTGTTGATTCAAAAATCAGAGAAGGCCCTTGAGGATGGTCTGATGTGCCACTTGAGTCACTTTTAGGGTGCAACTGGCCATTTAGCACAACTGACATTTTTGAAAGCTTGCACGTCTGACGCATCCAGTTTTTTTTTTTAATTGTTATTTGTCTTTTTTATTTTATTTACTGTATTTATTTATTGGGTGGGGGATGTTGGCTTCATTAGACAGGTGCGGTGGAAGCAGACACAAAAGACAGGGCAGAAAGAGGGAATGACATGAAGTAAACGGCCCAGGCCGGGATGGATTTGAACCCTATGGCTAAGACTGAGCCTCAAGGATATATGTGGTGCGCTCTCCACCAGGCATCACCCTGACATGTTAGCTGTCTTTATCAGATAATATGTCTCTTGACGATGAAGTCAAGCCAAAGAATCTAATGTGCATGGTGGAATGTCAAATACACATGAATACAAAGGTTAAAAAAAAAAAAAAATCAACAGTTATTTCTGACTTCCTGAAAAAGGTGACTTGATAGTGATAAGAGGTGACTGACTGATTGATTCACTGACTGACTGATGTGTGTGTGTGGTACCTTGGTGGCGAGGATCTTGTAGGTGCTCTGTTGAGGGACGATGGAGTGAAGGAGGTTGAAGTTGAGGCTGTAGTCCTGCCCCGATGCCAGCTGCACTTTAGCAAACAGCTGGAAAACAGGTGACAGTGGCCGGACATCAGACATTACAGATACAAACACATGGTTTTACCGACATCCTGCAGGTTCCACGTAGATCACCAGTGATATACAACCAAACTAGGGGGATGGTGAAAGTTAACCATTATGAAATAAGTAATTCTTTAAGACCAGTTACTTAAATGGATGACTTCAAATATAATTCTTGTTAGCTTAGACAAAGCTGTAATGAACCCTGCGGGGACACTGCATCGTCTCAACAATAAAGAGAAGGATTTGTATAAGAGAATAACCAGAGTCTTTCTTGGTGTGATCAACTGGAGGCTTTGATTGAGAGCCATGATGATTATGTTGTTAGTTTGTGGTATTCATGTCTACCTAAACACATCAAACACAGACAGCTCACAAGAAGCAGATCAGAGTGGTTTTTAAAGCTTCATCCTGATGCCTGCCCTGATAATTCTCAATGTATGAGCTGAATTGATTTACAGTCAACAAAAAGAGTCACATTTGCTGTAAGGCTTACACACAAAGTTGTAAACAAGCCTGAGTTGTCTGGCAAATTATTTTACTAGCATCACAGACTTCAATAATTACACAGCTAGGGGTAATCCCACTGACTGTTCTGTATCATTTCAAGAGCCTAATGGGGTAACAATACCTTTCTGCACACTGCTGCAGGCCACGGGAAGAGCCTTCCCTCTGAATTAAAATCAGTTACTTCTGATAAGTGCTCTTAAATCCTTGAAAAGAATGTCTATTCAGTAGCAGACTTGTGTTTCTGCCTGCCCTGTGTTAACTGTATTGTCTTGTTTGTTTTATTGTTGAGTCTTAGAGGACGACAATGGAAATAAGGCTGGCGGCTTTCTTGTGTTTCTATCCTTGCAATTTTTAAAAGGATTACTGTCTGTCACGAAATGCGGCTTTGTGTCCTTCTCAAATTGCCAAATAAATTAATTCATTTATGAAGGTACATGTTATTACAGAGTACAAAATACCCCAAAAACATTAAAACGGACAATGGCAACCAAACTCCGGAGTTTAACCCTGAGGCTTTAAAAAAAAATGAAAGCCCCTAACAGAAGACAAAGAAGACTAAAGAGAAAGGAGCTGAAGGTGTCGGCGTGTCCATGTGAATAATCATCTGACGTGGTGTGACGGCGAAGAGTTTCCTGGCGCTGTCGCCTTCAGCCAGAAGAGTGACCAGTGGTGAGGGAGGGATCGGACAGCTCCTAACAGACTGTCACTCACTGGGACTTGATGTGGGCGGAGGGGCCACTGTGGGACATGGCCTTGGCTGCGGCCCGGGTCCTCACACTCCTCGTGCACTCTTCAGTTGTCAGATGCTGCCCATGGACAGGACAGCACCAGATACTGTAGACTTTAAGACGAGTGCACCTGGGTACTTTTAGGATTTGACATTATTGTGTTAAAAACAAGTGGCATTGTAATCTAGGAGCTGATTTCTACTGACATTTGACTTTATTTTAACTTCTTATAGCTTGTGGTTTGTTGCTTAGCAGCCCAACTAACAATTCTTCAGGTTTCGGCATTGGACTTAAAGTTTAAAATTAAATTTAAAGTCATGGGTATTTAAATTACCATTTAATTTTTTAAAGCTGTAAAGGTTTTTAATTATTATCAATGTATTAATTTTTGACTACACATCTCAGATCTTTTTTTGTTTACTGTTTTTCTCTGTGTGTTTTTATGTTTTGTTTACACACAGCTTCCCTTTTGTCCAACTCTTCGTTATCACCATGATTTTCACCATCAGGCTTTAGGCTCGACAAAGCTGATTTCTGGTTTATGTTGATTTATTCTAATCATGTAATTTGGTCAACTGAATTTCCATTATTTAGTATTTCAGCAGAGAGCATCTGTAGAATAAGAGGCATGCTGCAAATAATATTGAACAAAGATCTTTGACTACTGGCGCTTTCGCAAGTTATTTATATGAGATTTTTGGTAAACAATCATTAGCAGCTACAGACAAGAACGACTAGAAAAATCAGGTAAGTTCAGAAAGCTGCTTCCCTTTACTGTAATGCAGCCTCTAAAAGCAGGAAAAGACAACATTTATGCCATATCATTATATTATCATATCTAAAATCCCGACCATATCCAGGCTATCGATAAAATATGGATGCATTGCCCACTGAAAAGAGGAGTAATACTGCAAAAGAGCAAGTTTAAGTATCAAATATGGACTCGTTCAAATGAAGTTTGCAATTCATCGGAAAAAAAATTGAAAATTTTACCCAGCCCTAACTTCTGACACAAACACAACAAAAACAAGAAGCAGATGACCAGGGATTCAAGTGTAGAGAGTTGTCTACAGAAGCTTTAAGGCAACTGTAAAAAAATAAAAGCAATAAAAATACATCCAAACCTTTGATATTCATTTCCAATACGATGTATGCAATGACTGTAGGTGTGCAACCGCTGCAGTCACCGGGGAAAATAATTGGAGCCACTGCCTTTCATCTTTAATTTCTTAAATATACATATATGTCTACAGACCCGGTAAAAGATATATGAACTTCTCTGTGCTTCACCCACAGCTTTCAAAGGCAGACTAACAACTGACTAAGTGTGATTTTGAGCGAGTGAACTATTTCTTCTGAAATGGGGGTAA
Organism: Myripristis murdjan; assembly: GCF_902150065.1. Classification (NCBI taxonomy): domain Eukaryota; kingdom Metazoa; phylum Chordata; class Actinopteri; order Holocentriformes; family Holocentridae; genus Myripristis; species Myripristis murdjan. The sequence goes on along the minus strand of NC_043996.1, from coordinate 23,328,871 downwards.
ACTCAGTTTGTTATTCTATCAGGAAAGACAAAGCTGTTCCCTGGGGTGCCCTCCAGTTACCCCTCTGAGAGAGGGAAAGAGAAATGGAAAGAGAGACAGAGAAAGAGGGAAGAGAGAGGGAGAGAAAGGGTTTTCTCCCTGGAGGGTTCTGTAGCTGATCCTAGATCAGTTATGCTTTCTATCCACAGACAATTAGGAGGTTGGAGAATCAGGGGAGGGTAAATTGTTCTTAGATCTGTACTTTGGGGGCAATGTTAACAAGGCATCACTGGAGGCATAGTTGGGTCCACTGGGAGTGCATTTGGGAGTGTGTGTGTGTGAGTGAGACCCATCTAATGGTTCCCCCTGAGGAAACACCCAAGAGCTATCCCATCTCTCTTGCACACACACGCACAGAAAACACCCACTCCCTCATTTCCATCTTATACGAAGCCCAAGTTCTTCGATACTAGTTTTTTAAGTGTATCTTTGTACCTCTCGCTCCTTGAAGTGGATGCACAGCCCGTCCTTCGGTACATTTTTTGCCATGATTGTGACAATGACTTGAGATTCTGTTTGGTACCAGTCGTGTCTGCAGAAACACACACACACACACACACACACACACACACACACACACACACACACACACACACACACACACACACACAATGAATATTAGCTGAATAATGACAGACAGTCATATGAGAAGGCTTCTTCCATCATGACTGGCATTCTGATCGTCACTGTAAAAACTTTATACATCCTAGATCAAAGGAAATATCTTAATCAAACGCTCTATTAAGGCTGGGAAAGATGAACAAAATCAAATATCAAGACATGTTTGACAAAATATCTCAATCCTGATATTATGACAATATTGTAGGGATGACTGCTGGTGCTATCATAAGATGTTTAGACACAAAGAGATTTTTGAAAAAACAGTGACAAACAGTGATTAGTAATGAAGATATGATCAGATATGGCCAAAGCAGGTAGAGGCAAATAACAGAAAAGCTACAACAGTCTAATGAGTTCAGAAAACTGCATCTCTTTACTCTAATGCAGCCTGTAAAAACAGGAAATGGCAGTAGTTATAATGATATTACAGTATCCAAAATCCCAGATGATATCTAGTCTCGTATTACAGTATCAAGTATGGATATATCACCAAGGCATGTGTTCTATGTACATTAATTTCATTCAATTATGCTTAAATTATGCATCTATCAATTTAATTTAGAAACAGAGTGAGTCGGCTTCTCAGCAGGCCTGCTTGGTTAAAACATTCGTCTGGTAATGATAAAAATGAAGCTGAGCCTGTTCAGAACCCAAACAAAAGCAAAAACGGGGATATCTTGGTAATTAGGTGCCAGCTCGTGTTTGAAAGTGCACTTACTTCACAGGTGGAGCCTCCGGTGTCTGCCGGGTCATTCGGCCCCCGAGACAGGGCGACAATTAGGGAGGAAGATGTGGTGATGGGCAGAGGGATGAAACAACAAGTGCATGGTGAAGACAAGAAAGGAAAAAAAAAGGAAAAAAGGAAGCTTAGTAAGAGGTTCCTTCTCTGAAGCAGCAGCATACACAAGGCTGAGACTATGTACGGATGCTGAGAGCAAAAGTGCCCCCTGCTGGCCAAGCTGAGGAACTCACCGTGTTGACGTTACCGTTCTGATTCTGCTCTGGAGAGAGAGAGAGAGAGAGAGAGAGAGAAAGAGGGAAAAAATTGGATGGGGGTTAAGATTCAGACTTTTTAAACCCCACTCTCCTTTTTGAAATGAGATAATTAAATAGTTGTAAGGGCATAACTTTCACGCTAACATGCAGTTGTACACAGATCAATAATAGCACACACACTCACAGCACACGCAACTCTCTGAAGGCTTGCAGCCAGCTTGTTTACTGGTCCATCCACGCCCATTAAAAGCCCTGTGAGGCCGAGCAAGCCTGATCACCGTTTACCAGCATGCTATCATACATTATTCACTGACTTCATTAGAGAGAGAGGGGGAGGAGAGAGAGAGAGAGAGAGAGAGATGGGATGATAGGAGGTGTGTTAATGTTGTCTTAATGAGGTCGCGTTTGAAATGAGGAGGCGGGGGGGGAGAGGGGGCGCTGTTAGGAAGAGAGGGCTGTGTGTGCATGTCTGTGTGTATTTGTGCATTTTGATGCGAGAGGGGGGTGTCATAAAGAGGCAAGGATAACCAGGTGCTCTGTGTGTGTGTGTGTGTGTGTGTGTGTGTGTTGGCGGTGGTAAACAGTGTCACCGGAAGCACATAAAAGACAACTGAAGATAACCAGAGCTGAACTGAAACAAGGACCGCTCCTGGTGTGAGCAAGCACAAGTAGGACACTTTCAAGTTTTGGGGTGGTGATTTACATCCCCGGCGCGCATCTTGCTTCTGTGCGCGAGTGTGTGTGTGTGTGTGTGTGTACGTGCGTGCCGTCTGTGGGAAAGCATACAAAGGCGGACGGTCTCATCGGGGGCTTTCAAACATCAGTAACGTTAACTCTGATGAATCATAACGCTTCTGGGAGTATGTGTGCACGCGGGTGTGAAGCGTGTTTGTCAAAACTCATGCGCTTGTTTACTTGAGATGATCCAGAGGGCCCAGGCATCACCAGCACGCACACACGCACACGCACACACACACACACACACACACACACACACACACACACACACACACACACACACAATCCAGACATGGCATGCATCTTTTATTGGACTAAACAGCTCTGTTTAAAGCCTCCAAGACTGCGAACACAACAAACACATGGATGCATGCGTGCCCATTTGTCTGATTGTGCTGATCAGCTCCCTGGCTATGGCATTTAGCTCAGCATTTGATAGCAAGAAAAAAAAATGCACACAGAATGGGCTAAGCCAATAAGAGGTTTTGAAGAGTGAGCCAGATATTTTTGGGCTGAGAATGCTGGTGGCCAGTATGTTCAGCCATTAATTAATAACTTTGATCACTACCATGCCAGGAAAAAAGCAAAACAAAAAACAAGAGTTTAGTATTTCTCTCACGGTTTTTTTTTCTTCGCAGAGTGAAAAAGCCCCTGAAACAGTATTTAGACCACGTGAAAAACTCTAAAAAGATTCTGTTGAATACTTAGCTAATTAATCGGGTGAAAATGGTCCATTAGGACCAATTCAGGTTACACCATTAATGACCATTATTGCAGTGAGTATTGATCAAATTATAAACTACACATATTGTTGCAGCCATTTCATATTTATGAATTTATTGCACAATACTGTGCCCTTGAAGTACTTTTGCAAGAGCACATATTTATGTTTTTTTTCCCCACATGAACTGGTAGTAGTTGAATGCCACTCAGAATGCAGAGCTAAACAGTCTTGTATCACTACAGCGTAACTACAGCTGAAAAACAGTACGTTTTTCCTGTAATTGAAACTTTTTTGTAGAATTTTGTGGGCCATTTGTTTAATTTTGCCCCTCATAACGCACATTGCCAGCACAACACAACACTCAGCCAGCTGGATCCATATGACCTTCAAAAAACATTCATTGATATTAAATGGCATGTTGTAAATATCTGGTAAATAAAGTGATAATAATGAAGCACCTAGAGTACAAAGTGTTCTGAAGATGGGCACTGTCTCATTAAGCATCTAGAAGTCAATGACCTGACACACAATCAAATAAATGCCATATCCATCATGTGGTAGACAAGGTGGACAATACCGTCAGCTTCATGTCTGACGTTTAATATAACGCCACTACTGCCCGGTATATTGGAAAACTGACTACAGTAACTTTAATGGAAATAAAAGCCTCGTAGGCATTTCAGCTTGCTACTTACTTCCCATCATCTCCTCACAGCGCTTGATCCAGATCTCAAAAGATTTGTCAGAACCTGTGGAAACCACAAAACAGATGTACACCAGTGTTTTTTCCCCCCTCGTTCTTCCTTACAAATTAACAACATCTGACCAGGCAAGGACAATATTATCTAGCAAAGCTGCTCATTTAGAGGAAAAAGCAGCACAAGTGTCAGTGAAGTGCTGAAGAAGTGATTTGTCTGAGGGTCAGAGACGGCTATAAGAACTGATTAGAAAAGTTGTTTTGGAAATAACTCATAAGACAGTGGTATCCAAAGTTACAAAGTAGGTGAAATGTGTGGAATAAATTTCCATGGGTAATGTTAACAGCTCAAAGGAGGCTGGTCTCTTCAAAAGCATGCAAAAATCATTATTTTTAAAAGTCCAAAAAAAAGTGACTGGACTGGAGTTTGAGAAGACACTTTGAGCAAAACTCTGACCATTTTCAACCTGGAGCCTTTTTTCTCTCATCTTTTTTCCATCATACTGATCGATTCTGACAAAAATCTCATCAATTGCTTCACCACAGAGCTACTTAGGTCTTCCTTGCTTGAGTGCCCGGCTTTCCAATACAGCTCTACAGGGTCAAAAAAAGACTCTAAAAATCAATCCGAAAGCACCTAAAGCATGTCTTTTTCAACATACAGACTGCTTGCTCTGTAAAATAGAGTCTTTGTCTCGTCTTTTCAGTTTTGGTGGGACCTTAGTCATTGCGTTAAGTGCTTCCTCAGTTATTCTTTGTTTGCCAGCAGCCGCTGTCTGTCAGCTGTGTTAAATTCTGCAAAATAAATGCTGAAAGTAATCATCAATAGTCATAAGCAATCATCAATAAAAGAGATATATCAATTAAACATATAAGTTCCGATACACAGTGAGCACCAACGTGCTTAAAAAGGCACGCTTCAGATTTATTTTTAAAATGTCATTTGACCCAACAGGACTGTATTGTGTATGAGTCACACATCCAGGAAAGCAAGGTGCAAGCTGCTCTATAGTGAAGCAACTGCGGGCATTTTAGTCAGACTCAATTAGCATATGGTTAAAAAAAAAAATTATGTTGCTATCATTTGCAGATATTGCAATAGCAATATTTTAACTGGCATCACAATTTTTGCGTCACATTTTTCATTTGCTCTGGAAAAACAAAATATCAAAATGATGGTGCGATTCTTGCTGGGGTCTGTACCAAACAAACATCTTTTCTTGCATCTGTTGAATAAAGATTTGTAGGCCAGGGCATCACTGTAGATCCACAATTCTTCATTTATAAAACTGGTATTTTGCACATATTTTATCTTTATCAAACATTGCAGCTCCTGTAATTTTGATACTGCACCTCTCTATATTGTAATTTAAAAAAAAAATCGATTAATTGTTCATGGGAAATGATGTGAAAATACAGTCTTGGTAAAAAATGCCTGGAGTTCTGCTTGAGCTAAGAGGATAGGAGGATAACGAATGTAATAATGGATGAAGGTTTGTGCTCTGTACTCAGAGAATAGAGTGGAGTGGAAGGAGGAGTTCTGGGGGATGATGAAGAGTTTGTACCCGAGGCCAGGACAGGCTGTACTCACCGTCCAGTTGGTGTCCCTGAGTGAAGGCTGCGTGTGATGACTCATAGTGGTTCAGGTGGTACTCTGCTATTCTGCAGGAATAGGAGGAACATGCTGCACGGTGAGAGACCGGATCCGCTTGGAAACAGAAAAGTAACCTCATCTGACACAAACATTACGATAATGCACCTCATTAAATAAAGTTTCTCAACAGTGCTGTCCTGCAGAGGAACTATCTAGCCGAATGGAGAGAAGAGACTAACTTTTCTATTCCATTAAAAACTTGATACTTCATAAATCCCGGATGATTCACAAAAACAGATATGCAAAGGTCTTAAGATGATTCAAAACTGTAGTAGCAGGCAGAATGTGCTTTACGTCCAGGAAATAGATCTTTGTGTAGCTGTAGGCATCTTTTTTCCAAACGGTATCTCATTTTGGAGTAAAACTACCAATATTTACAGATCAAAATTTGTTCTGTGCTAAACAAATTACAGCTACAACCTTTTCAAAACAATATAGAAGCAATTAAGCAATTTACATTCAAAACACACACATACAAAGCTACACACAGCCAACACATCAGTAATACTGTGCTTGTCTATTATATGAATAGACATCTAGTTTATTTTACATTAAATCAAATCACTTCTTTCATTTACACATTTCAAGTAAGCCTAATGTGGCATTAAAAACAATATGTTTATGTGCAAAATGGAATGAATGCTGGCATCAATGATTATAAATCGGATCTAGGTGAATCCTGAGGTGTTGCGGCTGCTGCCCTCGAACACAACACAGCCAGTATAGCAGGGTTAACTGATCTCAAATGGAAAATTAACTCTGCCTGACAGCTCTAGTGTAGCTTGGCTGAAAACACACGAGATCCCCCTCATTTTCCCTGGTTATCTTTCTCATATCACACACCCTGTTCGCATAAAGGCAAGAGGAAGGCTGGGTTTTAGCTGCTGGGCTTTCTTGGCATCATCCACAGCACCTGAGGAGAGAGGGAGATGGGACACAGTGTTGACGTTACAGCAAACACTGACATGGATGCAATACATTCATCCAGGCTGCATCACTTACAGATGGAGGAAGCACAAGATGGTCATGTCAAGATCTCCTGTATTGTTAGAGGCTAGTTCCAGATTTGTGATTCTGAATTTCTCAAAAAGATAAGTTCTCTGTCTGGGCCACATGGGCTAACTGAGTGGCCATGATATTTTAGAGCATAAATACTGAAAAATAATCATGAGCTGGTCACTTATGACAACCCCACAGTCAAAAAGTCAAAAAGAGAATATCTGCATTCTAGATAACACTTTGAGACTTGATTTTGTCATTCTTGGTCACCTTTTTTTTTTTTTATGAAACTTGTCTGTTTGTAGACTTACAGCTGTAGTTTTTGAGCAGTATGTGGGCATAGGCGCGCTGGCAAAACCACTCAGCATTGTCAGAGTCTCCTTGCAAGGCCTCATTCAGCTCCTAGAGGACAAGACATGGCCCTTGTATGAACAGTTTACAATACTGGATATGCTCTGAGTTAAGGGAAGGACCCGTTTGGTAAAATGTCATATCAGAGTTGAGACACAAACACTGAACACATGTGCTGGCCAGGGTTGCCAAGTCCGCGTTTTTTCCGCCAAATTGGGCTACTTTTTAAGAGTAGTCCCGGGTAACAAATTTTGTCCGCGGGTTGGGCTTGGGCAGACATGAATAAAGATTCATATTTTGAATGACTAATGTTTATACCCAAATCCTGTCAAACTGACTCCGGGCCAGAACAGCATATAAACTATCCACATATGTCACATGCTCCACAGATAAATAATATGCCAATGCTGTGTGAGGCCACTCAGCACATGACCAATCACATCATCAGCACCACTCGCGCCCAGTGCCTGTCAGCTGAAGACAGGTATCCCATATTATATTTTAAGTTCTGATATACTGTAAATTAAATAGGTGAATGAACTGTTTCGGGAAATTGCCTTTAGTTTATGGTGTTATTTTATAGATATTATAGTGCATTTTGCAATTATAGCAATGCTGTTGGACTTGGACTGTTGTTGGAAGCAACATAGCCTATATGGATTTTTATGGGCATATTTTGAGTTCTGGTATTGGGCTGATTTTTGGGCCCTTTTTATACTGGGTTGGGCGGGTTTGGGGCTGCTTTTGTCTCACAGACCTGGCAACCCTGGTGCTGGCATGGCTGGGTCGTCTGCTAACAACTTTGGCAGGTGGCCAGTGATTATGTTGATGCTTTATGATATTCTGAAAATCTTTCTGTCTTATGAAACTGTAAAAGAGCTGATATTTTGTGGGATTAACCTGCTCCTGTGGCTAGAAACTGTTGAGTTTTCTGCACTAGTGCCGTGCACAGTGTACTATCACTAAGGCCTACCCACAAAATCAGTCACCAAAGGAGAAAGTGGTTGTACAGTGCACTCAAACTCTAACTGTTGTAAACAGTAACGTAAAATATGACTTAAACATTATTGTTATTATTCATATGACAGGCTAATTTTGCCTTTGTCAAGTGAAGTGATGCACCGCTCAGCTCACTCAGTGTGTTGACATGACCCTACTGATGCTCTGCTGGACTTGGGAAGTGATGCTAATTGAAGTCAGCGAGGTTAGCTAACTATGCTAGCTATTTACATTCTCAAAATCAGCGATAACGACGGCAACACTGACGCCGTACACACATTTACCTTATAAAGCTGAGATTAGGTTAATGTTGGATGCCGAATTAGCCACCAGGTGACGGTTGGACGGCTAACTAGTTCGCTAACGGACGCTAGCTAGCTAGATAATGTTTACCTCCAGAGCTTTCTGTGGGTCCTCGTCAATGAAGCTGTCGGTGAAACTGCTAAAACGAAGAGGAGAGGAGGCGTCACCCTTTAAAACCGCTGATTCAATGAATTTGGTCAACATGTATGAAATTCACAGTTTGTTGCACTTGCCGTTCGGTCGCCATGGGTGGATCGGGGATGTTCAGGAAGCCAGAAGTAGGAGGAAAGTTCTAGATGAGGAGGTTGAGGTGAAACGTGATAAGAGCAGCTCCAGCGGCAGACTGCGGGCCTGTCAACACAGCAAACGCCGCCGCGGCAGCCACTCCTCCACCTAATGGCCTGGAGGAGCCATGCAGGGGCACCCCGCCACACACTTCACCACAGAATCAGTGACATGACAGAGCCTGTTTTTTCTATCATTTCAAATAGTCCAGTAATTTTAGGCCAAAATTGGGGTCAACCTAGGACAAATTGCAAGAGAAGCAAACTCAACTGATTTTGTATCCTCAGTTTGTCCTGAGTGAGAGAAAAAAAGTCGCAATAAATCCCATTGGTGGAAAGTTTTGAAAATCACCTATTTATGACCACATATTACCAAAAAACACTGTTTTTAAAACACGGGAAAGGGGTTCAAAATTTTACTTTCAGATATCACTATAAAAATTCACAAGATGATTACACACACAAAGACAAGAAAAAAAGTCTATTACCAGTTCTTTGAATTATTCTGTTTACACATGCATATGACACATTATCTGATTTGATACGCGCTAATAAGGAATATAAGGAATTAATGCCAGAAGAGACATTTAAACAGTGACTTTAAAAGTTACTATATATAAAGTAACCTTGAATTAAAAGGTTACTATATAACAGTAAAGTAAAAGGTTACTATATATATATATAGTAACCTTTTAATTCATTGTTTAAATATCTGTTCTGGCATTTATTCCTTATATTCCTTATTAGCGCATATCAAATCAGATAATGTGTGATATGCATGTGTAAACAGAATAATTCAAAGAACTTATAATTGGCTTTTTTTCTTGTCTCTGTGTGTGTAATCAACTTGTGAATTTTTATAGTGATATCTGAAAGTAAAATTTTGAACCCCTTTGCCGTGTTTTAAAAACAGTGTTTTTTGGTAATATGTAGTCATAAATAGGTGATTTTCAAAACTTTCCACCAATGGGATTTCTTGGGACTTTTTTCCCCTCACTCAGGACAAACTGAGGATAGAAAATCAGTTGAGTTTGTTTCTCTTGCAATTTGTCCTAGGTTTTTTCATAAAATGACTGGACTAAAATGGCAGGCGAGTGCATTTGTCTGAAACAGCTGTCCTGAAATAAGTCCTGTTATGTGCAAAGCTCACTGTTAACATCAGTAGAAATAACACACTCCCACTGTTAAACTGGAGGAGCCGTGCAAGTGCATCTCGCCAACATTTCAGCACAAATCAGTGAGATGACACATTTTTTCCCCATAATTTCAAATTGCAGGTAAGTAAAACAGCTGTCCTGAAATATGCACCGTGCAAAGGTCACTGTTAACATTGGCACAAATGACACACACACACACCAGTAAACATTAAGCATTTCCACTCAGAATTTGACAAAATTAAAAGTTTATTTGATGAATATAATAATTGTCCATTCTCTCAACAACCTCTGGCATGACAGCAAAAAACACCACACAAGCGATAACAGAAACTCCAGCTGTCTCTCTGTGGCAAGGTTACAAATCCATAATATATCATACAGTATCAAGAGACCTCCTGATAAAGCAAAGCGAGGGGACACCGAACAAATGGTTTATTTAGGAAAAAATAATGTAATAAAAAAAGCGAAAAACAGTTTTGCATAGCAATCCCTGGGGAGCAAAGGCACAGTTATAAGAGTCCAACATCACCTGAAGAGAAAACTTATAATTATTTCATTATGTAGACTAGAGGGCCAGTAATTTTTACTCTTTGCATAGACCATTTGAGTGCAAGGGGAAGTATACAACTTGTGCAGCAAAACAAAGTAATACAACCCTGAGGGAGAAAATGGCAACAAGGCACAAAGTCAAGCATGTTCACAGACACATATAATGCACATACAACAACAAAAACATATCAAAGCTTTAGAGGTCCACATAAACATCCATAACGGTTATAACTGAACAGCGTGTGTTTCAGAAAGGCTAAATACTAGCAGTACAATTCTCCAAGAAGAAGCACTTTAATGAAAACTAAAGGCAGTGAGAATATATCAAAGTTGACTGTCAACTAAACATGAATCTGGAGCTACTCTAGATACTTTATAAAATAGCAACAGTGCTCAAGTACTACTCTATAAATGATAGTGATCCCTTGTTTTTGCCAACTCACAATACAAACATAACTCAGTATTCATAATAACAATCAGAATATGGAATGTGTTCCCTAATTAACCTTATGTTTGCTAGAAATCGTGAAAGCTTGGACAGGATGAACTGATACTTTGAGGCACTTAGGGATGCAACACACAGCAGGGGTAAACAATAGTGCAAAGGCATATTTCAAGGCAGAGGAATGATTCAAGGTGGGAGAGCAAAAAAATGCTAATAGAGATGGGAGTGATGGAGACAGGAAGAGACTGAGAGAAAGGACAGAGAAAGAGAAAACAGTGTGCTGATCAGAGATTTAGCTCCATTACACTGGAACTGAAGTGCAAGCATAAGGTATACAGAGTCTCTACAAAGTGGCCGTAGATTCCAGTGCATTTTTGTCTTTGGTGTTTGATAAGGTGAACAACAGCTACAAAGAATGACGAAAGGTTGAGATAATGGCTGAGAGCTTTTTTTTTTTTCTTTTTTTTTTTTCTTTTTAAATGGTATAGGGCAAATTACTGAATGCTGTGGGAGCTCTCTTGGTTTCTAGCAATTCTGAGGTCTGAACTCAGATCACAGAAGAGCTGATCTAGGATTATTTATAAGGTTCCCTTCACCAACTCATGTAATATCATCTAAAAGTCAAAAGGATCCTTGATCAGTATGCCCACTGAGTGACACTTCAGGCATGTGGGCCCTGGTCTGCAGAGGCTGTTGTGACAGCAAGGTGCAGCTCTGTTATTGGTCCTGAGTCTGGGGAACGGGGAATGGCGGGGTTTGGTCTGTTCTATTGGTCGGAGCTGGTAAGAGGCACCAGCTGCAGAGTCACCACTTGCGAAGTGGTCTGTTGTCCTGAGTGTGGCTTCTTGTCTGTGCTGGTGGGAACCTCCGCCCTGCCCTTGCTGTCCACAGGCCCCTCAGAAGCAGCCTGTTTCTCGCACAGACTCCCCAGCAGCTGAGCCGTTTTGAAGACTGAGCCTCGGCCTGCGGGCTGCAGGGACTGGACCCTCTGGAGGTTCTGGAGGGTCCGCAGCATCTCAGCAGACACGATGGGCAAGTGCTGCTGCTGGATCAGGCTGTTTCCTGCAGGCCGGAGAACGGTGCTGCGCTGAGCTGCGGGGCGGGAAGCTGGCCGGGCCCGCTGATTAGACGGGGCTCGGACTGAGCCAGCCGAGGTCTTCTTCTTTTCTACTGGGTGGGAATATGCCTCATCCACCGATTGGTCACTAGAGGATAATGCGCTGTCTTCAGCGTCATCGCTCATGCCTTCGTCATCGCCACTGTTGTCGTCATGATCATCGTCATTTTCCTCTTTGGTGCCATCTCCATCTGTGATGTAGATCATGTCTTTGGGCAGAGAGGTGAACTGGTAGACCAGCCGCTGGCCTTCAACCTTATTCAGTATACCTCTCTGGTAATAGTACCTACATGAACACAGAGGTACAAAATTACGACAGATACACAAAATTGGATTTCTTGCCTATATCCAATATGCCAATACTTTCCAACTCTTTTGGCCGATTTCTGATGCAGATACTGATATATGCACAGATTTCCACCTAACTGCAGAGAACATCAAGTCTCTCCTATAGTGGAATTAACATATTATTATACCCACTCTGATCTGACCACTGGCAGATGCATAACATACAATGCTTTTCAAAATGTACACATTCACTGGGGCATAGAGCATTTGGGCATGTGAGCTGAAACTTTCACTTTGGACAATACCAATATTTCACTTTAAAGCCTTTATCAGCTAATACTGATGATGTGCTCACATATATATTGTGCATTCCTAAAAATTATTTGGTTCAGAGCTAGGAACATTGATCGACATGGTCCTTTTTCCTCAAAACCCAAAGAACTGCCTCTAATTTATGAAAAGGGCAAAATAGAGATTTTATAACAATTATAAAACTTGCAGGGATGATGTATCACAACAATATTTTTGTGCAGTCACTGGTGTACCTGAGTGCTCTGCCCATGGTCTCATAGTTCATGTCTGGCTTGTTCTTGTGTTTGCCCCAGAGCCTGGCGACTGCTTTAGAGTTGACCAGCTTGAAGATCCCTTTGTGGGGATTAGTCCATTTGATGTAACGGGGGCAAACCTGCCGGTCCTGCAGCAGCTCCATCAGGAACTGCCACAGGTACAGTGTGTTTCCTCCTGAAGCACAAAAACAGGAAACATGATGGAAGGGGAATGGCAAAACTAAAAACATGATGCTAGTATGGCTTCTTGTCACCGCAGATCTTTGAATACCCCCAAAAGGATTATCTATCTATCTATCTATCTATCTATGTGACCTTTTACTTATTTCAAACAAAATAAGCGACTACCTTTGTTGTATTTGTTCTTCTTCACTATGATGTCTGGTGTGGGAGACTCTGCTCTCCGATGTCGAGGTTTTCTCCCTGGGTTAATAAAGGACAAGCATATTATTTACAAGACATTGATAAATTCACAGTTCATGACCGGGATGGATGGATAGCTGTAAAATAAATAAATAAATAACTAAAAAAAAGTCCACTATTATTTTTCCCTGTCGATACCTGGCTCATTTGGAAACTGGAGCTGTGAGATTGAATTGCAAAATTAGCAACAATTTTAAATTAACATGGTTCAGTTTTTTTTTGTTTTTTTTTTTTAAATCATGCATTTGGTTAAGTACATAGAGGCATATCTCTCTTAGTATTGGCCAATATGGATGAGAGGATATCGGATAAGAGTATTGGCTTCAAAAACCATATCAGTGCATCCCTAGGTCATAATCACACAAGCCATTCAGTATATGGTTTGCACAAGATGCTGATAAACCAGAAACTCGCTGACCTTTCTTTCTGGTCTGTTGCTGTGCCACAGGCTTCCCTGTGTTCAGTGTGGGCCACTGTGGCTCATCAACAGCTCCCACAATCCCCTCTGCTGACACAGTCACCTGGGTAACAGGGGTAGTGACGACATCAGCCAGTGACGGTAAAAACATCTGGGCTGGAGGAGGGCACAAACAGATTTAATTAAAGACAACAGCAACACTGTGACCACTGTGTTTAAAAATAGTACCTTGCAGTCAAACGAGTCCTATGTTCAACAAAGCCTAAGAGGAGGTGAGGTTTGAGAGAGGCATTTTGAAAATACTGAGCTAAACTCAGGTGTTCAAGTCCAGGGACTTACAGTAATGCTGTTGTTCCAGGGAGAGGGCATCAGGGGAATCCATGTCGAGGAGCGAGTCAGCAGCAACAAGTGTTTCCATGGTCTCCTCTCCTCCACTTTCACTTGCTTCCACTGTGGACCAGAGAGGAGAGAAAGAAAGCCTGCGATGAACAGCTAGGTGGAGGAGGAGGGTGCACTGAAAGGTTAGGTCAGTTTAGGTAACAAAATTTACTAACATTTTTTATCAGCTGGAGGCAATTTGACCCCAGTAAATGAAACCTCCAGAAAATTATTATAATTAAAGTTGTTACTCAAGTGTATGTGTCATGTACTCTTGTTGACAATCTAACAATCTCTTTAAATAAAATATGACCTCCTTCACTCAACTATTAAAATGCAAACAAAGCACTTTATAGTTCCTCAATATCATCCAAAACAACTAAAGCAAATGTGTTTTTATATGTTTTTATATATGTATACAGAAAAAAAGACATGAAATATGAAGCAAAACAAAACAAAACATGCTAATTATGTTTTCAGAGGTGTTAAACATTGAACCCAAGTTCCCCTCAGGAATCAATAAAATATTTCTGATTCTGAACGGCTCCTCATTGACCCCAAAGATAAGAGGAAGGTTCAATGTTTTTCATGATCAGGACCCCCAGAGCCGACTGTCATTAAGCAGCAGACTCCCATTTGTAGTCATTTTGCCTTAGGGCAGTGTTAAATTGTTTAGATGTCACACCTGAGCACTGACGCGTGGACTAAAAGCAGCGAGGCTAAAACATAATGTTAGTAATTCAAACAATTTATTTCTCACAACAGCTTTCAGTGAACTGCATTACACTGAAACTAGTTAAACTAATCCTTATTTTCTCATGACCACGCGAGGGGTCCTTGGACACACACACACACACACACACACACACACACACACACACACACACAGTTAACTGATGCAGCAAGTGAAGTTATGTAGTGTAGTTCCTCTCTGTGACAGATCCACCAGCGATGTGGTTTACTCCAAAGCACCAGGTAGGTAACGTTAGCGCGAGCGCCGGGTCCCCAGGTGGGGGTCCCGGGACCCTCAGGGGGAGGTGGGACGGAGGTTGAAGAAAAGATTGGTAACCACTGAGCCGCACTGGGAAACATCTGCTAGCAAACAGCTGTTCATCTGGGGCTGCCAAAAACTTTCTGTCAGCCGTCATGCAAAACAAATGACTTTATTTAAAGAGACGCTAACGGTGAAGTTTGTGTCCCGGGACAAATACCGAAAAGCTGCTTATATCAAACTGAGAGCTGCTTTCGACAGCTACCGTTAGCTAGCCGAGCCGAGCCGAGCCTGACCTCATCTGCTCTCTCCACCCTAAACACTGACGGACAACAACTCCAAAACAACAACAAAACTTACTTTTGACCCCCTGAGCTGGCGAGGAACAAGCCATAGCATGTGCGCAGACGGCGGGTTTGCCTGTATCTACATCCTAACACAGTCCATCGGCTAACTTTTCCAGCCGAGCTAGGGAATGTTTTGTTTCACTTCCTGAATTTTTAGAGGGTGGTCCATGTGCGAAGTCGGCCACTGCGCATGCGCTCGCCCACATTAATCGCGGCATGGCATTTTTCCCAGGAAGAAACTCGCACCTTGCCGCTAAAACAAAGGTGGCACTGTTTGAATGGCCTCGAGCATGTACTAGCAGATGGCAGGTGAACTTCAATAATCAAATGTGACAGTCGTAAAGAGGACAAAGTGTGTGTGTGTGTGTGTGTGTGTGTGTGTGTGTGTGTGTGTGTGTGTGTGTGTGTGTGTGTGTGTGTGCGCGCTGACCTTTCAGCAACTGCTGGTGATCCTCTATCTGGTACTGCTCACATGCCAGACCCGAGTATGAGAGCAGCTGTGTATCAGGGACCTGCTCTACGATCACTGCAGGGTAAATTGGGTGGCTCTCCAGCTACAACACAGGGAGAGGAATAAATAAACACACACACACACACACGCAGATACACATGCACATGCCCTGGCTTTACTAACCTGTGACATGCTGTTAACACGGTCACTGGCGAAATCAAAGACGAGTTCTGTCTGCTGCAGCATGGCTGAATTTCCCAAAACACACACACACACACACGCGCACACACAACAGTGACTCTAAGACAGCAGCATCCCAGTCTCCCCCCTGTAGACTGTTAGTGGTCCCGCTGTTCAGGTCTGAAGTGTGTTCTGGGCTCCAGACAGGTCCAGATGGAGCGGGCGTCTTGGTGAACGGCAGCCTA
Source organism: Myripristis murdjan (assembly GCF_902150065.1). Taxonomy (NCBI): domain Eukaryota; kingdom Metazoa; phylum Chordata; class Actinopteri; order Holocentriformes; family Holocentridae; genus Myripristis; species Myripristis murdjan. The sequence continues at coordinate 23,312,911 of NC_043996.1, read as the reverse complement.
CACTGTCAGTCCAAATCCACCGGAGTGTCCAGGCTGTGACGAGGCCGAGCTCTTTCCATTTGGTTTGACTCGACGGTGGAAGAACGACGTGAGTATATTCATTGACCAGAGACACAGGCGTCACAGGAAACTCATGTTCTCTCTCGCTCTGCGTCTACACTTGATGAGGAAGTGGGGGCTGCCAAACCGTCCTGTGGTCTGACCGAATCTACCAGAGGAGAACAGAGAGCTTGGGGAGGAGGGCCGGGAGTTGTTGGGTACAAAACAAAGAGCAACACACAGCGAGAGAATAACACACCTGCTGTGAATAGCAAGTGGGAAACAGTTAGGCTTTTTTTTTTTTTTTTAAATAAATAAAATCTCAAATGAAAGAAGTGTGGTCAGCGCTGTTGACACTGATCTAAAACAGGAAGAGAAACATCATAGTTTTACCTCCCTGCTCCCTCCTTTTTAATACATCTCATTCTTTTGCTCTTATCTTGCTTCTAAAAGAGGCCAAACCAGCAACAGGAAGGAAGCCTCTGCATCGCAATGAGCGCCTAAGCGTGTATGTGTGTGTGTGTGTGTGTGTGTAGCTGTACGTGCAGGAGGGGGGGAGGCAGCTGGTGCTGCACTTGAAACATCAGTATGCCTTTGCTCAGTAGCGTTCAAGGTTTCAAGGCAGTTATGTGCACGTTCATTACAACACGGCTGTCAGTGGGAAAGTCAGAACTACAAAACCAGGCTGTGAAACAAATTTCGCCCTCCTCTGCTCCCCCGTCCTGTCCTCCCTTGTGTTTTTTTTTTAATTGCCACATGTTTGAACACCCGCCTCTAGCCTTGCACCTCTCTGCTTTGCACCCCGCTCTCCTGTCCTCTCATCATGTGCTCTGCCCTTCACTTCGCTGCTGATTCTCTTTAATCACTCGCTCTGACTCGGCTGCCCTCCTATATCCCCGCGCTCAGTCCCCTGACTATCCCTGCTCCCCTCTCTTCCATGTTTAAATAATTCTGGTGTGTGCCGAGGTTAAAGATAACCACTGATTGAATACAGTCCCCTTCGTTGCTGCTGTACTGCAGCCTTTTTCTCTTGCAGGTGTCAAATGGCAGTTGTGGGCACACCTGCACTTACTTTAAGCCCTCTCTTGATGAAGATCCTACCAATTTCTAGGTTTTGGTCACAGCAGATCTCTATCCAGTTGCTATGAAGGAATTGTAATCACTGATTACTTTGATTTCAGTCGCAGTTCATTTATATTAATCATGGCACGCTTGCACTTCTCTTTTTTTTTTTTTTTAATTTAATAATCCAAGTGTGTTTCAGAGTCTCAAGTGGAGAGAGCCACATTAGTGTGTGTCTTTGTCTTAGTGTGTTTGCGCTGTAGAGGCACGCCGTGTTTGGGTCTGTTATCACACAGGAAGCACAGCTCAGTTAGGAGGCACCGCTTCCTGAGCTTCCACTGCCAAACTGCTGCCAACATTTCTGCCAGCGGTGGCCTTCTCAATTTCGACTTCCTCTGATGTTTGCAGTCGCTGGTGGGCGATGGTTTTTAGGTTCTGCAGGACGTGCGGTGTCAGTGGAACGCAGGCTCGACTACGCCTAAAAAAAAACTGTGTGATGTTTTCAAGTCAGAGAGGAGGATCGGCCCTTCTTTTGACACAATAGGTGTGAAAGTTATAGCTTCCTCAGTGTTCTTGATTAAAACAGCAGAGGGGGTTTTGTTTAATCCAAATCAGAAATCTGTTTATTGTAGGCTGAGCTGACACCAGTCCACTCAACTTTGATTTTTTAAAAAATTTTTATACCTTGTTTGAACATTTCCTCCATGCAAGTTTTATCACAATTTGAACAGAACGGAAAAAAAATCTTATCATTTAACTGAATGTTAGGGATGGACAAATATAGACCAATATTTTGTCAAAGCAGATCGAGGTATCAATTGAAATCAGCTTTAAAAAGCAGTATCCCTCTCAGTATAGGTCCAACATTATTTTTACATTCCATATTTGGCTAATTGGTTTGACCTTATTTGATTGAGTGTGTCACTGAAAAATTAGTTACAGGTTCAAATTACAGTGATCTTTTGTTTAAAAAAAAAAAAAAAAAAAAAAACTCTAATCATGTCTGAAAAGCTTAACCTGTTTTGCACCTGCATTTGTATTGCAATTCTTTCAAAAAAAATCATGTGGTTATTGTTTTGGTATTGGCCAGTATTTAGATATAGGGCTGAACAGTTAATCAAAATATTGTCAAATCACAATATGGCCACATGCAGTATCATTACGGTATAAATGAAATATTCTGGTCGACATTTTTAATCACAAAAAAAGGTCAGTGGATTGAAATGTTGATGAGCGACAGAAAATATCATATGCAGAAGTAACTGTGTGTATGGCCATCACTAATTTTTCACACATCTTGGAATTTCTAGGGGAGATGTGATTCCCAGCACCACAAGAAGAGAGAGGTCACATAGATGGTGTGTGTGTGTGTGTTTCCACATGTTTGTTGTTTTTTTTTCCTGGTGAAAATTAAAATTACGCTGCAAAAATAAAGAGTTCCACTAAAAAAATAAATGTTGCAGTTGCAACATCTGTCCAAATAATTGCAAAATGATAATGTTTTTATCAGACTGTTCAGCCCAAGTGGGAAGATTCTGGTATCAGCTTTAAACCAAATATTGTTCCATCACCACTAAACTGAAAACCAGGCTCTGGATAGATGTTAGGCTGTCATGCTTATTACTAGTGGCAGAAAATTATATGCACAACATTGCCTTGTATCCAACCTGTGATGAAAACGGCTTGCTTTCCCCACTGCATTAAAGCCGATGTGCAGATAGAGATCAGAACATCTGCACGGACCACCGATAGTCACATTCTTTGACCGGTGACCGCTACTGACTGCCATTGTGCCTGTGTGTATGTATGTTCATTGTCAGTGTGCCCTGCAGCCTGCCACTCTTATAGAGCAGACTAACAGTATAGAGCCTTTGTTCATCAGTTCTCTGGTCACATAGGTTTGTCTCTGTGGCCTCAGCACTGGGATCTGAGTGTGTGAAGTGGCTGCCAGCCCCCTAAGGACACTGATAAGCCCCCATAACATTCATTCCCCAGTCTGCGTGAGAGTGTGTAAGGGAGAGACCGAGATAGAGAGACTGCATGTGTGTGTGTGTGTTTGAGAGAGAGAGAGAGAGAGAGAGACAGTGTGTATATGTGTGTGTGTGTGTGTGTGTGTGAACTAGGCCAGCCTGATAACAGTATGGCAGGAGAAGGAGCAGCTGATAAGCCCCTCTTGTTGCTTGGGGTAACCAGGCCTCGCTAAATGAACACAGTGAAATATGGTGTGTGGAGAGGAGGAGATTGGGAATCGGGGCATGGTGGAGGTGGTCATAACACTTCTGTTACGACGACCTTCTTGGCACGCACATGTGTGTGTGTGTATGTGTGTGTTGGTGTTTGCGTGTATATGCCTTTGCTCTGATTTAAAGTAGCTCATAAGCAACTACTTTCCAGTCTCGTACAGCAGGCCGAGTGCCTCGAATGAACACTCACACTCACTGAAAAAATACTTTCACTTTCCCTTCAGCCCATGCATGCACCACGCCATCACTTTACAAACTACTACCAAACTTGCCAAGTTTCCTTTTCTAGTTTTTGTAGTGCTAAGGGTTTTCCTTCATATAGAGTAGGAGGCATTTACCATAGAATAGAAGCAGTGGACTTACCTTCTGTTTATGGTTTGAGTCTGTATCTGTCAGAGCAGCAGCTGGCTGGCACATCTAAAACAGAACAGGAAGTTGTTCTCATCCCTTTTGGCAAACAAAGAAAAGCTGCATCTGCGTACAGACCTCAAATCAGTTTCCTTTCTTGAATTCCCAGTTACCATGAAAATACCATGCGAGCTTTAGATCAGCGTACAGTGTGTTATTTTTTTCCCCTTCCCTTCAAACCTTGTCTGTCCTTGCTTCCCCTTTTCTCTGGAAAGCTCCTCCCCCTGTGGGTTTTAATTGGTTACCTGTGTTGTGAGTGCAGGTAACCCATGGTGACCATTGTCAGTGAGGGGCAAATGTAAACATGGGTTTATTTGCATTGTAAAGCAGCAGAGCCGTGCAGCTGATCAGCAAACAGCTGTATGGGCTGTTTGTGGGTCCACGCCCAATGGGAGGTGTGTGATATGTGTGTGTGCACACAATGTTAAGAAGAAGACTTCAGGTTAAAACTACTCCATGGTTCCTTTGTCGTCTCTACATATTAAACCATTATATCAGCTTCATCTAAATTAAAGTGTGTGCACAGTTTCATGTAGGTCTGCTGACTGCTTTGTACACACATGAAGCAAATATGGACAGACACAGGGACTGACAGGTGGACACACATGCAGGTAGGCAAGGGCACACATGCACACACATTTCATGCACATGCACACACACTTATATACGCACAGTGAGAGAGACATGCATTAAATGAAACGTAGCGCCGTCCTTTCTCCAGTCCCTGGTGCTCCCTAGTGGCCAGCCCGTGCATCGACACCCTCCGACAAAGTTTGACCCCTGCTCTCACTTCCTCTCTTTTCTTCCTCTTTTAATGAAGAGCAAAGGAGAACGCCTCTATTGCCTTTGGTTCCCAGAATGTGACTCAGTCATACTGCAGAGTCCAGTGTGGGCAGTGTGCTTCCCCAGCACCCGGTCACCACTATTTAATAAACAACATCAGCTCTGTCATGTGAACAGGGCCCCTTCTGCGTTGAGGAGAATGTATGTATGTGACTATGAAAGCTGCTGTCACACCTTCAGACTTTGTGTAACCTGTAAATACTTAAATGGCTGCACAACTACCCCAGCGCAACACTGTGTATGGACCTTTTCTAAAGTAAGCTTCATGCATTGATACCCTGTGAAACTGGACCATGCAGTATGGTTAGTTTTAGTTAGTTCATCACTATTAAAAAAAAAAAAAAAAAAAGGTAGATTTGTGCTGTATGAGTGCTCATGTGGTAAAACTCGTTATGGAGATGATTGAAGGCCTTTTGCTGTCTTCATACCTTTTCTTGCCAAATAGCCATGTTTAAGAGCTTTAAATTGGTAACATTTTTCTTCCTAAATGAAAAAGAAGATATCCAGCATTTGTAGAAACATGGACATTCATGCAAATTGGAAAGCCCGTTTGATATAGCACTGTAATTCTGAGTATTAAAGCTACAGAGTCACTTAAAGACTATTGCTTATATCAAATAATTTTATTTTTGAGAACTGAACTATTTGTGTCTTATTGATTGGTGATTTTTACATACCAGCATTTTCCCATGAATAATATTAATCCGTTTGTGGGACCTGTGCACTCTGGGCTGATGAATCACCTTCAGTACAATGCGTTGCTGGAGTTCATACGATGTTTGCATGACTCTGACTCCCCCTCATTCCTTCGTGTTTTTTTTTTTTTTTTTTTTCATTTTTCTTCCAACTACAATTTTCAGTCAGCTTCAAGAATGTGCTGGTTTGGCTCAAACCTGGGTGAACTCCCATACTGTTTGTGCAAAGTAGCAGAGGGCAGGGTTTGATTATTACAATGTGTTTGTGTGCGCATGTGAGTGTGGATGTGGGTGGGTTAGGGTTGGTGTGTGTGTGAACAAATAGATAGACAGATAGATAGATAGATAGATAGATAGATATGATTACTGAGAGAAATTAAGTTAAAGCAAAAGACAAAGTTACTTGCAAAATTACACAAAAATTTACTATAATAATGTCTTACAGCTTCCTAAATCATTTCAAGTAAGTCCATAATCTGATTCTTTTTTTATTCCATATCTGCAACCATGTGCAGCTGCCATTTTGTAAATTAGGGTGTTGTAATGTCATTACATACAATCTGTTCCTCGGCAGCCCTGCTGAACAAGTAATACACATTCATACCATGTATTCATCTTCTACAGTACGTGCATGGCTTTATTTATTTATTTTCCCCCCACTCAAACACAACCACAGTGACAAACTGCACGCAGCTGCAGATTTCGCAGATGTTAGCCAGATCTTGCACATCTGTCCTCAGAGCAGGTTGGTGCACATGCACATCATGGCAGGGAGGCGGTTTTTGCTCAGAGGCACTCTCGCAGTATTTGGTGCTGCTGTTGCTGGCGCCTGAAAAAGCAGCTTTTCAAATACCAGCCTCCTTAACTGGTCTGCAAACCATATGTGCATCTATGCTTGATAAGTCTATTGTTTTTTTTTTCCCTTTATTGTGGCCTCGTAGATTTATCATGGCATTGTCAGACGTGCAGAAAACCATAAATGAATTAACAGTGTAAGGTGGCACATGCAGCAAGAAAGCCAAAAGTGTGCAGATCCAGAACTTAGAGAGAAATAGATGAAAGGGTCGCTCAATAATCCATAGGACACCAGCCTGATGAATTCCTTCTGCCGGCCATGTCTGCTCACCCTCTGCTGCTTCTGCCGCTCTCTCTCTCTCTCTCTCTCTCTCTCTCTCTCTCTCTGTGTGTGTGTGTGTGTGTGTGTGTAGTGTGCCTGTGTAAATATAAGTGAGTGAAGAGTTTAGCTTCAGTGTTGTTTGTCAACCATTTCTCAAAGTGTGAAATCAATACTCTGTGACCATAAACGGTTCTTCAAATTTGACAAAAATGCATGACGTACATTCTCTCTCTCTCTCTCTTTCTCTCTCTCTCTCTCTCTCTCTCACACACACACACACACACACACGCTCACACACAGAGACACACACATACATTCAGATGCAGATTCCAACTCGCATACCTTTGTTTGGTGTTCTTGTAGGCAGTGTGAGTGTCTTGGTTTAAGCTTGGTTCAATATTTTTCCTTTGAAGTATTTTCTTGGCTGAGCTTGAAATGTGAGGCTACATACACACACACACACACACACACACACACACTCACGCACACTCACATTATGAAAGCATATTTTCTTTGTTCTGTCCAAATGTTAACATAAACTATGCCAGACTGAGAGCGCTCCTCCTCGTGCTGTCAGTCCAGAATAAATATTCTAAAACACAGAAAGAAGTCAGCCAGTCTTATGCACCAAATGCTGGGCATATGCTATTCAATTAACATATTTCTCCCGGGTCCGGTGTAATCAGATGAGATGAAAAGACAGGAGCGAGAGCCAAATAAGGTAGAGAAAGGTGCTGGATAACAGTGACAGCTGTCTGGTGATTTGCTGATCCAGTGTTGTGATACGGCGCAGACTGAGGTCATGTAGTGTCTGCAAATTCTTACGGAGGTTTACTTTAGCCTGCTTAGTTGCCAGTTGGGTGCTGACAATCCACTTAGCACCAGACAGTTGAGAAAATGAGAGCGGAGAAAGCCAGTTTCGTCAACTTTTCTGTGATTGACGGCTTACTGAGCCTTTTTCTGGCGCTTGATTATGACTCTTAATACATTTCTGCACAATAAATGCCCACAAGTGCTGTGATTGGTCAGAAAATGAATTGTGCTTTATTACTGATTTGCTAAAACAGTGAAAACCCTCACCCAACCACAATCTTAACCTTAACCACCGCAAGGGTATACCCTGCCTAGAATTTATGGGATTTCTAATGAGGCCAGTCTGATTTATGTAATGAAATGTTACAAATTACTTGTTAAAGGCAGACTCTGCAGTTTCAAATGGGAGGCTAACCCACTTTGTTTCCTAATGTTAAGGATGAGGTTGAGGAAAGATAAAACCCCTCAGGCTCCTGCCAACACTAATAACCCACAGAATTAACCTAACACCTTTACATACCTGTCTTGGATCTAATGTTTTGATGTCAAATGCACACGAAAACATCAAAAAAATGGAGCACAATATGCTCCTATTATGGCTTATGATGGAGTAAAAAGGCCGTCCTGAACCTCTGAGGCATTTCTAAGCTCTATTCTTTTACGAGTTGAGTGACATTCATCATTATTTACCACATCATAACAAGGTGGGCTTCCCTCCCCTTTGAAGCTGCATAGTCTGCCTTTAAAGGAGCGGGTTTCTTTTATTTCCCTTTGTGCTGCTTCTTTTCTCCGGGCTTCAACCCAACCCGGCGGACCAATTGTTTTAAGGCTTCATAAATCGTTCATTAAGGTTCATTCTGTCCACTCAACTTGTGGATTTACTTAATCAAAAGCAAACAAACGACAAAAAACACTTTATTTTGAAGTACAGCATATTACGGTACAGGTTTTTTTCATTTTGGACTTCCATCTCCCAATGCAGCTTGTAAGTGAGATCAGCTTCAGAGAGGAAACTAGATAAAAAAAAAAAATACAAAAAAACACATGCAAGCTGTCCATCCATGGAGTGTCCTTGTGAGGTGAGGTCTCCTAATTTCTGTGTAGGGACGTTTCCAGTCTGCCGCACCGTTCCTTGTATCCATCCGCCTCCGTTTCATACTCACTGTGATAGACGGAGCAGCTTGCTGGTGTTCTTCAGCAGGAAATAGGTCCCAGTGAAACTGTTTTCTGGGTATCTGTGTCATCATTTTTTTTGGAAAGAGCTGTTGCTGTTGAGTTTTTCACGTGTTTTGGGCGGTTTGAGCTCTATCAACAAATACCCATCCAGCCTCACTGTTATTACAGGGAGTCAGTAACACCACCTCCCACCCACCCACCTCACTATCTATCACTTACAAACCTCAAATGTAGATTATAATGCACACTTGTTGAGAGACAGACTGACTTCTCTCACTTACGTATCTCTGATGTGCATTGCCTCTTGTTAAATCACATGTGCAATATTAATGTGCAGTTATAAATACAAATAGAACTGCTGTATACTGGTCATAAAATATTCAGTCATAACTACACTCTGTATTGTTGTGACATGCCTTGTTGTTTATACATTCTTAACTCCAGTATTTTGTTTATTATTCCTGTTTATGTCTTTTTGTTTTTCTCTCCTTTTTTGTTGCCTTTCTCTTTTGTTTTTGAGTGATGCGTACAAGTACAAGAAGCTGCTGTAAACCAGAGTCAAATCCCATGTAGGCATATTCACACTTGACCAGTGAAGTTGATTCTGATTCTGTTTGTATTGGGGTGGGGTGGAAGGAAACCTCGCCCAATCACATAAAAACTATCGTGGAGGCATGGATTAAACTCGGGTGTTGAAAATATCTTGGGTTTTTTTTTCTGTATTTTGGGTGAACTTTCCCTTTAATCAAATTTCTGATGGAATGACTTTGTATTTCATTGGGATTTAAGCCATCATTGCACTTTTCTTGATTATTTTGTTTTTTAGCAGCACAGAAAGGCATTGTGGATGACCACTGTTCCTCTTGCAAAATAAAACTGAACGGCTCTTAGGTTAGGTTATGAGGACTGAGGACAAAAATGGACCCTGGGGCCAGATCGTTTGCGAACCACTTGTTTATACAAAGGGTCACCATTTTTGAAAAGGGAATATATCGTGTTTTTTTTTGCCTTACTGGCCCGCGTTGAAGCCAAAACAGCGAGAACGTCCTCAAGTTGTGCTCTGTGCTGTCCACAATGATCAGGAATGATGGCAGGCAGCGTTTTAGTGAGGTGTGAGTTCAAAAAAGGTGAGCCTATCCTCTAATGTCCTCTGACCAAAGTCTGATGGGTAAATCGGGTAAATATGAAAACCGTGGAGTGCGAGGGGTTGAAAATGGAAGAATGTTGGAACAAAGAAAGAAGGAACAGCGAGGCCGAGGTCGGCTCACACCCCAACCCCTGAGACACAAACCCGCAGAACAGCCAACCCTCCATTCCTGCAATTTCTGCTGGAACCTGCTGTGCGTGGCATGTGTGTGTGTACTGTGCACATCTATATGCATGCATGTACACACGCGCCTGTGTGTGTGTGTGTGTGTGTGTGTGTGTGTGTAATAAGGAGCAGAGGGCTCTGAGTCTCAAGAGCTTTAGGAGATGCTTCTAAGCAAAGTCATACACATATTAATGAAGTTTTTGAAGTGAGTAGCAGCTCTTTCAAGCGGGGTGATCCACTGAAACTTTCCTTAGGCCAATGAATTAATTTGAAAAAAACATAACCGGACAATTAATGAATAAATAAAATGTCATTGCATATTTTAGAGAATGTTTTACGTTTCTGTGGTCTGGGAGGAACATTCGACCGATCAGCTGTGGATCTCATGACTGATATCCAGAGTAATAATAATCCCCAGTGTTGGCACAATGATACTGAGAAATCTCCATGTTAACAAGTCATAATCCGCAAGTGGGATGACATTTTCCCATGCTTTTTCAGTAGTTCCAGGATTTTTTTTCTGGTGTAAGTATAAATACGCAGAATAGGACAAATCAGCTCACTGGAATCAGGAAAATTAAACTTGAATTCTTTAAAATTCTGGAAATAAGTTGATTGGCATCAGACACAAATGGGATTATCTCATCCCACCTCTGATTTTTTTTTTTTACCTTGTTTGAAGGAAAATGAGATTTTAAAAAAGGCATGAGACTAAATTCCTTGTTAATATGGAGATTTTTTTTTTTTTTTTCCGGAGGGTTACGAGAGGAATGCAGCCGGGTCTGTTGATTGAGGCTGTTGCTCACTTACAACACCAGTGGGTTTGATTTCAGTTCAAACCGCAGTGAATTGTGTTAGAGCATTCTGGGAAAACAGAGGCAGCGGAGCCTGAGGGTGAAAAGAGGAATGAAGGGTAGGAGAGAGAGAGAGAGAGGGAGGGGAAGGGGATGGAGGGTGAAAAAGGGGGAAACAGATGCAGAGATGAGTCTGAGAGAGGAGTGTGAAGGAGAGAGAAGAGGATTTTCTTTTGCCTGTTCAGCCAACTTTATTAGTATTAAGTGCTTTTATTCTTCAGATTGGCTGGACCAGCTGAGCCCAAACTGTTGTAGGGGGTCCGGGGGCATCCTCTGTTATTAAAGTCCAAAATTGCTAAAATGGTCAATTTTTTTTTTTTTTCATATAATATGAAGTTCTACCCCAAAAACATCTCTTAACTGAAATAAAATAAAAACTATAAAAAATAATAAAAAAGATCACTACCTGAAACTGTATTGTATGTTCATGAAGCTAAAATAAATTAAAATGATAGATACACTGACTTTAGTTTCCGTGTTTGTCAGTTTATTCATGTGTCCTGAGTGAATACATTTTTAAAAATGGTGATCGGTAAGAATGATGCTTTAAAAATGAATTAATATGAAGCTGAAACTGAAAACAGAAAGTCAAACCAAATGAAAACTAATGAAAAAGGCTTAAACTGTAATAACCTTCCTACACACCAACAAAACCTGTAAACACCCAACATTTGTGAGAGAACCACAAACACAATGACTCAATGGAGCAAAAAATCTTTTCTCCTCTCCAGGTGCTCTTCTCTTCTCTTCTTCTCTTCTCTTCTCTTCTCTTCCTCCCCTCCTCTCCTTCTCTTCTCTTCTCTTCTCTTCTCTTCTCTTCTCTTCTCTTCTCTTCTCTTCCTCCCCTCCTCTCCTTCTCTTCTCTCCTCCTCTCCTCTCCTTCTCTTCTCTTCTCTTTTCTTCTCTTCTCCTCCTCCCCTCCTCTCCTCCTCTTCTCTTCTCTTCTCTTCTTTCCTTTGTTTCCTCTCCTCTTCTTCCCTCCTCTCCTGTTTTTCTCTCCTCTCCTCTCTTCCTCTCCTCTCCTCCTCTTCTCTTCTCTTCTTCCCTTTGTGTTTCCTCTCCTCTTCTCTCCCATAGTCTCTTCTCCTCTCCTCTTCTTCCCGTCTCCTCTCCCCTTTTCTTTCCTCTCCTTTCCTTTCCTCTCCTCTTCTTCCCGTCTCCTCTCGTCTCGTCTCGTCTCCTCTCCTCTTCTTCTCGTCTCCTCTCCTCTCCTCTCCTCCTCTCCTCTCCTCTCAGTGTAGCTGGTTCAGCAGGATTGTCCAGCTGCTTTCCTCTGAGGAAAATCTTTCTTCTATCTTGTTGTTCTGCTGCCTGTGTCCTGCTGCCTGTCCTGGGCACTTGGATTCACAATGAATCAACATGAACAATAATATTTCTCCCGGCATAATCTTTTAAACCTCGCAGCCCCGTCCTATACTGTGCTCTTCCTAAAGGGGATGGGATGTTCCTGATTGGCCAGTAACCAGATGCGGAGCCCTCTGATTGGTCATTGCTCGTGCATCAGTACAACTATTGCTAGGTAAAGCCACCTGCTGGTACCTGTGTCATTTGTTGTGCCGTGAAGCTCCTCTCCTGCATCTCTGTGTAGGGGCGCTCCCTCTGCCTCTCGCTTGCAAAAACAATCCCAGTTATGCCTATTTTCTGGAATCTGTAGGGCAACTTTAGTCTCTGTTTTTTTTTTCTTTCAGGTAAGTTATATGTTTTCCTTGATCAAACTGATTATATATAGGTTATGTATCGATTATGGGAATAACAGCTTCATTCAACAAAGAGATACAGTGAGTGAAGGAGGGGTGGGAAGGGATCACAGGACACAGAGCGTCTTTGACAGCTAATGTGACATGCGTGACACTGCCTTAGCCTGAAGGAACATTCCCAGGTCAAAGCTGTGTGTGTGTGTGTGTGTGTGTGTGTGTGAGAGAGAGAGAGAGAGAGAGAGAGAGAGAGAGAGAGAGAGAGAGATGGGGGACAGAAAGAGAGACCGAGAGAGATGGAGGGAGAGAACACAGTAATGCTCTATGTTAACGTTCACTATCACATGATGGTTGCCTTTGGTCACACTTCAATCAAACCCAAACACACACCCACCCACACACCCACACACACATACACGAACACACACACAGGGGCCAGAAAAACAGGCCACGCTGCAAGAAATCCCCACCATTTAACCTCATTCGGAGTCAAAATCTTGTTTTCCTTAAAACAAGCTAAACAATCTGCCACCGGGAGGAGATAATCCCACTTGTTTCCGATGCTAATCAACTTGTTTCCAGAATTTTCTTCGTTCAAGCGTCGTTTTCTTGATACGAGTGGGCTGATGTGCCTTGATTCTGCCTTGATTCAACATGCTTACACTTATTCCCCGAAAAATTCCCCCAAACAAGTGAAACTGCATTAGAAGCAAATGGGATAACCTCATCCCACTGGCAGATTATTTCACTTGGTTTAAGAAAAAGAAGGTTTTAGCACTGAGTATGGGACTAAAAAAACAAAAGTAAATGATGAGTTTTATTTATTTTATTTTATTTATTTCATTTCTGTACTGGAAAAAAAAACAAAAAACAACAAAACTCCTACCTCTTGTCATACCAACTGAGGTAACAGGTCATATTAAGATATTATTGAGCAAATACCATCATGAAGCCTCAACAACAGGCCCAATATCATACACATAGTACATATAGTACAAGAGCTAAATGGTCACACAGCCGAAATCACACACCATCAGTAGTTCAATAGCTAGTGGGACGCTGACGTGAAGACAGTAAGGCACGAGTGCGGTAGGCGATAAAATATACAAAATTTAGCTGTTGATGCTGTTTAAAAGCAACTGAGAGAACAAACGTCAAAGAGAAAGAAACAGATTCACCGTTAAACATTTACATCTTCCAAACTTCTGCAACATGTGGTCGGCTTGTAACCACCTCGACACACCACCCTCACACCTGAATACAGAGCATTCGGTTCGACTAGCGGAAAGCTCTCCCGAGATTCTTCTAATGTCAAAATAACATTCATGAGCATCCAGGCAGCGGGCCCGATGAGCTGTCTTTCCTAATGTACCCATCACCCCGTTATACATCACCCCGCGCTGTAACAAATCTCCATCTTAACAAGTCATTAAGTCTCACGTTCAGTGTTGAAATCCTGTTTTGCTTCAGCCGAGTGAAAAAAATCTGACTGTGGGACGAGATAATCCCACTTGTTTCCGATGCCTGTCCGGGATTTTTTTTTCAGGAACAAGTGTAAATACGCCGAGACGAGGCAGAATGAGGAAGGAAATGACGGGACATTCAAGAAAATTGTGTTCACAAGTTGACTGGTACTGGAAACCAATGAGGATCATCCATTTCTGCCGGCATATTTTAGCACTGAATGTGGGACTAAATGACTTGTTAGGATGGATTTTTTTTAATTTTTATTTATTTATTTATTTATTTATTTATTTGCAGTATGTGTGTTTTTTTTTTTTCTTTTTGCTTGTTTGTTCATTGAACTTAATCCCCTGCTCATTAATCAGCACTGGTGTAATTAACACTGTTGACTTTGGCCCTTTTACACGCCTCACACTGATTTTCCAAGAGCGTTTGAAGTGCACCAGCGTACATTGCTCCTTGGATGGAGAGAGTGTGGAGCGCTCCGCAGCGGGTTAGCGTTTAGAGGTTTATGTTACAATGAGTTCATTTCACTATGGATCAGCCACCGAGGGCTTTTCCAAAGGCACGTCTGGAGCCGGTTGAAGGCCGCTTCTGGTGATGCTCTAGATAAGGCGGAGTAAGAATGGACAGCCATCCTCATTCAGTCTTCCATACTTCATTATTCATTCGCGTATTTTGCCGGATCTCCTTTCTTCTCACTTGCCGGCCTCTGTGAACGGCCCTGCCTCACGCCGTCGTGGACTTGTTGGTCATGCGGGAGTTGCTCTGGTCGGACGGTCGCTCCGTGACCTTGAGCTTCATGCACGACTGCTTCTCGTCCATCAGCATCTCAGCGGGCAGGCACCAGCAGCACAGGCACGACTGAGAGAGAGAGAGAGAGAGAGGAGCAACGAGAGGCGGGTGAGGGAGGTACAGTTCTCACAGTTTGGTGTGATACAAGTAATGAACGGCTAGAATTCACCCCCATTTGCATGTAATGGATTCCTGTTTTTTTTTTTTTTTTCTTTCTTGTTGTTGTTTGAATTGTGGCTTATCTTACCCTGAAGCAGCTCTTGAAGCGCTTGCTGACCATGTAGAGGGCGATGGGGTTGATGCAGGAGTTGACAGATGCCATGTTGATGCCGATGTAATCCAACACCAGGAAGAAACTGGAAAAGTCACAGAGATGCATCAGTGCTTCATCTCCACTTCATCTATTCTATTCTATTCTATTCTATTCTATTCTATTCTATCGTAGTCTATATTAACTTGTCCTGTACTGTTCTGTCATCTATTGTAATGTATTGTATTGTATTCTGTTCTATTCTATCTTGTCCTGTCCTGTTCAGTTCTAGTCTGTCATCTATTCTATTCTATTCTATTCTATTCTATTCTATTCTATTTTATCTTGTCCTGTTCTGTCATCTATTGTATTGTATTGTCTTCTATTCTATCTTGTCTTGTTCTGTTCTGTTCTGTTCTGTTCTGTTCTGTTCTGTTCTGTTCTGTTCTGTCATCTATTCTATTCTATTCTATTCTATTCTATTCTATTCTATTCTATTCTATTTTATCTTGTCCTGTTCTGTCATCTGTTGTATTGTATTGTCTTCTATTCTATCTTGTCTTGTTCTGTTCTGTTCTGTCATCTATTCTATTCTATTCTATTCTATTCTATTCTATTCTATTCTATTCTATTCTATTCTATTCTATTCTATTCTATTTTATCTTGTCCTGTTCTGTCATCTATTGTATTGTATTGTCTTCTATTTTATCTTGTCTTGTTCTGTTCTGTTCTGTCATCTATTCTATTCTATTCTATTCTATTCTATTCTATTCTATTCTATTCTCACAGGTGGTCCCACCTGTGCTTGCATCTATTCTATTCTATTCTGTCTTGTTCTGATCTATTCTGTTACCTATTCCATTCTACGCTATTCTACTCCAACCTTTCAGCCTATCATGTTGTATGATGGTGTGTGTGTGTGTGTGTGTGTGTGTGTGTGTGTGTGTGTGTTACCTGAGCAGTTCACAGCGGTTCGGGTCTCTCTCGTCATAGATTGTGAGCTTCAGGATGCGACTGAGGTGGAGAGGCAGCCAGCACAGAGCGAACACCAGCACCAGGCAGAACACTGTCTTAGCCACCTCCCTCCGCTAGACACACATACACACACACACACACAAAATAAATAATTATACAATAATAGATTATATCGAGGATTTTGTGAAAGGAACGGAAATGAGAATTATACATCACTGGAAAGCTCTGGTTGAGCTCTGTCTGATGCTCAAATCAACACATTTTTGCTAAATTAAAGATAGAAATCTGCGAGACTCAAGGGAAAAAAAACATAAATCACATCTGGTGTGAAAAAGGCCTCACTATACTTAATATCAATTTTCTGAATCTTAGTCTTAGTTTATGTATCTGAATGTTTCCTTTGTTAACCTTTGAACTGAAAAAGATGCCGTCACTGAAAGTTGTGCTGTACAATTAGAGAAAAGCCACTTTTGTTCTAAACCAGTGCAGCCCGCGGCCACTGGCAGCCATTGGAAACATTTCTGGTGACGCGCGATGAGTTATGGTGACATAAGGAAATGCATGTGTTATATTTGGTCCGGTTCCAATACAGTTTTTAACCAACTAACACTGCACAATGCTTTGCTTTTAAGAATTGTTAAATAACACCCCCTGGGCAGTTACTCATCTCACGAGTCGTGTATGACTTGCGAGATGCCAACTTGTGAGACAGATTGCGTCATCACTGTAGGTGACGCAGCAACATTTACTTCATCCTACCTCACTGGTTGAATAAACTGATGTGTCTAATCTGCAAGCAGGTGAATGCAATGTGCAAGGAGTTTAATGCAAAAAAATACTGTGACACTAATCTTAAAATGTAAGACAGCGAGGAGCCTCTTAACTACAAATTGCAGTTATTTCTAAAACATAAACTGCAGATGTGCACCTTTGTCATTAAAACATCTACAAATGGACAAATGGGATTTTTTGTCCTCCAGAAAACACAACATATACATATACATAAACAACATATACTCTGTTTTGTCTTGGGCAGCCTGTTATCCTGTAATGTTGGGTCCTTAAATTGTCCCTCAGTCATCAAAACTTGAAAAAACCTGGAGAAACATGAGAAACCTGTTCTAAATCCTCCATATGAGGACAGTCAATAATCAGAGACCCACCGACCTGTTTGAGGTGGTCACTGAGGGCGATCTGGACACCGTTCTTCTTTCTCAGCATCTCACAGGTCATGAGTGTGTAGAAGATGGCGGTGCAGGCCAGAGGCAGGCAGAAATATGCACTGAACAGCCACCAGTCCTTAGCTGATTTATAGAACTACAGAGACAGAATTAGAGAAAAATACGGTACAGGTTACTATACAAGCATAGACATTTATGTGAATATAAAGATGAAGCAGCCGTGTCTGAGGTAAGATGATAGTATAATACAAATTTGTTAGGGAGCAAAAACTGCAGGCTAACCTACAGTAGAGTGGAGTGTGAGTCTCAAGGGTGTGTCTCAAACCCAGACTTCAGTTTTGGTCCATTCAAAATCACTTAAGAGCTGAAGAGCTCAGTGGGACTGTAGCTGTTCTGTGTGTTGTTATTTCTAGGGTGATGTAAGACGTGCTGCAATATATTCTGTCAGGCATGGGAGCAATAACTCCTGTGATATATCTGTTGCAGAAGCACCACAGACAATCTCGTGATACTTCATTTTCCCAAGGCTGTGTATCACCATGACCTAGCCGTGGTGCAATCACGGTGTGTGTGTGTGTTTGTGCATCGATATGTATATGGTTTGCACTGTGCGCAGCTGTGTCAACAGCCATCACACCAGGGAGCTGTGTATCTCTGAGTATCTCTGTGTTTTCAACTCACCCTCATAAATTCGGTTTTCTGCATGGGGTGCAGCAGGCAGATCCTCAGGTGTTCTCCTTTGTAGTCCATGGTGATCATGTCGAAGGCCACAGCCTCTGGCACAGCCAAGATGATGGATAGTATCCAGATGAGAGCAATCTCTATAGCCATCCATTTGGGAACACCGATGCCCTTGATGCGGCTCCACGAGGCCACGGCGCGATATCTGGAGGGTTGCCAATAGTCCCGTCAGTTGTTTAATCAGCTAACCGATCAAATTTGAAAACTGCCATCAGTTTCAAATCACAGTGAGACAGCATTTTAAGAGCCTCTTGCTTCCTTAATTTGATGCATTTTCTGTCGAAAGGGTCTGTTAGAGAGAAGCTTATCATCTGCTAAAAGCTGCCAAAAACCAATTAGAGATCAGTTAGGGAAAGAGAGGTGGTTCAGGCTCATGGAAGAGGCATGGCTGTTTAAAAATGTGATGCTTTTATTGGTCAAAGTTGTTCTTCACACCTACTGATTTAGCATGAAATCACTACTGAAGATATGCTGTTTGCCAAGATGTAGAAGTAACGGGATTAAAAACACAAAGAAAATGGTACATTCTTTAGAATTTAATATTTTAAAAAAAAAGTTTTGTTGCATGAAACAATAGCTATTGATTTATTTGTGACCATCTTAAACAGGCAAACTGTATAGTAGTAATAATACAGTGTTACATTTAGTTGATAGTCTTACCTGGACTAAATTAGTACTACAGTAGAATAAGCCTCAGTTCCTATCCTACGGACATTGCAAGCAACCAACAATAAGTAGGTCAAAGGTCAAAGTGGCATGAAACTATTCCTGTGACTCCTGCTGGGGTAGTGAAGAAATCAAACAGAAATCTAAGGCAAAAGGATCAAGGTTTATCTAGAAGGAATTGTATGGTGGCTACACAGACATGTCTGTACAGATCAGTGAGAGCCTGTGTGTGTGTGCGTGCGTGTGTGTGTGTGTGTGTGTTTTGGATGGGGTGCCAGCGTCGATGTACCTGTCAATGCTCAAAGCACACAGACTCAGCACCGTGATTCCCACCGAGGCTTTCTGAACAAAAGGCACCAGCTTGCACAAGCCCACCCCGAATGGCCAGTCCTCTGCCAGGAGCTGAGAGAGAGAGAGTGAGTGAGAGAGAGAGAGAGAGAGAGAGAGAGAGAGAGAGAAAAAAAAGAGTAAGTGAGTGAGAGAGAGAGAGACGAATGGGTTTAACTGGAGCTGGGAGTGCATCAAATTGTCTTTGGCTCCACTTTGATTCCCCCTGTTACAGGCATCCAGTGTTCACCAGGTATGCTTCAGCTTGACCTGAAAAAAAAGGCCTAAAAAATGTGAACTTTTTTTCTTTTAATTTTTTCTTTTTTTTTTTTTTTTTGTACTCAGGTTTGATCGCCCGGCTTGTCTTGGAAACACACCGAGGCGCCTGTCTCACTTGAAAGCCCCGTGAGCCAGAGACGAGCTCTTTGAGAACAACAAAACTCTGGCTAACCTGCGTGAGGCTTTCATTGGATGGGCAACTGGAATGTGAGCGTGTCCATATTGAAATCATATGTGGCCCTCTCTTCATATACCACTCTCACTCTCTTGTGGTATGCAGTCAGTTGTTTTAACATGCTTGCCCCCCTTACCCAAATACACACAGGTCTCACTCCCTCTCTCTCTCTCACACACACATATACACATTAAGCCAACAGATAATAACATGCCAGGGACATGAGGGGATAGAGAGGGGATCAGAATCCAGTTGAGTAATAACATGCACAAAACTACTTGAAGGCCCCTGAAGGGTGTGTGAGTGTGTACATCTGTGTGTGTGTGTGTGTGTGTGTGTGTGTGTGCGTGTTGAGGGAGGGGGTGTCTGAGTAGGATTTAAGCTGCCATTTCTCTTGAGGTTCACTATTATGGCTCTGGATTTGGAAATCAAATCTCACAGTGCTGAACTAAATATATGCAGGCCAATATTCGTACACACCCTCACAAAAATAACCATAGCAAGTCTATAATAAACTTCAGATATTGTACAAATAAAAAAAAAAGTCCCTTGAAATATTATAGGATATTATCTGGATACCAAAGCAGGATAAAGTCACTATAAATCCAGTGTTTCAGCTCCCTGTGTGAATTCATAGGCGTCTAACTCACCTTGTAAACATTGATGGGAATACCGATGATGATGTGCAGCAGGTCTCCGAGGGCCAGGCTGCCGATCAGGATGTTGGGCCCGTTCCGCATGCACTTATTCTTGTAGATGATTCTCAGGAGAGTGGAGTTGCCGATTATCCCGACAACAAACACCAGGCAGGACACCACTGTGTTGATGTACTTGAACGTGTCTCTGATCTCCGTGGGCCCCGTGCACATGGGCGGCAGCCGGCGGCGCGGCATGGTGATGTTTGGCCTCATGGGAACCACATCTCTCTCCACGAGTCCCTGTCTCTGGGTGGCGGACGAGTCCTGGGACACTTGCCTGCTCGGGTCATTGGCCTGCTGCTGCCCCGAGGCCACGAACAGCTGTCCCACCAAGACAAGTAACTCCAAACAGAGCAGATGCATCTTCATCCTGGGTTACAATTAAAGTTTTCTTTTATCCAACAGGGCTATGCAACAGTTCCTTTCTGTGTACCTGTAAACACAAATTGAAAGTTAATTTATAGAGAAAAAATAAAGGTTCTGCTTTCCAAATGTTACACAAGTGGAAGTATTAGCAATTAAATGCACTTAAATATGACAAGTAGTCATTGTGAAGAATGGTTCATTTCAGAGTCTCAAATTAGTGATGCATTAACCTGCAAGAAATATTTTTTTGTTGTAGCTCTAATGGTTAGTTTGCACTTTAACAATGCATCAAATCTGATGCTTTGCATTTTCTTAAAAGCCAGAATATTTCCCTCTAAAATGCAGCACAATAAAAGTCTCACAAAATTAAAATACTCAAGTAAAGTACCTCAAAACTGTACATTAAGTAAAGCACAAGAGAAAATGTACTTAGTTACTTTCCACCTCTGATTTAGGAGGATTATATGAATATAACAGTGATACTGTAGGAGACAAATTCAGCCACAGCAATTTTCTACAGGAATATTGCATGGTTATTACTGAGATTTTTTGCATCTCATGACAAAATCACTGTAAATTCACTCTTTGGCACCACAGACACACCCAGCAGAAATGACACAGTCATTCTTTGTTAGATTATCCCAGAATCCAGTAAATTCAATCAGTGCCCCACAATGTTTCACAGTCTTTCCTTTGACTCACCTAGTTTCTGTAGTCCAAGTAGAAGTCCTCCAATTTTTTTTTTTTTTTTTTTTTTATTATTTTTTATTTTTATTTCTTTCAGGGTTTTTTTTCTTTTAAACTTCACTGGTGACTCTCAAACTCTCAGGGTAGTGAAAAGTTCCCAAACCCGAGGGATGTTGTTCTTGCAGTGACAGTCCAGTCATCTCCAAAGGCAGCTCTCCTCTCTGTCATCGGTGTCAAAGCAGAGCTCCAGCAGTGTCAGCCCCTCTGGAAGTTCTGCACTCCTCACTGACACTGGCTGATGAGTCTCTGCCTCCCTGCCCCTCTCCAGCCTCCCGCCCCTCCTCTCTTTTATGAGGAGGAGGAGGAGGGGGTTAGGAGGTGGACGGAGGAAGGCAGGATGTTCTCAAGTTATTTGTTGTTCATTAAAGTGAGAGCAATGGAGGAAACTGGGGGAAGCGAGGGTTGACATTGATCCCCAATGGGAATAAATGTGCATACCTTATTATAACTATTAACTATTATAAGGATTCCTATTCCAAATATCTTTGTATAGGGAGTTATGCATTGTATTCATATGATATACCTAAAGGGATTTTCTATATGTAGTATCATAGATATTATTGGATTACCATAGTTCTCTTTTGTACAGAAAATTAGAAAAGTGAGGTTCTAATGATGATCAGTATTTGATATAGACCTACGTTGGGCTCTGGACCATTTTGTCTTACGTGGGTCGTTTTGATTAGTGTTTTCTTAACCTGCTTAGAATATCAGATGGGAGGGTGCTGGTTTGACGTGTATAAGAGAGAAATTGAAGATTAATCACAATAAAGTACATTTGAAAGTCGGAATAGAATATGTGATGCACAGGTTCCCTCTACTGAACTGGAGACCCATTATATTAGACTGAGCAAAATGTGCTTTTTAATTAAATTGTTTAAACAAAATATGTTGTGCACCCTAACTATGTAATCAACCTGATAAAGCTCTGAATGCAAAGATCAGTAATTCTTCAAAAACAAACAAAAGCTATCTCCTAGTTATTCTGCATTTTCTGCGGCTTCACTGATCGGTCGTCTGTCCATCAGCATCTGTTTTTAGTTTTCAACGAAAAGCGTCTCGCTGATGATGACGCATCCATCTCTGTTGGATTTGTGCCAGCTCAGACAGACGGAAAGATACAAAAAGGGTGAACTTTTGGGAATGGTCTTGAAGTCATGAGTTAAAAGTTTATTCCTGTTTGGTGCATTGTGATTCTGACGCAGTGTCCCAAAGCAACAGATGGACTGTCTGTCAAATTTCTGACAGATCAGTGAGGCAGCAGCCTTACCTGACATCATCTGAGTTGTCATGAAGCAGATAAACTCCACATGTCTGATACTAAGCACATGTTAATGGTGCTACATGGAGCATTATGCCGTTGCCATATCAATAGTAACATGCTGTGGTGTAATTGCTGTAAATAAATGAGACCCCAGTCAAAATGATTGATAGCCTCTCTCTCACACCTGTGGCAGTGTTAGTGCTAAAGTTTCCTAAAATTAAAACCACATTTCCTGTCACAAAGATGATGTTTTCTCCCTCGCCTCACTTTGCGATGATGAATGCTAACGTAAATAATGAACATGTCAGGGGGGGATTTTTCCAGTGGCTCCTTATGCTTCCTACTGTCTGACATCGCCAGAAACTCAGAACTTTATTTGCGCAGGAAAAAAAACAGCATCATATTTCTGTTTTGTGCCATAAAGCAATCCGGCAGCTTTCACATGAAATCACAGTAGCACACAATATTAAATGCAGCGCGGAGGCTGCCAGTCTTCTCCACAGGAGCCATGTTTGTTTATGATAATTCAACCGATGTCTCAAAATAAATGAAGCAGTGATTCTTTGCTGTTAAAATGCAACATGCTGCTGATAATTTGCTCCAGCTCTGCTGTCAGTCCGTCTTGTCTTTGACCACACCTGTGTTGGCCCTTCGCTGTTTCTCCCTCTGAGGATTTCTGGAGACAAACTCTGTTCAGAAGCCAGACGACCATCAGCTCCAGATGTGTGTTTCTGCTGATGAATTACCATCTCAGTGGAGCCTTAAGAACTTCCATTAGACAGCTGCGTGTATATGTGTGTGTATGTGTGTGTGTGTGTGTGTATGTGTTTGTATGTGTGTGTGTGTGTGCGTGCAAAGGATTTTTAAGAGAAAGAGATAGATATCTTGTGTGGAGTTTGCAGTCTACATGGACTTCATGTTCTCCCTTTGACCTTGTCTGCTTTCCTACCAAATTTGACAGGACGTTCCCTTTGCAGAAACGCCTACATGCCCGGTATGAGTGCTATGTGCATGTGTTTGTTATGCTCTTAGACCCACTGCTCCATGCACACACACGTGCACACACACACACACACACACACACACACACACACATACACATGCA
The DNA here is from genome assembly GCF_902150065.1 of Myripristis murdjan. Lineage (NCBI taxonomy): Eukaryota > Metazoa > Chordata > Actinopteri > Holocentriformes > Holocentridae > Myripristis > Myripristis murdjan. The sequence continues at coordinate 23,289,622 of NC_043996.1, read as the reverse complement.
CACGCTCTTTTCAAGGGTATCGCTTTTCAGGCTCCTCGTCCACACACTTGACTTATGGATGTGTTCCTTTTTGTTCGAGGACCTCAGAAAAATTGCATAAACTGCACCGCCAAGCATCTCTCTCTTGCTCATTCCACCTTTACCTCGCTCCCAACTTTTCTTCTCTTTCTTCTCAAGCAGTTTTATTTGAAAGATAAAAATTAATTTAATGTAGTATATATAAAAAAAGAACCTTCATCAGCTTGAAATCAGTTGATTCAGCCACAGTCAGATATCAGAATAGACCAAGGTCAGTTATTTTGCTGGAATTTGTTTTTATATTTCTTCAAGCACATATCTAACATGACATTAACACTCAGGAAGGCAGGTATGATTGTGGCTGTAGAGATTAGCGGTGAGTAGCGATGCACGATAATATCGGCACATCATCGGTATTGGCCGGTATCAGCTTTAAAATGAAATATGGTGTTGGCCTAAAATGAAAAAGTCTGCTGATATGACATGCTGACGTGTGAAGTAGGTCAGATCTGCCCTGGTTGTGGCTGTTGTCAGGATTTTCTCAGGCAGAGCATCAACCAAACCTGCTTCAGTAGGAAGAATCTCACAGTTTTGTTTGAAGGAAAATGCTATATATATATATAAAAATGGCATGTTTTACCATAACCTAAGAGTAGTTCTCTTATTTTGCCCAGTGAATGTGTGCATTTTGAAAAGCATTGTATTTTATGCCTGCATTAGCATTAGCTAGTGGGCCTTCACAATAAGAGCAGGCATAGTAAAATGTTAATTCCACTGGAGGAGATATTCTCTGTAATAAGGTCGAAAAAATATAATATAATATAATAATATAAAATATCATTTCGGCCTCAGCAATTGGCCAAAAGAGTTGGAAAATATCAGCATATGTGATATCAGCAAAAAATCCAATATCATGCATCCATAATGGTCAGAGTCCAGCAGTGCACTGGAACAACATCATATGATTGCAATGTGGTGAAACATGAATATGAAATCATTTCCGGATATTATGGAGCATGAATGTAATTCCTGTGGCTGAACTGGCATGGTGAATGAAAACAGCACAGTAGAGACAATACCAAGAAATAATAACTAGAGTGGACTAAAGAGTAAGAATGGTGGGATTACATGGGGAGATGAGACAGAAAACAGATTGGGTCTGTGCGTGCGTGCGTGCGTGCGTGCGTGCGTGCGTGCGTGCGTGCGTGCGTGCGTGCGTGCGTGTGTGTGTGTGTGTGTGTGTGTTAATAGGAACTGAGTCTTACTTGGGCTGGGCCAGAAGAATGAATTAGCCATACGGGACCATAAGATCAAAAAAAGAAAAAAACATATACAGTAAATGGCAGTGCACTGATTATGTAGACATGATAGCATTTTATGTTTCATCCATTCTGCGGAAGTACCCTGGAGCAGAACTTCCAAACCAACACCAGCTCCTGAAACTCTGCTCCGTGGTTGAAAAACAAAAATTCAAAGAGAAAGGCAAAGTTGAAAATAATTTGAGGACTTGGAGTCAGAAGGACATAAGGAGCTTTCGGCAAACTTCACAGCACAGTCAAAACAAAAAAGGCAGACATAAATTTGTAATTGACTGTTTTGATCATTATAATTCATTCATTCATTCATTTTTCCAAACCTCTTATCCTCGTCAGGGTCGCGGGGGGTGCTGGAGGCAGGGGAAACAGCCATTATAATATCATCACTAAATAGAGACTCTCACCGCTAAATATCTCTCTGTGAGAGCTTCTCCTTAAGAGCTTCACTTACTTATACAGATCTCATTTTCACCCCAGAATGCCAGTTATGGTCTTCTGGCAGCAAGTCCTTGATTTTATATCCTCATTAAATGTTTTAGTACCAAAATAGTTGAAGTGACTGTGGTATATTCCACGGGTAATGTGCTTCCACTCAGAAAGAAGCCCTGCCATCAAGGGAGAGATATGTAGCTGTCACTCAACTTTAGTAGCAGGCTATTTTGGCTCTTATAGCTCCTCTCTGACGATGACGGGAGCCCCAATAAATACATTTACAATTTTAAGTAAAGAGGGACTCTTCCCAGTGCTCTCTCTCTCTCTGTTTTTTATGGCAGCAGTTTACTTGAGCGAGTTATTGTGTGGAGAGTGCTCCATCTCTCAAAGCTGGTTTCCTTGAAGGCAGAAACTTCTCCCCAGATCGGGCCAGATCCCATGAGGACAAAGTGGTGACTTGTCTGGAACAAGCAGGGATTCATCGCCTTGAGTGTCAACAAGAGGACACCTTACCTAACCAGCATCACTCCCTCCAGGCTTGGTCTTTTAGAAGAAGGACATGCTGATTTTATTGCTGAATCATGCCCCGCAGTGTGTTTCCATGTGTGTGCGTGCCTGTGTTTGGCTCTGTGTGTGTGTTCTGTGTCCTTGTCCCAAAGGCCGCTGAATGTTGATTGATCTTTGCCCCTTAGCCTTATGAACGAAATGGGGGGTTAATAGAGGCTAATTAGCTGCTACTTTGTTACATCCATAAAAGTAGCATCTCCTGTAATAAGCTTTTATGTCCTTTTCTTGCGCTATCAATCACTCTGCCTCATCTTTCCCTCTGCTGCCTTTGTCCTTTATTTTTCACCGGATCTTTCTCACACTTAAGTGCATGCTAACTAGGGGTGTAAAACCAAACCATAAAAAAAACCCCAGCCGTTCAGTATGGTGCAAAACTAAACCGTTCAATACGCAACACAACCTATAAAGTGCAGTGTTTTTTGCTCATGAATTAATAAATATACTGAAAGTATTTTGTCTATTTGTTTTAAATAATCTAAGTAGACTTTTGCCTTTGAGAGAATATTTATTGATTGCATAATGTTATCCCAAATCTCTGCATGAAGAAAAAAACATTATTTTTGCAAATAAGACAAAATACAGTCAGTGTTAGAAATGGTAGTTGTTTTTTCTCTCTCCCTAATGTACAACACAAACCAAAACTGAAATCATGACCCAAAAACCGTAATGCAAACCAAATCATGGGTTTATTGAACTGTTACACCCCTAATGGTAACCCTATGGCTTTGAAACCTCACAAAAAGTGAAAAGTGTGAGAAAATAATCATATGTTATTTATTTTTTCTCTCTATATCATGTGAGATTAGGGACATCTGCAGGCTCATAACTGATGCTGTTAACTCGCTTCTCACAAAGTCACTTTGTCCAGTTCGATATCAGCTTGAATAACTGCCCAAATTTTTGCACAAATGGAGTCCTGGAGCAAGTTGAGTGCCTGAGGAAACATCTCCACAGTTAGCATGCTGCTGGAGGCCGAGGCCTCAGGCTCCTCTGGGTTCTGGGTCAGTGCTCCTGATGTCACGCCCAGAGGCAGCACCACGCTGTTTTGCAGATTGGTTTCTAGTACTCAGAGCCACCGTTACAATCTTGAATTGGGCCCAACTTATTATTTGACATTTACGAGACTTGATAGCTTCAAAAATAAACTCTTATTATGTCTACAGCCTAACCTGAGCAACAGCGCCTCCCCTCTCCCGAATTTCTCTACGATGACCGTCTCTCACAGCAGTGAATGCAGACTCAGCGGCAATTTCTCACTAAACGACGTCTTTATTCCCAAACAGACTCATCGTGGCTCTGCCTGAAATGACCATGGCATGAGCAGCAACAAGGTCAATTCATTATGTCATGAACAATTTTCTCAGAAAAGCAGTTTGTTTAGCATACGGAGGCGTCTCCTCCATAGACTGACATTCAAAAGAAGGAGCCTGTGGCCTCCCTGCTGGCACTCCACAGTGTTGATGCCTGTTCACCCAAAAACACAGCAAATGTTGCTTTACGGTTCACTGTCACTCTAGTATTTGCATTAGTCAGTTTCATCGAGAGATAAACTTTTTATTGACGCGTAATTGCAAAGAAATGCTTGAAACTGCCGTGGGAAAACGTGAGAACCATTTAGAGTCAATGACCACATGTGGGGGGGGGGGCAAACCACGTAATTTGATGGATGAGTCAAAGGGCATGAGCCACATCGAGCTGCAGCCGGGAGAACCACCACAGTTTTAGACAGAACTGGAAATGGCTCTGAAGCAGGCAAATTATTTACCACAGGCCCAGACCCTGACCATCACTTCAACCTGCCATGCCTAAACTTCACCATCTCTAACCAGTTTCAGTGTAAAACTGCAGCTGGTCTAAAATGAGTGGATGCAGCTTAACGATACTGAAGGGCTCGAGTAACAGGTTTGAAAAAAAAAACAACAACACAATTTTTAAAAAAGTCTTAAGGTATGAGAAAGTCTGAGGCAGAATTATTGTTCCTTGTGGAGTAAGTCATAGCCAAACTGAAGGGCAAACATTAATCCAGATTATGAAACATGGCAGTCTTAAACACATTAAAAAAGAGTTTCAGATAACCAGAAGGACCTCATTTCCTCATGATGGAAACCAACCATAAAACACACTTCTGTGAAACTCGGCTCCTTCTGAAAACACAGGGTGAGTAAGAAGACAGTGTTTGAGCCAGAAATAATTGTAGGGAAAAATCCAGCCTTCAACGAATATTATTTTGGGTGGGGGCTCATGTACCCCCATCTCCCAAAGACGGAATCACTAATAAATAAACAAATAAATTAAAATTACTTGCTTATTCCACATTTTTCGGATTTGAATTACTGCAACTGTAGTTGTTTCACTTATATACTATATTACATTACTAGTGGCTGTATATACTAGATTTCAAATCCATTAGATGATAAAATGAAACCAGGCTTGCTGCTGGTCATGGATGGGTTGGACTGGGTGGTCATGGGTTGCAACTAATTGCGAGAAAAGCTGCACTGTGTAAAGCCGGTCTGTGTGTTCCAGACAGGGCCAGTCAAGAAATGTGATCAACTCTCTGGAGAAGGGAATATCGAGGAATTGTACAAACCGATCACTTTACAGGAATATGCCACACCACACGTTTCAGATGTTCATTGCATTAAATAGAGGATTTTCTCCTCTGTTACTCCTTTTCAAAACACAAAACATTAACAATCTAGGAAGGAGTAGGGAGGTTTTTCAGGTCATGGAAGTCTTCTAACTTAGTTATGGAAAAGTTGTGGATCCTCAGCAGGAACCCTGTGAAACGGTTCCCGTCCTCCTTAAATGACTAATGATGCAACTTAAAAGGTCAGCTGCGATGCAATGTAACCATATATATTACATTTGCCGTTGTGATTACAGCCTTGTTACACAGGCTGAGGAAGCTCCTGTTAAATGTGCCTCCCCCTTCCCTGTATCCCTCCCTCCATCATCTGCTTTTTATCTATCACACCCGTTCTTTCTCTCACCCCCCACACCCCTCCTTTCTCCCTCATCTATCCCCTCTCTATCCCTTCCTCCCTCTAACCATCTCCAGGGTTTGATTTTGCCTCTGTTAATAGAGACAAAGGAGAGGTTGTGCACCTCTGACAGTCCTCACATCCACATTAAGCTCTACTGAAATGACTAAACCGCAGCCCTCGGGCTACCCCAACACCCAGGATGCAGCGATGAGTGTGAGTGCGTGTGTGTGTGTGTTTAGTCCCCCTCAGGCCATCTCTCTCGCTTTCCCTCTCTCCGTCTGGTTGCCCTCCTCTGATAATGGGCTATTAGCACTGAGCCTTACTTGACAACAGCACAATTCAACCCTGTGTGTGTGCGCGTCTATGTCTGTGTGTGTGATGTATGTTCTTGTGTGTTCAGCAGACAGATCTTTGACTGTGCAAAGCTCTTAATTGCACAGTTTTTCAGATGAGCAAGTATGCATTGATACCCAGAACGTACACAAGCAAGCAGGGAGAAACCGTGCTGACTTTTCACAAGCAGAGTAAAAAAAAAAAAAAAAAAAAAAAAAAAGTTTCTCAGAAGCGCCTCAGAGTCTGTCTTACATTGTGCTGGAGGTTAGATATACATGTAGTTTCTGAACATGAACATTAACATGAATTTTAAAAGTCAAAAGTGTTTTTTTTTTTTTTTTTTTTTTTTTTTTTAATGGGATATGTCACACATTACATGTGAAGAGGTTGTTGTTGATTTGTGCACACAGCTGCAGTGAGCATGAAAACACACTTAAACCACATCCGTGCATGCACACAACCACACACCCATGCATCAAAACACACACCCACACACATACACACCCACACCTTGATATGCAAAAATGCACACATTAAGGACAAGGGTAAAGAAAAGAGTGCAAAGGTGATAGAGATCAGGGTTGTAGGCCTACACAAACAATTTTTCTCATGATTTGTGTCTGTACATGTGTGTGTGTGTGTGTGTGTGCGTACACAAAGAGTAACATCCAACAGGGCGTCCTTGTGATCATCTGAACAGAATCTTCTCTCTTCGCTTTACAGTGATTTAAACTGCCTGCCAGTTTGCCTTTCATCCCACAACACTGCTCCCTCTCTCTCTTTATACTCCTCTTTTCTCTCTCCTCCTCCTCTTCATTTAATCCACACGTGAACTCCTGCACTCCATATCTCCCCGCGACCATCTTTTGCACTTTCTCACCATAAAGATATCACCCTGCCTGCCTCCCTTATGCATTTATTTCTTCGCGCTCCGTCTGGGAGAAAAAAGACATCTTTGTTATCACTGTGCCTTTCCTTCCTTCTCCGCATTAATCTGCCCTGTTTATTTGACATGTGGCCTTACACACACACACACACACACACATGGACACACACATACACACATGCAAGCACGGCAAATACATCGGGTTAAAGAATCAAAGTATTACAAGTCGGGTTCACTGAGTGGAACTGACCGATTAAAAGTGATTAAAAACGACTAAAAAGCAATTAAAAACTGACTGATTAGTGTGCAAAAACAGAAAAAAATGCCTCTCCTCACACAAAATTAAAAAAAAAAGTATGTGATGTATATATGTGATGCTTCGCATTGCATACTTTTGAATCCAGAATCTTAATTTGTCCAATGCATTAGCATCTGAGTTTTTTTTTTTTTTTTTTTTTTGTAATAAAAACATGAGTTATAGAATTTAATTCGAGTCACATAACAAACTTTCTTTTGTCACAAAAGCCAGTGCATTTAGCCTGCAAGAGTGACAGCAGCCTCTGTGTTGGAGATATTGCCAAAAACATGAATTTTGACTTCTGGGCAACCTTGACCTTTAACCTTTGACCTAGATCCTCTCATCAGCTCATTCTGCACTCATTACCGGTCCATCCATGAAGTTTAATCCAAATCCACACACAAGCGAAACATAATCGCCATAAATCTTTGGTGGCGGAGTTAACAATGATTTTTTTTGGTTAAAAAACCTGTTTTGTAGCAATAAATCCAGTTGTTTTTACATGTGTTTTGAAGACAAACTTAATTTTCATCATGGCTCTGGCAAGGCTCACTACAAAAGCAGCCAGCCCATCCTTATCTCTCTACAAGACACTGGTGCACTATAATCCAACAGGAGAGAGAAAGGGATTTATTTATGGGTGGATAGAAGAGTGTTTCTACTTCGTGTCAACATTTCTTTTGGATCGGGATCGACTTGAGACAACAACACTGGAGGTCAGGAGTTATGAAGGAGCCTTTATGAAGGAACGTGACTCCTGCTAATACAATCTCTCCCTCCATCTCGCTCTCCCTCTCCCTTTCCCTTGTCCTTGAGAAAAAAATTGCTCACAGTTATTAAACTGGTTCAAAAATGATTATTACACTCATCATCCGTCTCGTAGTGAATCTTAACGCATGATGGTCTTCACATGGTGGAAGCAGGGATAGAGAGGCTTTGTGTGTTTAATACGCCACAAAGGACTCTCTCTCTCTCTCTCTTTCCATCTTTGTCTGTTTCTCTCGGTCCCTCTCTTTCTCTCTCTCTCTCTCACACACACACAAGCAAGTATACGTGTATACAATGTGTACACACTCACATTCGTATACAGCTTGTCACTGAACTTTCACCTTCAGAAAATGAAAACAAGCCCTCTACATAAAGAGCTTTCACAAAATTCGCCCGTTGTCACCACCGGCTATTGACACTCTCTTCCTGTTTCAGATATTTCTGGTAACATCTTGCTCTTCACAGCGAAACTGTGACAACAAGCTCATTATTTTCCCTCACCCCAAATGAAAACATGAACTTAACCCAGAGCGAGATGTTTACAGCATGCGCCTGTCTGTTAAAATACCCAGCAGAAAAGGGAACCCGGCTCCTATAATCAAGTTAAACTCGTACTTCTGCTTGCATGTGCCGGCAATAAGTAGACAAACTGCACTGTAGGTTAAAGTTCAAGGCCTACTTAACTAATCAAGATTATGATCTACTCTCTTTAGTCTATATATGCCTCTATTGGAGACAACTGTGCACAGATATGATACAAGTTTTCCTACTTACGCTGATGCCACACAACTTTGTCTCTGTTCTGCTGGATTGTCACCATCCCTCAAACTTCACTTTAAGATGTATTTCATATATTAAACTGTGGACATAATCTGTGGTTTTGATCCATAGTATACGGATCAAAACATTCTCCAACTAAACAAAGGTAAACTGAGATCATGATAACTGCAGAAAAGGCAAAAAGACAAATTGATTCCACCCCTGAAATTACTGTCACTTAATGATAAATCAGAGCGAATCTTGCACTATTTTGATCTTGCCTTTTGGCAAAAAAAAAAAAAAAAAAAAAAAATTAAAAATTGAGAATCACTTTATTTCTTATTTTGTTGACACAGCTGTTTTTTTTTGCACGGCACTTCCCAAAGATCACTTATCAGTTTTTCCAGAGGTGTGACGTTTCTCTGGGTTTTCATGCTGACCAAGTTTGAGTGTCTGTGTGTGGCACTCTTTTCTTTGACTAATCAGCCTCGGTGGCCATCACTGCTTGTAGTCCATACTCACTCAGTCCGTCTGCTTATGCCAAACAAACAGTTGTTGCTGCGGCTGGAACTGAACCGGAACATCCCCGCCTGAGCGCCAGAGGATTTTTCTGAATGACCTACCAGACACCAGGGGCCAGATGCATAAACACGTTGTATGCACAAGAACATGCATTCACCATTTTCTACACAGACGCTGGCATTAATAAGAAAAAAAGAACACGCGGTGAAAATGTGTGTACCTCCACGTATACTTCACACCATGCACAGACAGAGGCTGCAGGCTGAGAGAAGGTAACATGAAAGTGGGAGTTTACACAACATTATTGAGTTAAAATTATGATTTCAATACACTAAGTGTCCTTAATATCCAGTTTCATTCTGTGTGTGCGTATGTGATTGTGGACTGATTTAGAGCCACATGTGTGATCAGTTAATAGCCATGATCAGCGCTATAAATGAGCTGAACCGTGTAATGGCACAATTGCGGCTTTGGCACTGGTAGAGGACGTCGTCAGTGCCAGACGAAGGAGAGAACGGGTGTTTGAGTGGATTTGTGTTGAACAGCGCCCACTGTTAGAATGACAGTCATCTGATTTGGAGAGAGGTGGGGTCCGCTCTCCTCCACCTGCAGCTCACACACCTGTATTGCACTTGTGGTCACTTCATTTTCTTCTTTTACAATTTTATGTCTTCAGTCACTCTTTGCCACTCTACCTATTTCATTTCGTTGATGATACCGGTGTTACAGTTTTTTTCATTCGCTTTTTCCAGTATAATGAAACTGGGATCCACTTTGTCGTCATCTTCACCTCCAAACCACAGCAGAAGTTTTCTTTTGCAAATGTGTTCATACCTTTTCATTGGATTCACACATTTTTCAGGCTCTTTTGCGCAACACTTCTCACATGTGTCATTTACACGGCCCTGACTCCATTGACTTCACTGTGGTAGTCAAAAGCAAAACATCTGCTTACAGCTGATAGAAATGAGCTGCATCACTGTGAAATCACTAGTGCACCTGCATCACTAACCTCTCCACCAATCACCATTCACCAATCAATCAGTATGCACCTACAAAAAGGGGCCTATAAATTGTATTCTGTATTTTTTTTCTCAACTCCTTTGAGTTTTTCTGTGTAATACTGTATGTGAATTACTGTATTTCAGTTTTTGCCATCAATACAATAAAATTTCACTTCAAAGTCTTTCTGAGTTTGGATGCAATTCTTTACTGTAAGTTCACATTTGAATGTGCAGCTCACAGGAGAACCTTGTTCAAACTGATAGCTGTATTTTGTATTCTGCTGTCAACATGTTACAGTACAGTAGAGCTGATTGAAGGAATCTATTCATTTGGGCAGAAGTTGAGTTGTTTGAGGGAAATATTGGATTTTGCTACTTGCTTTACAATATGTGACGATGTAAATTGTCAAAAATATGACTGCAATACACACAGGAAAAAAGTAAGGTTGAACCTGCTCAGACTAAAAAGGGTATGTTGCATTTTGGTGTTGAGTATGAAGTGAGTGAGTGGCTGGATTATGTCACTTAACTGCAAGTTGTATTGGGCGGTGACAAAATGTGCTTTTGCTGCATGTCTGAAATGTTTTGTCATGGTAAGAGCCTTTTGCAAACAAAATGTGTTATTTTGGGAAGAGCGCCTCTCATTAGGCCTATGGATTTACTGCTTTGATACCAGGGTTTCTGAGTTGACAGAGGAGGTAAAGCGATTGAAAAAAACTGTAAGACCTCCAAACAACATAGCCCTCCTCTTCTCGACTTCTCCAGCCATTGTTTCAGTTTCACATTCGGTTGAAATTGCATTTTTTTTCTTTGAGAATGAATGAGCAGAAACCACTATTTATATGGAAATAAGGCTAATTAAGGGCGTGTCAACCTCCATTTATGGCTGATTGCGGGAGAAGCTGGCATTAGGGTCGTGCATGTGCGAACAATTTCACGATTGAGATTTATTAAAAAAAGAACAGTGTGTATGCATGGCTTTATAAATCACAGAATCTACACAGTTTTATGCATCTGACCCCAAGTGTTCAGCACAAGTGTAAAAGCTTTTATGAGCTGCTAAAATTCAAATCACTTCCATGTTACATTAAGAGGTGATAGAGAATCATAAAATGGACATTTATTTATAAGAAAATGACATGGATTACTACTGTAAGTTGTGTAGAGATTATTGTTTAAGATGTTTTTACATGCGATGAAGCAGCTACAATGCAAATACCAGATAATCTCAGGGTAAACATGGAGAGTAGATGTTGCAGCTGAAACTAAGCTGGCATCATGGCCGTTTTTACAACACAACATATAAAATAGAGAAGAGAGGAAGGAGAAGGGACACATGATAACTTTGTAGATTTAATGTGTTAAGGCCGGAGTGACAGAGAGAGAGGGCAGAGATTGATGGAGAAGAGAGAGACAGAGACGCTGTAAGTAGGTTAGGGCTCATATAGCGGCTTAATACCAAGATTGGTGATGCATGCCTCCCATTATGGCTCTTCTCCATCAAGAGGACATGAGGACAACAATCTACTGTGGGAGTGTGCTTTCGTGTGTATATGTGTGTGTGTGTGTGTGTGTGTGTGTGTGGATGAGGCATGTAAAAAAAACAATATTAAATGTGTGTATGTACTGATCTCCTGCAGGAAAAAGAGACAGGAGGGCAGAGGAGGGGGACATTCATCATGTGTTTATAACGGACTAATGGAAAGAGGGGGGGAAAAGAGCCAAAAGGGGAAAAAAATGGTGACCACTCCCATAGAGCAACATGCCCTGAAGGTTGATAACTCAATAAAGTCTCTTATCTTCTGTCCCCCTAATGTTCTTTTTTATTCCCCATGAACATCTCAACTGTTGAGTCGACTGCAACAGCGCACTAACTTCAGGCTCCGTCATATTTTCTCTTTTGTCCGCTGCACACAACTGGCATGGCTATTCTGGGACAGCAAGCCCAGCACACACACACACACACACACACACACACAAACATACCCACTGTACGACAGGGCTCATACACAAGCCTGAACAAATAGAATAAATAGATATCATGGATTATTTCCAGGTGGAAGCACTGAAATGCATTCCCAATACCATTCTGTCTATTCTAAATGTTATACAAACCTTTACTTTTTCACAACACATCAGGGTACAAAATAACCCTGAACTCTGGATTTATCTTTGCATCTATCTTTTGGATTTGGCATGGATGTTCCCATTTGTTGACATGGCATGAAACAGGTTTGAGGCTGCAATAGACCGTGGAAATCAGACGTCACGTTGACTACAAACCTTTGCACAGATATGTAATTCCGGCTCAAAAGCATTTTCTCGATGGGGCAAATACACTGGGTTTTTCACATGGGCAAATCATCCCTGTCGTATTCTGTGATTTAAGATGTAATTTAAGCCCATTTAACAAATGGGACTGGATCCACTGAATTCTGCACCCGCTTTCCAAGCAAAACAATTATTTTTCTACCAAAATCAGTAAATACGGAGTAAATACAAACACTGGCTGTTCAGTGAGAGGCTTTTCCTGATAAATTTACTCTTGAGTTATTCTAGCTTTCTGCTCCACAAAAACACCTGGTTGGCTCTAGCTACTACATCCATTCCTTTGGCCACTGTTATCTTTGTTTAAGGATGACACTAAAAATATTAATTCATTACAACTGTGTTTGTGATGATTCTCTCCTCCTCATACTGTAAGCAGCATTTTACTTTGGAGAAATACTTTGTAGCAAAATGCCAGTCTCAGGATGCAATCATCATGTGCTGTTGTGGTTTGGAGATGTTTGTTAGCAAATACATTGCATATTTAAAGATAGCTTAACTCAAATGCACAAGAAAAGAATCCACTTAGTGGTCTCTCATGTTTCGGTTTAACATATTTAAGACAAAATGATGGTAAACAGGAACCAGAAACCCTATTCATTTTCATCATATGGCCTGAAAATTAGGAACTGGAAGTGCCCTGGAAGCCCCAACCACTTTGGTGGTCTATTGTAAGCCCACTGATATTTCATATATAGTATTTTCATTTTATTTTTTATTCATTCATTTAAGAAAAGTGCTCAGCATAGAGTGATAACAGTGCAGACAGTGGTCATGTTGCCGAGCCACCATCAGCTCATCAGCAACTGGAACCCACGCCACTAACTTCTAATTAAGAGCAAGAAATTGTTCTTAATTTGGAAGTATGTAAATCTCAAGGCCCCATCATATGGAAAATGTCTGGGAATGCCACCAAAAGTATGTTTGCATGCACACACGCGCACATGTGGACACACACACACAAACACACACACACACACACACACACACACTTGCCCAAATAGGGGATTCCCTGATAAACCAATAACAAGCAGGGCTTAATTTGGGTTGAGCTGCTCTCTTAACAAACTGTAACATATCAAACATAGCCTGCATTACACATAATGCTTTGTGCGTGTGTGAATGTGTGCGTGCGCATGTGCATGTCTCCCTGAAAATACACTGGCCTTCTATATGAGCCCGGGTCAAGGGGGTAAGCTTGCTGAGGACATAATTGTCAGAGACTTTGATTAGTGTTGTGACCTTATTGGAAAATAGAGGCAATAAATCCAATTGCTGTCTGAGCCTGTGGGTGTGTTTCTCTGTGTTGGAATGAATAGAGTATTTTTTTCTGTCCTTTTTTTGCAGCTGCGCAGCTCCAAAGGAGGGGTCTTGTGGTCTTTTGTTTAGCCGATCTTTACAGTTAATCATTGTAGGAACGTAAGATCTTTTATTTCATTTTCACATGACCGCTCCATCTCCACCAGAGAGACGGCTCTGTAAATCACATCCATGTCCATGTGGGGTATAACAAGAGTTTTGCGCTCTCTCGGGTCACATTTTGTCATTCGTTCTGAGAGGTGAGCCTTCCATAGCGTGCATCAAACTCTACCTGGGTGTACGTCAAGAGATCAAAATATGCTTTAAGTGGGTCAGGGTGGAGAGAGAGAGAGAGCGAGAGAGAGAGAGAGATGTGGTTAGCGTCTCACCTCCAACTGTCCTCAGCAACAGTGGCATGATTGTTCCTCCAGCAGATTACTGTGTGATATGAAGCCTCATGCCTTCACAAGACATGTGACTCTCATTTGGCGGAGATAGGAAATATGTTATGCTGTGCCTGTCTGTCGCTTTTTCTCCCTCACTGCTTGCATCTGTGTTTATAAAGTTGACCTTTGAGCCATAGATCAAGGCTTGGCCTACTTGGCTAACAAACCAAGTTGAGACGGACCAGATGACCGAGTGTTCTCAGTGAAAACATCGTCTCGACTGTGAGAAACCTGTGCCACAATGCATTCTCAAATTTAGCGCTAAGACTGAGACTTGTGAATAAATGTTTATTGAGAATACTTGCAACTCTTACATTATTTAAGAGTGTTTGAGAGGCACCCGAACTTGGTGACTGCTTTACCCAGACAGAGGGGAGAGTCCATACTTTTCATGTGAGGAATAATTTTTTAACTTGCAGACAATGTGGAGCTCAGAGAGATGTAGCGGGAAAGTCCAACATCGTAAAACATTTAGTCCTCGCTGAAGACATTTAAGTTGCCATGACTGTGTTTTCTGGCTGCAAGCACGAGTGATAGCGCTTTGGCAAACATTTCCATGTCAGTCCGTCTGTGGCAATTAAAAAACAGATTCGATTTGCGAAATGAAATTCTGAAATCCTGCTTGAGGATTTCGAATGTGAAAAGTTCCATAACCCTATCATTAAGATTGTGTTCATAAGACTGACATAACACTGCCAGCTCTTACATTAAGCTGTAACATTAATGAATATTCATGACTGTTCTCATTAAAGGTGCATTATGCAAAACCGTAGAGGGTCGATTCGAGTGCACTGCAAAAAAAAAAAATCTCCATCTTAACAAGTTGTTTTGTCTCATTTAGTGTTAAAATCTTGTTTTTTTTTTCTTTAAAGAAGTGAAAACATCTGCCAGTGGAATGAGATAATCCCATTTGTTTCCAATGTAATCGGCTGGTTTCCAGAATTTTCTCAAATCAAGGGTCATTTTCTTGGTCCTAGTGAGCTGATGTGCCTTATTCTGCCTTAATTCAACATATTTATACTTGTTCCCAGTAAAATTCCTGAAAAAAGTCAAACTGCGTTTAAAACAAGTGGTACTGTCGCATCCACTGGCAATTTTTTTTTTCACTTGCATGAAGACAAACAAGATTTTAATACTGAACGTGAACATGAGACAAAATGACAAATAAAACTGGAGATTTTTTGCAGCATTAAGATCATTTAGACACACCTGATGAAAAAATGGGGGTATTTTTTATGGTTGAGTTTGTGACTCTCGGTCATTTTGCATAGTGTACCTTTAAGAGTCATTCAGTCTATTAAGTAAATTTCCCTGCAAAGCTGATGTTGTGTTGGATAATGTCAAGTTGTCATGACAGAGGCAAATGTCAGCTGAAGGGAAAGTGACATAATTGATCAAATGATGCTCACAGTAATGACAACATTCATAAATATTCATTAATGCCATGCCAATCATGACAGCTGTCATGTTGCAGTCATGACAGCGGTGGTGTTTGTCTTAATTTCTGCACTGAGAGCCAAATTCTGTCCTGGACTTGATATCGCGGCTTCTCCAACCAACACAGGAGCTTTGCAATCGCAGCTTCACCATTATATGACCTTGGCATTGAATGTAAATAATAATTCCTATTACTTTCATGTGATTGTCACATAATACTTTGAACTCCCAGTAACTGGATCAACTCCACGATTTCAATGTTTGAGCAAAATTATCATCATGTGACATTCAACATGTTGGCATCAATTTGAGAAGATAACATGTCACGGATGCCCATATGACTTCTTGTCATTTAGCTGTCGTGGTGGCAGATTTTTGCTGATGTTCATGTGTCTAGTGCTCAAAAACAAACCACTCATTTCCTCTGGTTCTTAGATTATTGTCAGGCCAAATAACCACCTGAGCATCACATGAAAGAACAGGAATTGTCTTTCAAGCACAACTTTCTTGCAAAATGGGGCCTCTTTGTTTCTGTCTGCACGGCCACCCGCTGGCAACTCCAAACCAAACTAGGTGAACTCTCCAGCTGGAGCGCTCTTATATAATTCAGCGCTTTGAGATGATTCTCAACAGCTGTAAGCAAATACGCACAAGGTGTAGGGATTACATTTGCACCACTTAAAGAAATTTCTCGCACTTCAGACCAAATTTTCAGTTTGAGCAGCTTTACATACACAGACCCCGCTTGACCAAGAAGTGAAACGCATTGACTTTGTGGGGGAAAGATGATCACAGCCTCATTTCATGTGACTTCAATAGAGTCAATCCAGAGGTTTTTTTTTTTTAAAGCTGACTTTTTTTGCATTCAAGAAACACAGAAAAGTGAACAGAGTTGTTGGCGCTCCGGTTGACAACCACTGTCTTGGAGGCTCTATGTGGGTGCTAATTGGAGCGCAGTGGAAAACCAATGTTTCATCCCCTCCTCTCTCCCACCGTCCCCCTCCCAACTTCTCTGTCATCTTCTATTCTCTTTCTTCAGGCACTCGTCCCGGCTTCCACCTCAGCCGAGTCCCAATAAAGTTTTCTCTATAGCTCCCTGTTGACTCCCATCTAACATCTCATTCCATCAGTTCGTTTTTACCTCTGCTTTCCCGCCTCCCTTTTCACCTCTCCCTCACCTCCTCCCACTTTATCCTCCATCCCATTTCTCTGCATCCCTCTCCCTCTCCCTCCATTCAGACTGAGTGACAGCTGCAGATAAACAGAGGTGGAGAGAATTTGCAACAGTCTGTAGTGTGTATGTGGGAGGGCCCCCGTGTCAGCGAGCAATTCCACCAACACCACCGACACACATCAGAGAGCTGTGTGTATGTTTGTGTGGAGTGTGTGCGTGTGTGTGGTGGGGGTGGGGGGGCTTGTGCATGCTGTGCCTGCATGCTGTGCCTGCTGTGCCTAAGGGCAGGGAATTTTAAATCAGGCGTCCAAGGAAACTGATACCGCTGAATATTTGAATATTTATTCCTTATCAGAAGCTGGGATATCAGTGTGGGAGCTGTGACGGAGTGGGTTAGGGAGGGAGACACAGAGTCTGGTGGCTGGCGACAGGCACATGGTGTTTTTTTTTTTTTTTTTTTGTCTAAGCAGTAAAAAGTACATGAGCTCTGCCTAGTGTTTGTCCTCTGAAATTACATGAGACACGCATCCGACAACAGCATGGTGCAGTTATCTCCCACTGATCTGTGCAGTGTTTGGTTGCAATTTGTTGAGATTTAAAGGATATTATGAGACCATGCCTACTGATGGAAAAACCTATACTAATCTGATAATAACTTCAGGATACTGTATAAAAGATACAGGATAGCAGGACTCTTGGCCTTTTTCCATTTCACAACAAGAAACAAGCGAACAGCAGCTTGCACTTGATCCAGCTCTAGATATCATTTTTGTTTCAACCACAACAGAAAACACACATGTTGAGCATGGACCAAAAAATCTACTGGAACCGGGCCCCTGACGAATGGAAAATACAAAGTTCGTGTGTTTTAGTGCCAAAAAAGTGCCAGAAGGCTTGGTACCAGTGCAGTGGAAAAGGGAAAAGGGCCAAGAGAAAGAATTACCACATGCCTCATGTGCCCCTCATCCCATTTAAACTTTATCTTTTTATTGAGGTTCTGACAAAGAATGGCAACACATTTAGTTACACAAAACCAGACAAGAAGTAAAAACAAAGAAATACGGCAATAAACCAAGTGAAATTAATGAAGCAAGTAATGCTAAACCATTGCACTTGCCCAACACAGAATTTAAATGCCCAGTATCTGTAATTTAAACTCATTTAGGGTAATTTGCATCTGACGCTTGACAGATTCCAGAGTACATTAGGGACAGACAGTAAAAACTAATCCTGAGAGTGTAAACTTAAACTTGACACCGAGAAAGATGAAAGGTACTTTGGGAGAAATATGACACCATGCACCATATAACACCATGAAATGAAGTCTTACCACTGACATACCTCGAGTCCCTGTAGAAATATTATAGAAATGATACATTGCCTTCAAAAGTGAGGCAACTCAACTTTCAGAGTAATGGAGCAGAAGAGCCCATTATGGGGGCAAAAGGACCCCCACCACCACCAGCACACACACACACACACACACACACACACACTTTATCTCCTTTAACATTCACTGTGTTGGCCTATTCCCTTCTTAATGGAACAATGGAGCAGCATTACCAGCGGCTCATCCTTGTGATCCTGTCTCCCTGGGGTCCCAATCCCCTTCCAGTGGTGTGTAAATGTAGGTCGACTGCGCTCTGATTTTAGTTGGGCTGTTGTTTGTTTGGGTGAGGAGTGTTACTGTCAGAGATGAATCATCTACTAAGGCACTTGAGCATGTTTACGGATATAACAGGCAGGAATTTGGTGGTACCTTCCTCAAACAGCCTCTTATTAATGAGATGACTGACAGCTTGGTGCCACCTGAGCAGATATCACTGTCGTGGTCCAACAATGTACCTATTAAGAGTCAAAGTGTGTCTGCCTCACCGTACTTTAAGGTATTATTTATCTTTTAAGGTATCACTTTAATATTTCGTAATGTTCCTAAATTAAGTTTTCGCTGTGATGTTTGTAGAATTACTGCCAGGCTTTTGTAAGCACTTTCTGAGGCGTCTTTTCTCAGTCAAGGTTTAAAAACCTCCATTTGTCTGCTGGTTGCTCGCAGGTCAGACTTCGCTGTACATTTTGTCAAAGCGATATTGACAGCCAGGGCAATTTTCAAATTGCAAGAGGTTGCATTTTTTTTTCTTTGAGGCAAATATGTTTCAAACAGCTTTCTAAGCAAGGTATTTTTATATTATGCAGAATCCCTGGCCAGCAAACAAAGTTTCATTTTTTTGCACGGGGGAAATCACTCATTTTATTCAAACTAAGCACCCAGCAGTTTTCTTCAACATCTTTCAAAGCCGGAAAAGAAATGATGTCAAGCAAAAGTGTCCACATGGGAACTGCCAAAAGGACTCTGTGACTTTTTTTTGTTGGTATTATGCAGCCCTGAGGCACAGCACTTGCTCCAAATGGATCAACAGACTATGATAGATTTGTCTCCTTGGCCATATTTCCATCTATTTGTCCGTTTACCCATCCTTGTGTTTTTTTTTTTTTCACCCAGTGTTTTCATCTGAGCTGAAAGAGACAAAAAAGAAGGAGAGAAAAGCAGGGGGTTGTTTGGAACAGGGAGTACAGCCTTATCCCTGCGACACATACACTCACTCTGATCCCTGGAACACAATACAGCCAGCCCCCTGCACCCTTGGGCCAGGCAGCAAATAATACCCACAATGCAGCGTGTCTGTGACTGCCGGAGTCCCCTGTGGCCTTGCTTGTCCAGCTTGTAAAGCCCTCTGCCAGGGAAGCGATGCCAGGCTATAATGCCGACCTATAGATGAGATCCTGGTGAGGCCTTGAAGGACTAACTGTTTACAAGATGACCTTCCCCCCTTTTTCCTTAATTTGCAAAAATCCATTGCTGCCTGTCCCAGTGAAGTCATGGGCATTGTGGGGAGTTTTAGTGCCTTGACAACAATATCCTTTCATTTTATGTGATATACACAATAGCTGTTCGGGAAAAAAACAAAACATCCAAGTATTGCAATATTTTTTTATATATATTTTTTCCAGCCCCTTGTTCCATATCGTTTGCCATTTTATTCCCACATGATGTCATTTTAGTACACTGTGTTAAGTGCATTGTGTTAGTTCCATTTTAATAAATTGGAATGGGGGTTTTGAATTTAACGGTTTTTAGTCAGTTTGACACCCAATTTATATATGTTTTCTAGCTGGGAGTTATGCAGAAGGCTAAATCTTGTTTTTTTTTTCTTAAAACAAGGGAGAAAATCTGCCAGTGGGATGAGATAAATATAAATATGCTGAAGCAAGGCCAGAATAAGGCAAACCAGCGCAGTCGTATAAAAAATTCAATTCATATTCAAGACGTATTCTGGAAATAAGTTGATTAGCATTGGAAACAAGTGGGAGCTCGCTGGCATTTTTTTTTTCACTTGTTTGAAGAAACAGGATTTTAACTGCATATGAGACTCGACGCCTTGTTAAGATGGAGCTTTTTATGCATTTTCAGTTCTTTTTTTAGAGTATTGTGATGTATCATTACACAGATCATGCTGTGAACCATGTATTGTGATACGTATTGTATTGTGAAATGCCCATCACTAATACACATCCAGCAGGTGTTTCACCGACCAGATGCAACATAAAAACCCTCTTTCTCTTCCATCATGTTCAACGGCATCACTTGGATTTCAAATATTCTGTGCAGCAAGCTTGTGACACCAACAATGCAATGTGGGAATGCAACTCATGGTGGCTTAGATGAAGGCGATACAACAATAACAGTTTCTCACACAACTAATAAGTCCCATGGTAATGCTCCCTAAATAAAAGAACAAGGCACACACACACACCCACGCAGCGACTGGAGTTCATCACAATCTCTCCCGCTGCACTCCCTTGAGCTCCCATCATCTCCTCAAAACAGCTCTGATGAGGGAAAACTGGGAATTTATCCACGGAAATAAAAGAACAATTACATCTTAGATTCCTCTGAATAATTCATAAGTCATTGTTTGCGGGATGCTGCGTGAACATGTGTGTTTGAAACAAAAAACGTTAAGTCCCCCAGAAACAAGCCTGTGCTACATTTGCGGCCCAAAAGTTGAGGCTGTGAATGTAAGCAGACAGAGAGAGGAGGAGGAGGGGAGAAAGACTGATAAACAGCTATTGATTTCAACTGGGTCGAGTCCTGGTGGGCAAGTGTAGCTACACAGCGCCACCGTGAGGATGAACAGAAAACCACAAGGCAAGAGATAACTTACTGTCTTTATTTCAAATATACAGAACGAAAGCAGCATTTACATGAGCATCGAGAGTATGACCATGTCACACTTGCATACAGACTTTGGCACTAATAACAGCCAGCAGACACGGCAGCCACCAACACGTCCGTGCTTTACAGTGGAAACGGCTGACAGGTAACATACCACGTGCAAACTCTACAGCATATAGAAAGCAAATGGAGTGAATCTCTATACCTAAAGAGTGGATCAGGTGCAGCAACGGTAAAGCTTTAAGTGCCTTTTTTATTTTATTTTATTTTTTTAGCATTTAGCCTTTCCGGATGGACAGATCACTGTTGTGTTCAAAACAGACCTTGATTACACCATCTTGTCTTGGAGGTCAGACTGGGAAGGTGGTTTGACATCACATATACTCTTAGGTTTGTCAGGAATAGCTAAGGTGCCTCTAAAATAACACAGGAAGCCAAGGACCACAGTGGCGAGGTTATGTTTACCACCTGCACCAGCTCTCCCTGGCATACGGGACCAATACTTTTGCATGTATGTGTGTGTGTGTGTGTGTGTGTCTTTTGTCAGCACCTGCACTCTGGCCGTCAAGCTGTTAAGAGTAAACTATGACGCATTCTTGGCTCTAACTCAACATTTATACTCCTTTAAAGATATGTTCACCCTCCCACACACCCATTTCTCTATTTAACATTATATAAACAATTAAAATAACACCAGATGGACTGCTAGCCCAAGCTTGTCGATACATGCACACAAACATTTATAACATTTGTTTCAAAAAGGGAATGATCGCCTCGATTGTCATCTGATCTCTTTCTCTAACAGTCCTTATGCAACTCAGGCACAAACAGGCTGTGTCACAGGATAAGGCACTCAATCTGGAAGCCACCACAAGTGTACAAGATTGAATACCCTCATATGTTCATTTTTAAACCAGGTGTTGAGTGAAAAAGAACAATCAAGAGAGATGTGTATTCAGCCAATCCAAAGGGGAGTCACAGCGCTGGACTGCTGTTGTGTCCTGGATGCGCCTCTTATTCAATGGTCAATAAATAAGGTGAAATGGATCTGAGGGGCTAAAGTCTATTTAAATGAATGGCTAAAGCTTAAGATGACATTTGGATGAGCTGAAACACAAGACAAGCGTGCGAGTGACTATCTGTCTCTCTGAGTATGTGTGTGTGTGTGTGTGTGTGTGTGTGTGTGTGTGTAGTAGCGACTTCCACATTTGCCACAGGCTTCGTGAGACATGTGGCCCATACTGGAATCAGGCAAATGCTCGTGCCTCTGCCCCTGCCCCCCCACACACGGGGTCTATATGGTACATCGACCCCCACCCCCTCCATACAACCAGGCGTTCCTTATTTGGTCCTCTCTGCCCTTCTTGGAGAGCGCGCTTCCTCATTCTCATCTCTTCTTTGCCGTCTTGTTCCACTGATCAAACATCAATCTTCTTCAGCTGTTCATATGTGAGGAAGAACTGGACTCTGAGTTAAGGGCCACAAAGAGGAGATGGTGGAAATTTCCATTCACCGACAGGGGAATGTGACGCGCAACCTGAGGAATTTTGGCTCTTTCTGTGCTTCTAGCTCAAAGGCCCCTGTTGTAACTGCCTCCTTGTTACCTCAGTCTACTCTACTGTAACCCAACATGTCACTAATCTCATTATATTGGTCACACAATGGTGACCTGCCAACCCCTCTCACCCTCCCTCTTTAATAACTCCCGTACATCTCAATCATTTCTCCATCATCTTTAATAGGATCTTGGCCTTTCCAGAGAGGCATTAACACAGTTCCCTCTGCTTTTCTGCCCCCCACCTTCTCCTTCTCTTACCCCCCATCAAGGGCCCCCTGGTTTCTTGCTCGTGTGGGGCAATGGGGTACTGAGGCAGTAGCATAAATGTATAACCCGGTTACATAACAGAGTTAGCCAGATTTACCTCTAAGCTTTCCTCCAATGAAGCGTGGATTGGAATGCAGAAATAGCTTACATCACCAAATGCAAAAAAAAAAAGTCCGATTTTTCCACTCATTTCCCCAACTCAAAAGACCTCACATGAATGAAGGGGATGTGTGTAAACTGGCTGATGTGGAAAGGATACAATGATGTTCCACGGGCCCAGGCGGAGCCAGTTGGGAAAGAAGCCCTTGTAGAGGGCCATGAAGCCCTCTGAGCGCCATGTCTGGAAAGAAAACAAACATGTTAAAAGCCACTTTACAAAACAAACATTCCTCTCATAAGCTGCCTAAAGCCTGCTCTGGGCAATATGAGTTTTACCTGGGACTGGGAAAAACAGTAACTTTAAGGGTTAATTCAGACGCTTAATATTAGTGCTTGATATCAAACATTTATTCACCAGAGGCAATGACTTAAGCATAAACACACAGTGGTACCTCTTTATGCTAATAGCCTAGAATATCAAACAACAACAACAAAAAAGCAATTTTATACTTTCAAGGATGTCTAAAGCCAGAGTGATATGCATTATTCATTGATCCTCTGTAAAACTGTTTTGTGTTTTTACCCAGAGGAATTATCACTCTCAGTCACAGTTAAAATGTGTGTTTGGTGCTCTTGTAGCTCTTGAAGCTCTTTAAGATGTTGACAGTGTTCTGCCACGGGCCGGGACTGACCTGCAGCAGACAGTCCAGTGTTCCCTGGTACAGAGCTCCTCCTCTCTGGTTCATCATGCGAGTGCGGACAACATCCACCGGGTTAGAGGCCAAAGCCCCCGCCAGGCCACATACAAAACTGGACCTGCAGGACAGCAAGCCACAGGTTAAAGTGAAAATTCATTTGCATCTACCTGCTCGGTCATTATATCCACATTACTAATGATCGTTAATCAAAAATCGGAAAATATCTTATGAAAACACCCACAGTCATTCCTACAAATATCCATGATAAAAATAGAGGTCTACAGTGGAAATACTGTGATATTTAATTTTGTCCATATCTTCCAGCCATACCATAAACAATCACAAAGTGGACCTTTATTTATGTGAAAACGTCATGAATTATGAGTTTAAGCAGAAAGAACATGGCCACATGTTGCTATTTCTGTCTGAGGTCAGATGTTGTATAAGTGCAGATTCTAGTCTCAACTGGGAAAAAATCTACCTGACCACTACCTGACCAAGGTGCTCCGAATGTTAAACTATACATATGGCTGGATGTGAGCAAGGCAGCAAGAAAGGGAAAGAAAAAAAATCACGGTTGTTAGTGGTGAATAGGACGGTGTCTAGCAAGCAAGAATCAAAAAGTAGAATGCAGTTGAGTGATATACAAGCCAGGAGTCTGTATGAAGACTGCACTACACATCCCGTTTTTGAAAACAGGCCTCAGCTTTTCCCACTGATCTATAATCCACTTTCATTACAGATCAGTAAGTTTTGTCCGAAAGGAAGAGATCTCAAAGTAAAGGTGGAACGTCTACCCAGACAGTGGTTATTATCTATAAATACACACAGTAAACTGGGGATTTGTTGACTGCAATACAATGTTGACACTATTGTACTGCTCCTAAGATATCCAGCAATAACAGCCTATTTTTAGACAGCTGGTTCCTGGCTTGCCGTGCGTATGTATAAATACACTCTACCTGGCTGTCAGCGCTGAATCTGAACAGCGAAAAAAAAGTGAAGTTACAAATTCAGAGCAGCTAAGAGCATTAGCAAAGTCACTGTAATGACAGTTAATGCGCTAAAATGACAGGGCTTAGATTTGTATTTTGCAGTCTGTAATCAGCAGTGATGCAAAATATTTTGGGGCTAAATAACAGCCGAAGGATCACTGTAAGCCTGTAATACCACATGTCATGTTATTTTACTCCATCTACAATTATGACTGCGTTTTGAAATGTTTTGTTGGTCACTGTGGTGAGATACAAGAGTCTTCCTTCTCTTTATTTTTGTGACTTAGGTCCACTTTGAGGTTTCTAACTTGGCCTGTCCCTTGTTATACACATAAAGAGCCTCTTGTTGCTGCCACTCACAGGAAGTGTGTGTAGACGGTGTCGCCCATGTGGCCGGACATGATCAGATGCTTCTTTGTAATGTCATAGACGGGGAGCTCAACTCCGACAACGATGGCAGCCCGTTGAGCTGTTAGAGAGACACCCTGACAAAGAGACAGGGAGAGGGAGAGAGAGAGAGAGAGAGAGAGAGAGAGGTTGCAAGTTGATAATCTAAAATATGAAAGAGCAGCGTGTGCACTACCTGAATCCTATGTGCACCACGGTTCATGAAATAATACAGTTATAGACACATACTGCAGTTATTTGACAGATATTGCAGCTGCGACATGACTCACAGTTTGAATGGGAATGTTAAGCTTTGCATTATAATGTTTTCTTACATCTGGAGAGTAATATTTGTAGGCCAGGGCATCTGTGTAGCACTACAACCTTTGATTTCATCTCTGTAGCATTACAACACTTAATGTATAATGGTATTCTGTCACATGTTTTACCTCTTAACTGCTCCGCCTTATTGTTGTGCACTAACCAGATGCATCAAGTCAAATACAGCAATTTGAGGGTGGGAAAAAGTATGAGTGTGTATACCTTCCATAGTCCTCTTGTTCCCTCCTCCTGGTAGATATTGATGAAGTTGCACATCATACTGCCTTGGATTAAATTTCCCTGAGCCTGCATGCGGATCTGGGAGACAGACAGGGGTAATGGTTCATGAACTTGAAGTCAGGCAAAATAAATAACAACTCACAGCCTGTGTGGAATGCTTTAAGTAGGCCAAGCCAAGTTGAAAAAAAAAAAAAAGTCAAGTATGAGTAACAAACAAGCTGCCTTTGGAATTTGCAGACAAAAAGTTGAAAATATGTCTTGACATGCATAATGTCAAGACATATTTTCCTGTTCTGTTTTCCGGGAATTCCCCACCCTGAGCTAGACTTTTTTTTTTTTTTCATTCCATAGTGGCTGCCTTTTGCTATTCTGTCTGGCTCCAGGGGGCCGTGTCAACTTGCTGGCTACAGACAGAACACACCGTGACTGAAACGCAATGTTCCCAACCTGCAGCTACAACTACTAACCCTTACCAAACACACACTGCAGACTGGGGGGGTCATCATGCCAAATAGGGCTTAACGAGGAGAGACCAGGGAAAAGATTATGCACGCAAATAAGCATGTGAGCACACACCCACGGACACGCAGATCATATTCATGCTTCTGTATCGTTTACAGAACACTATGTTAAGTTCATGAGGACCTCGTCTATAAATAATCCACAAGAGCTTGGTTGTCCTTCATCCTACTAGGCATTCTACCAAAATCACATCGCTACAGTTAATAGTTGCCAGACTCATCTGGGAGGGAAATAGCTTTATAAAAACACACACAGAGCCTTAATTTTCTTGGTCTTGGAGTCACATTGACATGAAAAATCCCTTCTTCAACTTGTTAGCAAATTTTGCCATGCCAGAATATTCATCCACTGAACAATGAAAAATCAACTTTTTCATCCTTGAAAAGATGGTATCTTCATAAACTTGAACCAATAAAAACCCATCACATTTTTTGAAGAATCATACCCTCCCTTCAAATAAAACTGACTTTCTCCTCCTGACACTTTCACTTTCAACAGATGACACCCCGTGTGAAGCTCCGCCCCATCAACTTTTTTCAAGAGGAAACAGATCAAAGTAAGGACGTAAAAGTTTCTCAAAATGTTGTTTTGTTGTGACTTTAACCCAGGATCATTCAGTTACTCCAGTTGTGTCTATAAAACACAATTCCGATGTGCCCTGAAAGAAGAATGTTATGTTTTTCAACAGAAGTCAGTTGCATGTATTTACAGCAACTCTGAGAGATGAAGTCCAACCAGTTCTACAGGATGGTCTGCTGGATTACCGATGCCTTGACTCAATGTCAGCGTCAATCTCAATCTCTGTATTGTATCAGGTACCTTCAGCACATCGGTGGGATTGGCAATGGAGGAGGAGATGACTCCGGAGAGAACCCCACACACCACATTAGTCAGCAGTGTCTCATCTGAAAGAGGAGAAGAGTAGGAAGAGGGACACACTGTAACTGTAAATAGGCCACCCTGCAGGCAAAGAGTGATCAGCACAAGCAGTTAAATTGAGCTCTCACACCCCCTGCGAAAGAGAAGGAGATGCATTTAAAAAGACTGCACACACAGCTGCACCTCCCCTTCACCTGGCTGTGACCTCCGGTGTCAGGAGTCATGGGTCAGTGTTATGTCCACTGACTTTCCTATGGCCTCCTTTTGGAAGACAGCCATCTCTCTCTGTGTTTTGGGTTTCTCGCGCCCCTCTCTGAGTGCACTGAACACCCACAACCGAACTTCATTTGATCATCAGTGGAGCTGTACTTGAAACCTGAAACCTCAGAACTAGAGCTCCTTGCCATTTGGCCACTGAGCTGTTTGTTGGGACTGAAACTCGAGTCAGGGAGTGTTTTGTTTGATTCTGCAGACCAAAGGAGCTTTTTCTTTTTGACTTAGTGTGTTTTTTTTGTTGTTGTTGTTGTTGTTGATTATTATTTTGGCCTTGGAGAACCTGGCATTGTATCTGCTTCCACCTCTTCAATTTTAGTTGGTTCATCTCTGTTCATAATTTTCAGTAAATAAATGTTATTCATCATGTTTCAGCAGCCTTTTCTTCCCGTTAAAGTTCCATATTTGCAAATGTTTTGGGTACACGTTTGGGTTGTGCTGCCCCCCAAGTTATCCTTGACATTAAATAAAGGTCATGCCAGTCAGGAACGTGCATGTTTATGTACTGTAGACCCATGTGTGGATATGAACTGTGAACCTCCCGTGGCCTCACATTACAATAACCCGCATAGAGCACATACACCATATACAAATGACAATGTGTTGATGTATAGGCGCTGACAGCCAGAGTGTGTGTGTGTGTGTGTGTGTGTGTGTGTGTGTGTGTGTAACTGTGTCTCACCCTCTGGTCGGTCGACTAGTAGACGTTTGAAGCTCTGGTAGGTGCCAATCTTTATGGTCCCATAAGATGCCTGCCGCAGCATGGCAGGAGCAATACTGCAAAAGAGACGATAACAATGTAAAATTCAATATTCCTGAATTTAAAACACAAATACACAAACAGAAGACGAGACTCACCCTGAGTACAGTGCTCTCAGCCCCTCCTCTCGGCATATCCGGACTATAGCATGCAACATGCCTCTGTAGCGGATCTCTCTATATTTGCTGTCGCCCACTTGGCCTTGAACTTGGAGCCGCGTCTTGGCTAAATCGATCGGGAAGGTCCCTACAACACGCAAAAATCACGCATTAGACAGTAAAACACACACAGGAATCAAAGGATTAATCCACCTCGGCCTACCGCACGCCGAGACACGCATCACTCACCGCATTCCGCCGTAACGGAAGCCAGTCCGCCGTAAACAAAGGGTTTCCAGTTGGCGTTGGACATTTTTCGGCCGCCGCTTCGTTTCTCAGTCGGTATCTCTTCGTGAACTAGCGAGCAGAGGTCAATTTCTGGCGTTGCAGCGTCCGCCGAAAAGGTTCAGCCGTTTTTCATACCCTGCCGGCGTTTGTGAAACCCAACCCCGCCGCGTCCCTCCTGTTCCCTCCGGCCCTGGAGGAGGATCTGCCCGCCCACATTCTGTTGCTTAGCAACCGAGCCCGAGAGGAGGAAGATCGCGTTCTCACCAAAGATCGTCTATTTGAGTTAAAGGGGGCACGATATCATGCTGTCTTCTTTTCTTTTTCTCCTGCCTAAACCCTATGGAATGCCAATACATTATACAAAAAAAAAAAAAAAAAAAAAAGTTTACATTTTGACATTTTTGTTCTCACAACTGTGACTTAATCTTTCAATTTTGACATTTTTCCTCACAAGAATGAGAAAAAACTTCACAACTATGACATTACTGTAAGCCATACTTAATTAAGTCACAATTGTGTAGTAACAGTAACAGTAATAATACCCAAGTGCACTCACTTGTGTGTGTGTATGTGTGTGTGTGTGTGTGTGTGTGTGTGTCTGTGAGAGAGTGTTGGGGGTGGGGTGCTTGAGTCCCCACACACTTTTTCACCATCAGATCGGATACATCCAATATGTTTTAAAATTAAAATAATTCTTTAAACACTTGGTATTAATATTTTTATGTAAGGACTGAAAGGAAACATTATACTATCGGAAGTAGGCGAGTATCGAGCCAGCCATTCCTAATTTACATATTAATCACTCCAGAGGGAAGATAAAGCATAGCCCGGGGCGGAGGCCTTCCTGCTGGTGTGTAAATGTGGGCGTGAAGCATAAAGCTGAGCATGCATAACCATTGAAACCATCAAGTCATACTGTCACTTGCAATGCGGTAAATTTACCCTTGCACATATAGGCTTATATATTAAGCAGGTACATGTAAAATATGTAGACACTCAAAACTGCTGTCTTTAAAATTAACTTCAAACTTCCCAGGTACCACTCCAGTTCACCATTTGCCTCCCTCTGCCATTTCTAAATGACAGCGACACTCTGATGAAACATTTATTTTATTAGATAAGATACACTGCTGCATCACACAAACTTATTTTGGGTTTGTTTGGTCCTCAGATCCCTCGGTTTTTGCAAAGTGTCCTGTCATGCAGCTAACATCATTACCATAGACACTAATCTGATAAAAAAAAAAAAAAAAATTGTGTTTCTCAAGAACTAGGCCACTCAAATCAAAAAATCAAATTTTTAGCTAATTGTGTAATTTGATCAGAATAAACAGATTTTTTCCGCGAGGTAGCTCTGTAACAGTAAGTCATTTGTCACAACTTTCCAATAAAGTAAGACATAGAGAGCAGACTGCAGCGGTTCTTGGAAAAAGGTGAGAGTGGTAGTTCGTCCTGTAGTTCTCCTCTCTGGTACCTAAGCCTTTTGTATGCCATGTCCATTCACTGCAGGCTGCTATAATTCTCTTGAATTTCACAAGAGGCTTGGGAGAACAGACACAAGACCATGGCACTACTGTGACATTACATAATGGAACAAAGAATGTTCCAAAATGTACATTTACAAGACCTGGAGACATTTTAGGAAGTAAAAGATTTGCTCACCCAAATCGCTCCTGTAGACCAGTTGCTGAAAGTGCTTACAGTCTTTTGGAGAAAACCCTGGGTTAATGTGATGCTTGATCACAGTGGGGGAATTGTCTTTTCCCATAAGCAACATTTTGTTAGGGCCCAGCTTCACTTGCAGTTTGCACCAATTTGAAGCACATTTTCAAGTCATTACATGAGCAGTGGCCTGAACGTTCAGCTCCAGCTCCAGTTTCCTCATTTCAGCCATGCAGCTTTTGAATGTGGGACAACCTCGCAATCTTATTTACTCGATTGCACAAGTAGTTTCATTATACCTCCAGTCATTTTTACATGCATATCATACATAGTTAAATATGTTAACATTCCTTTGTGTTTAATTTCAAATTCATCAACATTTCATCGCGTAAACTAGTTTGAATATGTGTGTTGTCACCAGTAACAACTTTGCCTGACATAAAACTCTTTAGATGTGACAATAAGCTTCGTAAGGCAATAATACTATTTTGTGGGAGACTTTTCCATTTTGGTCTCAATATATAAAAAACGTACAATGTTATAAAGATTTTTAAATAACATTGTGTGAGACAGGATGGTTGCTGTGATGGATTACCTTTTTCAGACATTTTCAAGGCTGTAGAATATGCTTCTCACACCAGACAATAAATGCCAGCAACAAATGGCTTTTTCAAAAGGCAGAACACAAAGACTGCCATTCAAAACTATAAAAGACAGTATTCACACACCTACTACAAATATTTCAGAGTTAGGCTAATATACTGGTTTGCGAGTACAGCCCATTATGCTACTGAAGTTACAGCAGGAGTGACTTATTTTTAACCTTTTATTGATCCTCAAAACTACTGGCCTACATAGATTATGCATGGCATGGAATCCAAAGAGAGTATCAGTGACTGCTGTTTCATGGCTTTTAACAGTGACCTTGGCTACTCCCTTTTCTGCTTGAATCATCACCACAAGAGACGATTGTACAACAAGAGTGGGAAGGTGGATTAGATCTGTGGAGGGAACTGACCCTTCACATTACTTTCCTTGGGCTGTAAACATGCACAAACATGCAGAGTGAAGTCGGTATGTCACTGAGAAAATGCCTGGCAGCCCACGTGGACAGCAAGCTGGAACGCTCCACAAACAGTGAGGCAAAGCAGGCTGGCTGCTTTTCTTCAGGAGGCTACAGGTCAGTCAGTGCCTGCACCCGCATTTGTGCATGTTTGTGCTGGTCTGTCTTGGCCAGAGTCATATTGTGTGTTGCTGTTTGCTGAAGAGGCCAAGCACTTCAGGGAACGACCACAGGCTGAACACACTGTACATGCAGGCATCCTCATTTGGTATGACAGGGGTCAAAATGAAAAATCAAAACGAGAAGAAATAGTTGAAAATCTGTGCCATTATGGCTACCACACACAATCTTTTCATCTTCAGGGTCCAGTTCATACCAATACAGCCTGCCAGGAGGATTTTAAAGAACCTTGTCCTGCTTCTCTAGACTACATATGAAGGTACACTTGAAGCATCACCGGTTCACACAGTGTGACGTTATGACAATGTCATTATTTCTTGATGCTGCATCTAAATGCTAATATGACATCCGGTCAGTCTGTCATCATATCATAACGTCAGTATTATGTACCAGTATTTTATTATTTAGTCACAATGTAACCATGCCAATATGTCATTCTGCCATTGGGCCAGTATGTCATAATGCCAATATATTGTTATGTCAGCATGTCAATATGTAATGTGTCAGTGTGTCATAGTGTAATGCCATTATGTTATCACATCATTATGACACAATGCCAGTAGATCAATGTGTTCTTTTGCCATTAGATCCAAATGTCACAGTTTTATTCAAGATTGAAGATTACTTTATTTGTCCCCTGGGAAAAATGGTCTTAGACAAAAAGGCTGCCACATAAAATAATGCATATAATGCACTAATAGACATAAAGTATATGTCCCCATGTAATATGTAACGTAATAGAAATATGTCATTATGTTAGTATATCCTCAAGACATTATATCACTGTGTCAATAGGTCCACAAACCAATATCTGATCATATCATAATGCCATGATGTCAATTTTTTATCTTATGAATATGTCATTACATCATAAAGGCACTATGCCTTCAGGTCAATATATGCCCATTGTCAAAATGTCATCCTGTCAAGTTGCCCCTGTCAAATATGTAATAGGTTCAATATGTCCAATATATTATTATGTCATAATGGCACTGTGTGATCAGGTCCATATGTCTCCATGCCAGTGTATCACTATGTCAATATATCTCCATGCAAATACATTATAAGGTTAATATGCACTAATACCAGTATAAAATTATGTCATAAGGGCACAATGTCATTAGGTAAATAATGTCCAGATGCCAGCATGTCATATGTCATTTACAGGCTTGTATATGGGGGAGGACATGCTAACTGGTATGTGATTATTGGATCATATTTCAAAGTGTCTTGTCTGTTTGTCTGTCTGTCAGTCTATCTATGGTTGTTTTCATGTATTTGTAATTTTATCCTTCTGCCACTAGGGGTCAGGACAACACCAGCACTGTTCTGACAAGAGCAGGACTCACTGCATGAATTATAGGCAGGGGCACATTAATGTCACAGACTTTATGACAAAATGGATAATCAGAGAATTGATTTACCCACAATTCCAAGCTCCACCTCCTATGGTTGCAGATGTTCCAGCAAAGGCCAAGGCATTGATCATTCGGTGGGGCCCTCATTGATATTGGATAGTTTTGACAGTGCACATAAATATTAGCTGTGTGTTTCCCTGTGATCGATCTGTAACTACTGAAACTGCTGAAAAGAAATTAGTTAATGCCATTTTCTACATGTTTGACCATGGAGTTAAATAGTGGGTTTACTGGATAAATGCTTGGCTTTTTGCTCCATGCTCTGCCCTGTTTTGCCTCCTGTGCAGGTTACTTTTTCAGGTGTGGTAAAAACACAGTGACTAAACGCTGGACAGGTACTTGATTGTGTGCTTTACATTTTGCATTTAAGGAATAGTAGTGGTGCCATTATTGCTGTACACCTCCTGAATAAAAACAAGGAAAACACAGATATTATTGGCTACATGCTTATAGATTACAGTAAGGCTAAGCTCATCCTGCCAAATGAGTGGACATGGACTGAAGGAAGTCAGGTTTTTATTTTTCTGCACTGTGTTGGAAAATACAGACAACATGCTTGAAAAACTAGAGCACCATAAAGAAGTATCTACTGTACAGAGGATTGGATTTTGTTTGTGTGGCTTTAAGTGCTCGCTGTGTGTCAGAACAAAGATTTCCAGACAGAGAATATATTGCTCTCTGTAAATACCTCCATTTGATCTTATCCATTTTCTATCACATTTGTCCTTCTGCTCTCAGCTCCTTGGAAGCAATGGGTCCCCTCACATGGATGCACGACATTCATCTACAGCATATTTATTATGATCATATGCTAGTTGTATTGTTTGATAAATGGGTTGGCTATGGGTCAGTAACCTCAGTATTGCCATCAGTACATTATTAACGACCAAGGAGAAAAAGGGTGTGTGTGTGTGAGTCAGTGTGCACAAGTCTGTGTGTGTGTGTGTGTGTGTGTGTGTTTGTCCGCCTGTGTGTCTGTGTATGTGCGTGCATGCCACACACAGCAGCATCCAGGAACGGAAATAAATGAATGGAAATATTGCACCTTTATCTGAAACCAATAATCAGAGGGAAGTGTGGTGTGCCTAAAATGGCCGCATTTAATGTGGTGATTTGTCAAAAGGAGACCTGAGATGGAAGAGGAGGGGCTATATCTGTGTTTTTGTGTTCAAAACACAGGCAAGAGAATACAGTTGTGTAATTTGGAGGGAGGAACCTGAGAATACATAGGACTACATTACTTTGTCATCTATTTGACCTGTATGCGCCTTGGAGATTTAGAGGTCTAACAGCACAGGGTTTGTTTCATTGTGGAAGGTGCTGTGATTGGTGCCAGACAGGAATCCAAATGAATTCTCACTCCAGAGCAGTGCAGTTACGAGTTACAAGTCGAACCAGCTGATACACACACACAGCCTTTAGAGATGTGAGGCATAAATGGGAAGAATGGCATTACTGTGTCGTAAATCATGATTTTATGTCAACATAGTACTATACACACACACACACACAAACACAAACCCACGCATCCTTGTTTGCATCGCTGATTGTTTTTCCTCTGGCACACAGTGCATTGTTATGTTACCGTGTCAGCTAAATAGGAGCGCTTGTTTTGTGCTCACTGTGAGTGACTGCAGGGACATCGTACTAATGTCACTGAGCATCACTTGAGCAGTGTTTTACACCAGTAACTCTCTGGAGAGCAGAACGTGTACTGTATATGCAGATATTTATGTGTGTGTGTGTGTGTGTGTGTGTGTGTGTGTGTGTGTGTGTGTGTCGGTATGTGTTTGTGTATGTTAACGTGACAGTGAGCTGAGGTGACTGCTGGTCAGGAGGTGCAACCCGAGATGCATCCAGGCTCAGTTTAAGGGTGTGCAGTTACATAACCCTCTGCTACAAGTACGAAATGTCCCCACATTCACCAAATACACACACGCAGGCACGCACAATGAATGATATTGACTGTCTTAAAGGAGCAGTCCACCCAAATTACAAAAAAGATATGTTCCCACTTATGTCTAGTCTAATCTATCCATCCAGATAGTTTCTGTGTGATTTGGTGAGGTTTCCACACTAATGTAGTCTCCTCTGTCTTCCAGCGCCCCAGTATAACGGGGCTGGATGGGTATTCTTTTGTCGACCTCAAATTGTCAAAAATTTACATGTGAAACACTCAACAGCAATAGCTCTTTCCTAAAATAATGACACTGATTCCAAACATAGTCCATCATCCTTGGGAGTGAAGAGTTTCTTTGGGAACTATTTCCTGCCAAACAACACTTGCAACTGTATCTATTCACCCACTGGGAGTAGGAATTATAGGTGGACAGATACAGTTTGTTAGTGTTTTCCAACAGGTAATACCCATACATATGTGAATTTCTGATGTTTAAACCTTACCAAAACAAGTGGGAAAACATCTTTGTTTTTGTATTTTGGGTGAACTGTTCCTTTAAATGCTTCAAGGAAGGAATACACTGCAGATGGGAGGGGTATGAAAGTCGGGGGGAAAAAAAGCATGAGCTGCCTTTTCATGGTAACTGATGAAGGGTTTAAATACCCACGCATGTCCTAGATAGGAGCAAGCACTGTGCCTCTGTTCTTTTCCTTCTTTTCCCCAACAAATTCACACACAAGCCTACACACTCATTTCATGAACATCATTTTTTTTTATGCATTTGTGCTTTATTTGACAGCGCAGGTGAAAGAGACAGGAAGCGGGGAAGAGAAAAGGGGCTAACATGCAACATCTTGGGTCGGATTCAAACCCATGACGTCACTCCGCGCCGCTCAATTTCAGGAGGGATGAATCAGAGATGGTTAGAAATCCTAATTGCATCCACTTATTGTCGATATACTGTAAGGAGATTAGATGACTAAACCGGTTTGCATTCATACTTTCTCACCAACCGTATTAGTTACAGTTTTTGCTCGTGGTCCTGATGTTTTATTTTTGATTTCTTGTAGAAATGACTGCGCCTGTTTATTACACAGCATCACCAGGAAACCATCACCATTGCAATAATTATGTTTCCTCAGTTAAAATAATTATTAACAGAGGGCAATTTCTGTGAAGAGAGCGTACACTGATGAGAGGCAGTAGCTCACATGTAAATAGACCTTAACACACTCTCTCACACACGCACACACACATATGCATATACACACACTCACACTAACACAGACACAGACATTGGTGTTGTTTTGGTCCCTCTCTCAGTGGTGAGGTATTTTTACCCCCACCTCGGGGCAGCACTGAACTTAATGGGAAGCGAAGGCTTGTCCACTATGGTTAGTGTGTGTATGTGTGTGTCTGCAAGTGTGTGTGTGTGTGTGTGTGTCCTAGTTGTTTATCGTGCCCCCTTTCACTCTCCTCCTCACACCCTCCAGCTTGGAGGACGTGAACACCTCACCACAGTGATGAATCTGACATAGTGCGGTCCTATTGGCCAGACGCTGGCTGTGGCCTGCATGCTCCTCCAATCAGGATCCAGACTGGATGTGAGAGGCGAGCCTGGCTCAGACAAAACACTCGCATCACAGTGACGTAAAAACACAGTGATTTTCCAGACCTACTGTAGAATTCCTACAGTAACATCCTTCCCTTAAAAGTCCATTCCTTGAATTTGTATTTTGACAGCATCCAAGGAGAAGAAACCATGAACGTCACTTATTTCATTCATAAGACGTCATCGCAAATGATGTTATCCCCTGTTTACCTGTGTAAGCCTTCCTGTGTGTGAGTGTGTGTGGGCACAGCTGTGCGCTCATATGTGTCCCTGCCATTGTATCTATGTCCATATGCTTATATTAAAATTCAAAATCACACTTATCATGACCAAAATGATTGTGTTTTTTGGTATTATCGTGGTATGGTCAAAATATGCTGAAAAGATAAAAAAAAAAAAAAAGTTAAATAAATATTGATGCACACTGAAAAAATTTCAACATGTTTTGTATTGGAAATCACAACTTCAGTTATCAGCACTTGCATAACACAACCAAAACCATAGTGTAACACATAAAATACACAACACATGCATATCAAATGCATTATGGGTGATTATCATTGTAGTCATTGTGCTTATGGTAGATAAGGGGAATTGACTTATTGATGCTGACTGTGGTTGATGCTACACATCGTGTTAAAAAAAAATTTTTTTTTAAAAGGTGCCAATCAAAAATGTATGATTCAAATTTTAAATGGTGTTACTAATGCTAATAATCATTGAAAGTTCATCACAGTTTATCTTAAAACCAATACTTGTTCCATCCCTAGTGGACACCGATATGTTGGTAGATGTGAGCATTTCTTTGTGTGTGTGTGTGTGTGTATGTGAGACCCTGGTGGAGGACAGCAGAGTGTTTGGAGGCCTCTCATTCCTGCTCCTCTCAGCGGATTCCCGGTTGTCCCGCTGAGTGCCCGGCCTCTTCAGGTTGCTGCTGCGCTGTCAGCAGGATTCTCTCATCAAGGCCCATCGAAGGCCAACAGACCGGCTTAAGGTGGAAGGTTGCTTCGTGACATGAAATGAACGGGAAGCGGTGGGACCGGAGAAATTGCTAGAAACTCAGCTAAGACCTGAACTGTGCGAAGACCTTTGAAGTTGACCCAAACCTCGAGTTAGAATTTCATAAGAGCATCTGACGTGCTTTGATCTCTCACTCTTCAGGAAAAGGAAAATTCCACCCCAAAACACGTTAACACTGTTTAACAACAGGAACTGGTGACCTACTTTGCCTTTCAGGTGTTGTCTTGTAGTTCTAGGGTGTTATTCAATCATTTTTCCATTCCGTAAACTGGCCAAACGCAATGAATAGAGCAGCTGAGCTACAATGGAGCGTAGTGGGAGAAAGAAATGTGCTTTCCCACCTTTGTGTTGGATTTCTCTTTGAAGATTCACTGAAGGCCTGACTCACTTATTTTTCAAGACTGACGCTGAAACTAGTCGGTTAAACTCCACTGTCGCTGAATATCTCTTAGTAGATAAATTTTTCACCAGGTAGGCATGGAACAACAAATATGCAACATCAAACACTGAAACAGCACCAGAAACAGAATGCAGATTGACAATGCAAGATTTTAAATGGTGTTTTAGCCTGGAATTTTCCTTTAATCAGTCACTAAACCCCAAGCACAAATCTGTGTGAAGCCTGACGTCTAATGGTGAAAATGGTACAGTTTCTGGCACCATACGCCATATTTTTCATCATCAGGGCTCAGGCTTCACACAGTTTTGAGTATAGGGTTTAGTTACTCTTTAATTTAACCCAATTCAATGCTGAACATCTCTAAATACATGACTTTTGTGTTTGTTTGTTTATTTTGCTTCATATTCAGTGACTTTTCCTAATTTAAATGTCACACGGTGATTTTTTTCTGTGTCCTGTACCCATAGGTGTTTCATTGAGAAATTTGAAGGCGACAGGCGGGTTAAGGCTTACTTTTGTAGTCCACCTGATAGAGCAGCAGGCTTGTGACACTGAGCTGTGAATCTGTCCTTTGAAATTGACCTCACCTTCAAAAAGTGCTGTCGAGGTGCTGTTCAGCAAGGCCCTTAACCCCCAACAGCGCCCAGCAGCAGAAGATTGTAGCTGTCCTGGACGGCTCCCAGGTAGAAATGCGTGTGGCGGCATGCCGGGTTTACTTTAACTGGGCAAAACACAGATAAAAATTGATACCGAATGAGGTCTGTTTTTCTAGGACCACTCGTGGATAGCAAAAAGAAAGTGGTGAGAATCAAGTGGGGTGTGCTGCTACACTGGGAGTAATAGCATCACTGTTTACCAAGGTCAAATCCCTGAAGCGTCTGGACTAAAATACCTCTCATGGTTCTCAAGTATAAATCACAATCGTCCTCCCTAGACTGAGTGTGAACAGGGAGCTATCGATGAAAGTGTGGTCATTATAGCCCATTAGCGCGGCTAAGCATAGCACCTAAAACCCATAATATCAACTGTGTGTTGGATAATTCATCGGTAGGTGAGTGTGTGGAGGTGTGTTTGTGTTGTGGAAGGCTGACTGGCTGGACATAGACGCTTGTCATAAATGGAATAATGGGTGGAGGAGGGACAGGAGGAAAGTGGAGGGGGTCCCAGAGTCACTTCCTGTGCATGTGGCCCATAATTCCTTGCTACTGCCCAGGTGGAGGGAGACATTCATAATCATCTCCCTAGCTTCATTTAGGTCTGTATTTAGAGCCATTAGACCAGCGTATGTATCCTCCTCTCCCACACTGCTCCGCTCTGCTCCTTAATAGCCTGGATTAGTGACCGCTTTAATAGACTCATCCATCTCCTCTGTTTATTCACGAGTTTCTCTTTCACACACACTTTCTCTCCATCTCCTTCTCCCTCCATCTCTCTCGCTCATGGGCAATTACACAAACAAATGCAGTTTGTTTTCCACTGAGTCACACTGAATGGGAATGAATGGATTTATCAGGCCATTACATTTTTAGTTTAAGGTCAGTTGTTGTATAATATTATTGCTGGGAAAAGGTGAGGTCACAGTGTCACTCCTTCAATTTGCACAGTACATTAGCCATGCAGATTTATGTAAATGACTGCCGCAGAGTTTAGTTTTGATTGGCCGGGGCATTACACCCCCGCAGAGCAGAATGAGAGCTTAAATCCAAATTTGCATAACTTGACAGGAAGCAAAGGGGAGGAAGAGGAGAATTGCTTTTTTGTCAGCTGACATGGCTGGGTTTGCTGTCGCCACACTTACGTAGGATACCAGCCCCCCTAACACACACACACACACACACACACACACACACACACACACACACACAGTTCAGACAAAAACATGCTTAGGCAGCATTAGCTTTGATTCCCTGCCATTGTTTTTGAAGGACGATTCAAGGACACCGCTGACGAAAATACCAAGTCTGACATGAGTGTTTTTCAAAGCTGGCTTAAAATCCAAAGGTTTGTTCCAGGGGAGATTCAAAGGGGGCTACCAAATGGAAATGCATTTCTAAGAGGAATATTACCGTGCCAAACATCTCTAATTAGTTCTAATAAAATATGGTTGTTTTTTTTTTTATTGTATTTCGTTCCAACACATCATACATTGATCAAGATTTTTCAGTTAAGATAAAGAACAAGGCAGTGGGAAAAAAGTGTTCTCCAAACTCAGGAAAACTAGAGCTGTAAATCTTCGATAACCTCACCGCCTGTAGGATGTAGGCGTGTGTGTGTGTGTGTGTGTGTGTGTGTGTGTCTACATGCTGTTTATTGATTATCTGCCATTTCCCTAAACCAGCCTGTGAAACATGTAGGAAACCTGAAGTGGCTTGAGTCACACACACACACACACACACACACGCACACACACACATACACACACACACACACACACACACACACACACACATTCTTGCGCATTCAAAAAGGAGGCAGCATGTTCATGTGCCTGGTTTTGCCCTGCTGATATTGTAGGCAATGACAATGACAGCCCTCTCTCTCTCTCTTTCTCTCTCTCTCTCTCTCACACACACACACACACACACACACCTCAACTTTCAACTGTCACCCACTCTTTGCAAACGCCTCCCCTCTCCTCCCCCGTCTGCCCGCCCCTCACTTCACATCTCCATCCCCCGTGTTTGCCTTCTTGCTTGATTCCCTCAAGAGAGGAAAATTCCTCTTATCAGGCCCAACCAGATGCAGGCCAAACAGAGTGTGTATGTGTATGTGTGTGTGTGTGTGTGTGTGTGTTTGGGTGTGTATGTGAGGATAATCCCTTGCCCGCTAGCTTTTATTAGCTCAGCACTAGCCCACTTTCGCTGTTGCAGATGACTCGGGGTTTGTTATAGAAATAGCAGCATTTCACTTAGCATCTTAGAGGTTGTGTTTCCTAAATGGCACATCAGTAATTACAGCGTGAAACATCTTAGAATGGCATTTCACAATACTTTTGCTGAAGATTCGTGAAAAAATGTTAACTATTGGTTGCTCTGTTTGTGTCTGCATCCACTGACTGGATCAGTGTGTGTGTGTGTGTGTGTGTGTATTGTATTAGTATGCTGGGTAGCTGTGACTCACTGAGCTTGTCTCAGAGTATTAGTGTCAGTTCAGCTCATTCTGTTCATACCAGGCATCTTTAGAGAATCTGCTTTCCTCATCCACATTCTGCTACCCTCCTTGGTGTGTGTGTGTGTGTGTGTTTGTGTGTGTGTGTGTGTGTGTATCTGTCAGTTGGTTGGTCAATCTGTTTTTTTAATCCATTCAGCAAAATTTGCCTCCAAAAAAATGGCATCCATACACCAAATTTAACCTCTTTCACTGTATTATTTCCACAAAATGTCACATCGGGGATATCATGGATCCTCCACCACAGATCCTGACTGTGAACACAATAACTTGAATACCTTTAATGTGAATCTTTTCAAATTTGCTGTGCACATTCATGAACCTTAGATGAAGAAGTCTACTTATTTTGATGCACCACCACCAGGCCAAAGTTTGTATTTGTGAACGCAATACTTTTAATTTGAATCTTTTCAAATTTGCGGTGCACATTCATGAAGAACAAGGATGTGAGGACATTTGTGGTCACTTTGAAGTTATCAATAGTACATGTACTATTTTTTCCGACATGAAAAAACATTAGTGTTGGGTTTTCCATTTGCTGAGGGTCCAGCTCCAGTTTCAGTTGCTTGACATGCGGGGCTCACAGGAACCAACAGCTTTAAGTTATCTATTATCATTTTATATAATAATGATATAAATCTTTTGTCTGTCAGACTTTACCTCCATTTGAAACTGCCTGTCAATTCACTGGAATAAACTGAGCAATTGTCAGCATAATCAGCTTTTTCCTTTAAAAAAGAGTCACCCCTAACACTAAAAAAATATTTGTACAATATATGAAGTTTTAGTTTTTATTTTAATCCACAGAAAAGGATGATAGGACAGCTCCTGATTTGCGACAGAAAATAATAAATAAAAGGACAGTGGCTGGAAAAAGTCTGTAAACACAGACAGCTTGACATGATGAGACTAGAAAATTCTCCTGAAAATCAAAACCAAGTCTAATATGACACGAGTGTGGAGAGATTGTTGTGATGCTTTTTTTTTTTTTTTTTTTTTTTTTAGCTTTTTACCATTTAATTTGTTGCTTTTAGTTTGGCCTTATATAATTTCAGCATAAATGACTTTGGTCTGCCGAACTTTAGCTCCATCTGAAACTGCCTGGAATAAAATGAGCACCTGTTAGTATGAAATCTATCAAACAGTGATTTACAGACAAGCCTGATAATCTGATCAACCACTTGATTATTAGCTTCTAAGGTTTGTGAATAGGGCGTCATTAGAATTGCCTTATCAGTTCAACCCAGTCAACTCCAATATTATAAATAATCATTGTACAATAGATTTAGTTTTAGTGCTATTTGAATCAATAGGATGGGATCAATAGTGCAGCTGTTGTTATGGGATGATTTCATGGCCGAAACCTGGTGTCACCTGCTTCCAATCCAAAAATCTGCTGGCTGCACCTTTAAAAACGCCTGGTTTTCACTTCCATTCTGCACCTCGGCCATTATCACATGATGGGTGTGTGTGTATCCTGGTGCGTCCCCTGGCGTGTGTCCTCATGGTGTGTGTCTCTATGCAGAGCTGTGGCCAAAATCGAGAAAAAGAAAAACTCTCTACCCGCTGTAG
Source organism: Myripristis murdjan (assembly GCF_902150065.1). Lineage (NCBI taxonomy): Eukaryota > Metazoa > Chordata > Actinopteri > Holocentriformes > Holocentridae > Myripristis > Myripristis murdjan. The sequence goes on along the minus strand of NC_043996.1, from coordinate 23,247,434 downwards.
TTGCCATAGTAACCGGTGATTCGCTGCATCTGGCAAATTATAGGGTTGTATTGAAGGGCGAGAGGCTGTGCGTGTGTGAGTGTGTGGAGTGTGAGTTGATGTTTGTATGCGTGTGTGTGTGTGTGTGTGTGTGTGTGTGTGTGTGTGTGTGTGTGTGTTGGGGGAGATAGCAAACATCTCCTGCATACAAAAACTGACATTCAGGTGAAAATGGAGAACAGAAACAGATGATCAGTTGTTACTTTTCCAGCCAATCCAGAACTAGAGACTGCTTGTACACACGCACACACACACACACACACACACACACACACACGTACACTAAACCTGGGTCTTTCATGCCACTGTTGATATACTTTAAAACTCAAAACCTATTCAGATGCTGTCCTCCAAGAGGCCAGTTGTCCATACGGATATTTTATGATTTTTTTGCAGACTAAATGGCGAGAGAGACGAAAGGTATCCTCGACGACTTTGAAATGACCTCTGTTCATCGATGAAGGGTTTGCAGGTACGGGGGTGGGGTGGCGGGGGTGTGGGATGGCTCAGATGATGCGGTTCATGGATGTAATGATGTTGGGTAGCCATCAGTAGAGAGCATCTTTGTCATTAATCCTCTCTCTCTCTCTCTCTCTCTCTCTCTCTCTCTCTCTCTCTCTCTCTCTTTCTTTCTGTGTCTTTTACATAAAGCCAGAGAAAGGAGGAGGTCAAGAGGAAACAATTGTCCCCTTCCAGTCATCTTAGCAACAAAGCAGCAACACCAGGACACGCATGTAGACATGATCACATGTTAGAGAACATCCACCGACACAGATATGCACTCACAGAGGATGAACTGCTTTTTTTTTTTTTTTTTTCTTGGAAACACAGAACATACAGTAATTTCTCAAATCTATCACCCTGATTTTCCACTCAGACATGACAGCATTTACAACAAACAGGTTATATTCATACTAAGAGCAGATATATAATTGACAGGTTGAAAAATGTTCAGGGAGGGAGGCACCCTGTGTTTAAAATGACCTCAACATGATATTTTTCATACAAAGAAACAAATAAAAACACACACAAACAAAATTTTCCTCAATTATATACACTCAACATAAAAAGAAGTCCCATAATCTGATATTACAAGTTGAGTAAATAATGTATGAAATGGTGTTGAAGTCAAGCTGCTTCCAACAATACCACCTTATTCAAACTCTATTAATATTACAAAACATTTGCAAAATTGGCCTTAGGGTTTGCATGAACATTAGTCACATATACAGTATGTTAGATATCAGCAACATGCGCAATCCTACATTCCTGCAACTTAAGAAGAATAATGTCCATGATGTCCACGCCTTCAGGTGTATCAACAGACATGAGACACCGAGGGAATAAAGGTAACGTATCTCAAGCCCTGAGTTTACAAAGCAACTCTCCCAGAGTCATTCCTCCGTATTTCAGAAATGTTCAAAGTCAAACTGAACATCTCCAAAATGCAGAAATAATACTGCACTTTGAAATCCCAGTATGTTTACTACTTGCTCTACTCTTTAAAAAAAAAAAAAAAAAAAAAGCTTTTAATCCCCAGCAAAACTAATTGTTTAATTTAGGGGAAATCAGCTGACGCACTACTCTTTGCCTAGAAAAGACTTCAGATTCTTGTAGTGTCAAGATATTTTTTTTACACCCAGTGGTGAAAAAATATAAAAACATTTTAATGGAAATGTCATCTTGCAGTTTGACATCCCTTTAAAAGGAATTGTGCTGTAACTCCAGCACTATAACTCAATACATAAGAGGAATAAACGTCAGGTGTCCTGCACAGCAGCTGTGAGTGTTGCTCTACAAATCACATGGAAAAATGGTCTGTATTTAAGGTTTAACCACTCCCCATTAGAGAGCCCAGTACGGCTGTCAGGATGTTTATTGGGAACATTACGCTATTTGTACACTATTTGTACATGTGTGTTTAAATTATAGTGTGTGCATGTACAGTAAGTGCATCAACGCAACTCTCCAGCAGTAACCCGCCTCCTCCTCCTCCTTTTACCTCCTCTTTGCCTGACAGCGTGCACACTTCTCCTCCGAAATCTCCTCCCCCTTCTCCCTCCTCTCTGAAACAGGCCACGCACTGACATCTTCATATGTACTGTACTTTCAATGGACTGAGAGATGGGAGAGAAGGAGGGAGCTGTCTGAGGGAAGAGAAGACAGTGGGAAAAAAAAACGAGAAGGCGAGAGAAGGAAAGGTGGAGGTGCAGGGAGGAATGAGAGAGAAAGAAAAGGAAGAGAAGAAGGCGAATGACGGATGGATGTGTGTTTGTGTGTCTGTGTAAAAGAGGAGAGTGGTAGACACATGGGAGGAGAGAGACAGAGAGGTGCGAGGCCACCATTAAAGCCTTGTACTATAAATCTCTGACAGTGCGTGTGTGTGTGGAGATAACGGAGGGATGTCTCTCTCCATTCTCGCTCCGTCAGAATGATGCATGTTCCCCTTTCTTCCTTCCTGTGAAATATTAGAGGGTGTGTGTGTGTGCGTGTGTGTGTGTGTGATCTCAGCTAGCATGTGGCCGGGCGTGTTTGATAATTCCTCACCTCTTATCAGCGCTCACATGAGGTATTGTCAGTGGAAGACTTATGGCCGCCGGGGGGAACGGAGGCAAAATGACCCAGAAACTCACACACACACACACAAACACACAAACAAACACAGAGCCTGAAAGCCTCCAAAAATAAAAGACAGGAGAGAAAGCGAGCGGTAGACGGGGAGTGGGAGAGAGACGGGCAACAGTTGACAGTGACAGCTTTCTTGATCGAGGGCCACGCGCTTTGACAGGTATGATTGATCACATAATGGCGGGCACATTTCAACACTCCCCTCTTCATTTAGCTGACAGCGTTTTCTTTATGGCACTCTGTGTTATGGTATCATAATCATGCCAGTGCTGCTGGAGAGCCTGTGAAATAAATCTTTATAATCCCCCACCCTGAGCACACACACACACACACACGGACACACACCACACGCCATGATGCATCTGGAGATGTGGCCGAGCTGTTGCCGCCGCGGCCCCTCTTTCTTTCTCCTCCGGGTGGTTTCAAATGGCCGGCTGAGATGTCAATCAAATGACCTCATCGCTCAGTCACACTGTGGACAGAGAGAGAGTGGAGAGAGGGCGTGTTTTGCTCCTTGAGGTGTCACCTTGGCCTCTCCCCTGTCACCCCATATATCGGGACTGGTGAGTGATGGCATGGTGGAGACACATTTTGACTTTCTAACAGTCTGCGCTTGTGTGTGTATGTGTGTGTGTGTGTGTGTGTGTGTGTGTGTGTGTGTGTGTGGCCTCCAGTAGAGTATATAGGGTTTCCTTCTTCTTGATTCCGTCACCTATCTAATAGCAAGGCATTAAAGCCTAAAATGCAAAATGACCCGAGTAAAATCTAAATAAACACACAGGCAATGGCATTTTTAGGAGTAGAAATTGTAATTCAAGATGAGCAGAGGGCAACATGCACCCCACTTGCTTCGTCTCTTGTGCAGTGCCAGGCATCAAAGTCCCCGAAGTTGGTTGACATTTCGGTTACAAGAGAAAGAAACCTTCAGAAAGGTTCCCTCCCTGAAATAAATCAATGCAGTGGTGAAAATGTGTGTGCAGGAATTGACCCCTGTCTTTGAAATTAGAAATTCAAACTCAGCATCTCTGCTATTTTTTACTGGCCATACAGCAACAATGACTGGTCATAACTCCAGTGTGACATGTCTATGATGTAATATTCACTAGTCATATGTCACTATTCACTAATATGGAATTCCATTGTTTCTTTTCTTAAATTCAGCTTTCACTAGTATAGAGTCCAATTAAAGCCATATAAGATTATATTTTTACTAGTTGAAACTGTAACTTAAAAATGTAAATTGCAATTATGACAAAAAAAGTGAAAATCAAGCAATAACAAGGTTGAATAAGTGCAGAATTTGGTGGTTGAGTCTACGTGATTCTCATCAACAGCAACTCTCAACGACAAATTATGTGCTTATTTTACATTTTCTGTCAGGAGAATCTAAAGGTTTTCACTTAAACCAAGCCCAAGGTTTACAAAAGCATGCACATCTAAATGATAAGTACTAGGTGCTGGACGAAAGAAAATGTGAAAAATGGAAAAATATGTCTGAAAATGTCTGAAGAAGGGCTCACACGGTGGTATGCTGATAAATGTCCATGGGAGCATTATCTCAGACTCTATTTTTCCATTTCTCACTTAAACCAAAAAAAAAAAAAAAAAAAAATGTCACCACAGATTCCTTCAGTTTGGAGTTTTTTGAAGTTGAAATTGAGTTATGACTTGTAAAGTTGGTGGCATTTTCGACTTACACTGGTGGCCATATCTCGCTTCAATCCCTTATATTTTCTTTACAGCTGCATATCTGTGTGTATGTGTATATATATGTGTGTGTGTGTGCATGCATGTGCCCGCACTCCCCAGTCTTCATGTGTGTGACAGGGCGAGAGGGAGAGTGAGAAAGGCAGAGGGAAAGACTGTCCGCTTTCACATGTTCTCACATTTACTCAGTGAATTCTCCCTAAAGACAGAGCGGCATAAAACCATGCAGCGCTGTGCATCTCTGACGGTTCATGAAGCATTCTGCCCTCTGACACCCATCTCCAACACCTTTAAGCCCTTAAACCAAAATTTGAAAGGTCATTCAAAGGTCTCTGTCATACTTTAGGACGCTGTGAGTGTGTCTTTTTATGGTTAACCGCGTTTTACTATCATAATTTTTTAACACTATATGAACACAATATACCCCTGTACCAGAGAAATATTATTATGTAAGTTACAGACATAGTCATATAAACTATATATATTTGCAGCACATACAATATATAGGCTCTATGCACAATAGGGTGATGCCGGCTAATTGTTACCATAGTCTTTGACATTTTTAACATATTTCACTAGGCATGTTGAAACCAATCTATCGATTGTTTTGAAATGGTTTGAGGGGTTTGATCAGTAGCGAGACTGAAATGAGACGGGAGATCATCAGACCAGTATCAGGTGTATCAGGTACAACTCTGTAAAAGTGTTTGCATACTTTTCCTGTGGATCGTACCACCATAAAAAGTAACTGGTTAACACAAAATGGGATCACTTTGCAATCCCTAAACACCTAATCCGGAGGAGCCCAGCTATTTTCCAGTGGAACCAGGACGATGAGGCGGAAAAAGGAGACTGGGTGTGTGAGAGAGATGAGAGAGACAATTTTTCCGTCCTTATCAGCCGAGGAAAACGTCTCCGTCCCTTATACACCCACGACAGACCACGACTACAGAGTCGTGAGGAGCAATCGCGCCTGTTTGTAATGTATGTTAAACATGTGTGTCCATCTATGAAAATGTGTGTAATGGCAAACTCCTATGTGTATACTGTATTTCATTGTGGGCTGCTATGCTGTGTTAAATGCAGAGTGTCTTCGTCTGGCTGTTGGATTGCCACTCACTCTTCAGATTTTCTTTTATCTCTTTTGCAATTAAAAGAGAAATGTTTTCACAATCTTAATTGATTAGTTTGTTGTTTTTTGTCCTCTGGCCTCATGAATAAAACTTCCCTCAGTGCTGTTTGGCGAACTCGGTCCCCCGTTGATTCATTAGATGAAATGATCCCATGCTGTGTGCTCAGTGTCTCCACACACATTACAGGCTCATTCATGTAAATGTCTCTCTGTATGGATGGACGCCCAGCAGAAGCAATAGAGGTGGAAAACGAAGCGAGAATGAGGCAAAAGAGGGAAGCAGATGGATGGAACGAAAAGCCGTGAAAGAAGTGATGAGTGAGGGAGAGACAGAGATGGAGTGAGAGAGAAAATGAAGAGATAAAGAGAGGAGCTGATGAGCAGGGAAATGATGAATGGGCTGAAAGAGAGACAGATGGGTTGGCCACATCAATGAACTGTGGGGCAGAAAAATGGAAGGAGTCAGTGAGAAAGTACTTAGGAAGCCAAAGATGATGATGATTATGATGATGACGGTGATGACACACAGGCTTTAACAAATGCACACACACGCACACACACACACGCAACTGGAAAGTGACCAGAGGCTGAAGTCATTCACTGTAATAGATTTCACATTAAACACAACACATCTGTAATAACATTCAGATTAGCAGTGAAACCCGTCGGCTCGTGTTGCAAGGACACAAACAGGAGTGCCGATTTAATAGACGAAAGTACAAAACACAATAAGCGAATGTGTCACGTCAAAATGTGTGTCTGAACAACATGCACTCACACAGAAATCAACAATTATCTCCAGGGAGAGAGGGAAAGAAGAAGAAGAAAGAGAAACTACTTGCATAATAACCACAGTAACACCTGACAAATTAAGTGAATCCCGTTTAAAGCCAGGGTCCCTTGATGTGAAAATGGGGGTCCCTGTGAACTTTTCCCTCATGGAAACTACAATAACTCCAATTCTACTCTAATTGGTAATTCTGAAGTAAAAAAAAAAAAAAAAAAATCACACCAGTAGTTTTTGAAGCACTCAGCAGCTCAGCTATTCATCTTTTACACCCCGACAACCTTGAAAATACCAACATAATGCAAAAATATTCACACAGTTTTACATTTCAAGGGCCTGTGATCCAGATGTTTCCTCTTTTATTTTGTTTGTTTTCGTCCGTGATGCAGCTCTTTGGCAGAGTTACATCACAGACACTCATTAACCTTATCCGGCCTTCATGCTGGAACAGAGTAGAGTTGGATTTTGTCCAAAATGAAATCAATACCTGTAATGCCCTCACTCGTACAGTTATGTAGCCTGTTTGTGATGTAAGCATGAGGCATTTGGTAACTCTCTCTCATTCACACACTCTCTGTCTCTCCCTCTCTGTTATACAAGAAACATTCACATGCACACACACACATACACACACCTGCACACACAGCCATAATGGAGCAATTATCCTCTCCATCTCCAATCTGCTCCTCTGATTGCAATTTGCATTTATGATTAGCCTTCAGTCTGCCAGAGGCTGTGAGGCGTGAGGATGGATAGTCATACACCACATCACAGTGATAGACCTGCACAGATGCTTCATAAACATGCATGCCCGAGGACACGCTGATGCAAACATGCACGCGCCGCACATGCATACGGGCGGGATAGGAGGCGCACTCCTGCACTGACACCTACAGATGAAGTCATTATGACAGCATGATGTGGCTTCGTTATGTTAACACAGATCCCCGCTAATGATGTTACTATGGGAACAGTATGTTCCGTGGTGTTCCGTCACAGCGGCACGTTGCCTGGAGTTACACACTGTGATGTCATAAAGGATTGTGATGCTCCCTCCTACCCCTTTTCCTTGCCTGTGCTCTCTGTTTATGCTCTCCGTCAAGATGGCTCCAGGGCCCAGCGCATGGAAAATTTGTGAGACACGGAGTCTCTCAAGGCAGATACAGTGAATACCCGCCAGCGTCCTAATAGATATGCATGCAGGTGCACACACACACACACACACACACACACAGGCGGACATGCACACAAAAAGGCTGCGGGCAGGATCACTGGAGTGTGAAATGATTCTGTTATCATGTCGTCTGTGTGGAATATATTTTCCCATCAACCTTCTATGACAGGTGTTCCTGTGTGTGCCTGATGTGTGTTGTATGTGTGTGTGAGTGCTGTGTGTGTGTGTGTGAACTGTTTATTTATGACCTCGGAGCTTTATCTAGCCGTCTGTTGTTGGGGGGCAGTGGAGGGGGTCTCGATTAAAACAAGGTGACAGTGTCAGAGCACCTTTGGCAGGGCACATTCCACCTTGGCGTTCGGTGTTTGACATCGAGGCGCCCGTCGGCTAAATTGCAGCAAAATAGGATCTTACATGAGTGAGTCAAGTTACATAGTTCAAATACAGGCGGTAGTTTGTCAGCAGCTACTCCATATATCTGTTTTAGATATTCATGAGCTCTACATGGGTTTTCAAAATCAACCATATCAGTGAATAAGAGTTTTCCATGGATCTGTATGTCCAGAAAATAGATGAATATCTGCACACTCAAGACATGATGTTGCCTGATGAATGCTTTGTGTTGTTTAATAATAAACTCGCTGAAAACTTGAACTTGGCTGAATTGTGTATTCTCCATGAGTTTTGTTTTTAGAAAACTGTGGTGGCATATGCCTGCCTGCAATCCTTGAACCCCCGACGCTGTGAGAAATGAATGGGAATTCAGTTTTGCAAGAGAAGGCATGAAGAGTAAACAGAAAGCAAATTTAATGAATACAACAAATCCAGAGTAACCTGTCTAACTGAGGAGTCACAGGGGACTGAGAAGACTTCTCAGTTATGTGATGCTCAGGCATTTTTTTCAGGAATTTGTTTTAAATACATTGCATAGATCTTGACATATTGACAAGTGATATAATGTGCATACATTAAAATATGGGTTTGGTTTATTTTTCAGCTTAGGTCGTATTAAAATGTTGCTTCCTATCATCTATCACCATACATAGCACATCTTCACTGCTAGCTTTAGTGAGGAGAAACAAACCACTCTGCAGCTTCTTTCTAGACTGAAGCAGCACAACAGGGCACTCTTTTGGAGCTGCAAAAAATAAATAAATAAATAAAAATAAAAATAAGATGGGAAACTCACCAAATATGCAAACTGCACTCTCTTACTAGTTTTATTTGGTTTTTATGATAATACATCGCCTTGTGTACATCCACACCCATTCAGCTGCTAACTCAATGCTGCCAATGCTGTGTTCACTTCAGCTGGGAACTCGGACCTTTCAGTAAATTTCTGCAGAATTATCCAATATCAGCAGCCAAACTTAGCAGCAAAACAGCGCGATGCGTATGAGGCAACCGTACCGACTTGCAGGAGAGTGAGACAGGTCGGCTGTTGTCCAAAAGTCAGCATGAAGTTTAGTTGCACCATCACAGAGAACAAAGAACACATGGAACACCTCAATTACAAAGTAATGGTGTGCATGAAGGAGCACTCGCCACACAGCTGACAGAGCGTGGCTTCATTGTGACACCGCGATCTGCTGGAAATCGGTTCCATGGCAACAGCAGGGACCGTCTGCAGAGACAGGCAGTCATGACCGACTGTACATATCTTTTCACACCGAGCACTCAAATACGCACTGAGATGATGGGGGAAGCAGCCGGACTCCTACGGAGACAATTTTAAATCTGCACAGGGAATCCGAGCAGCTGGTTGTCAGGTGCAATTTGAAAAACACGCAGGAGAGGCATCACCTGTCGTCGTTTGACAGGTGATCTTATTTCTAATCTCAAAAGTGATGACATCTGCCTCTTAATTTGATGTTTGTTGGGTTGATCTGCTGCCTGTTTGAATGGAGAGATTGTGAATTCCACCTCTCCTCTTCTCTTTCTCATTTGCAGCCGCGGTGACAAGGCAAACTTTCCTCTTGACAAGATTGATTCTCTCCTTTCTGCTTTTCACACCCAAGAAAACACACACACACACACACATGCACTCACACACACATGGTTCAGTGGCATGTCAGTGTGTGCACGGGGTGGATCCCAAGGGAGCACTCAGTCCGAGCAACCTCATTGCACTGCCTAATTGATGTGTGTGCCTGTGTGTGAGAGAGAGACAGAGGGGACAGAGGAGAGGGCTATTTAACAGTCCAAAATAACAACACCTTTTTCTAAACGCTCTCTCAAACTCAGGAAATGAACAAGCCTGTCAATCATGTGTTAATTCAGTCACTGTGAGAAGCGTGTGTGTGTGTGTGTGTGTGTGTGTGTGTGTGTGTGTGTGTGTGAGCGCCTGGCCTGTCAGACTGGCAGTTTATATCTACTTAAGTTACAAGACAACCGTGAAAACACACGGCCAAGTGGTGAGAAGGAGACCTGAACCTCGGAAAGTGCACACACACACACACACACACACACACACACACACACACACACATACACACACACTGATTCAAGACTGAGGGCCGCTCTCTCAATGTGTGCACAGCTAATGTAGCAGTTACAGCTACTTATTAGATGAAATATGGCTGACAGGGAAGGTGGGCAGACACAGCTCTGTGTGAGACAGACAGGGGGCCACCAAACGAGCACATGACAAGGCCCTGTTCCACTTCAAGGGCAGCTCGTAACCTACAGCGTTTTCGAGTTCAGATGTTAAAGTGGGTTGTTTAATTGAACATGATCAAACGGCGTAGAGCTCATTTTCTGCTGCTCCCACAAAACAAAGGAGAGAACTGTTAGTGGAGGATTTGCTGTTGATAGTGGCATGCAATTTACATATAAGATACATCCCTTTTACCTCTGGATTACAAAGCCTTAATGATCTATATCCCCTAAATACCACATATAGACAGCTTGGCTACCATCTTCCAAACTTCACTTACTTTTTTCCTTTTAATATCACTATGATTGCTACTACTACTACTACTACTACTACTACTACTACTACTACTACTACTGATAATAATAATAATAATAGGAATAATAATTATTGTTGTTGTTGTTGTTGTTGTTGTTATCATTAGCGCCACAACATGTAGGCCTGTATCATAAAACATAAAGAGAAACTCAGGGTAAGAGAGAAAATACAAAAATACAAATAAATTACCACATGCTATATTTAGCAAATATGCTGCATCTTTTCACATCTTTATTTATTTTATCAGTTGTGTTGCCATCACAGAAATTTAAATTCATTTCTATGGTTGTCATATTCCAAAAAGGCTTGGAGTCAGTCCACTAAATCTTATGAATGTAGATTTTCCCCCCAAGTGTTAAAAATAAACAAAGTGTTTGCTCATTTCAGGGTTTGCAACCAGTTTTGGCATTTCCGATAGCACCCGAAGGTAGCTTTAACCCGGAAGGGGCACCGTCGCTATGGAAACAAAAGTTTGGTTTGTGCTCAGGTCACTCGACGGTTAAACACTTGAGGTGGCTGTCATTAAGTACCAGCTAAACGACAAAGACCCTGTCAAAACTACAAGACGTGTTTCACTTTTTAATTACAGTTTTATATTTTACAGTCGCTATTACCTCGGCTACATTTCGTCTTCCTCCATGAGCAGGTGAGACACGAGTACAGAGGTTATTAACACAAACTGTTAAACTTATTAGCGTTAGTTACCTGACAGCTAACGACGCTAATATTTTAAAACACTCTTACCGTTGCAATATGCCTCAGTCATTCAAAATCATGAAAAAAAATGGCCCTTAATAATCCTAAAATATTTTACAAGGCTAACATACTGCAAGGAATATTTTAGGAATACGATAGTAATGCTATAGTAAATACCACAAAGTAGGCTATTTATACTAACTAAGTACTATTAATACACTATTGACTACCACAGACCCTCCTGTAGCTCCTGTTTAGGAATATTGCATTGATTTATGTTAGGGCTAGGTTAATTAATTTAAGGCAGACATGATTTAAACTGCTCTAATAATTTGACCAGGTTACAATGTGTGGGAAAATCCTCCAAGGCTTCACAGAAACAGGTAAGTCAGACTAAACACTATAAAAATAGAAGTTTGTTTTCTTGAGTAGGTGAACTATCATTTACGTAATGTAAGGTTGCCTCTGTTGCACTGTTTTTACAGAGCATTACAGTTAGCCTATATGATATCACACATTTATCGTTGACTGTTATACGACTGCTACTTTCAGTTTTAACATCCCGTTCAAACTGAATAAATAATTTGTTTTTCTACATCTGCACCTTCCTGCAGCTGGCTTTAGAGGTGACCACCGTGCATGCAGAGACCCACAAGTCTGACGGTAAGAGAAAGATAATATAAAAAACACTGATCACAGAATTGCATTAAGAGGAATGTCCCTTTTCCTCTCACTGAAGTCAGACAGAATATTTTACTTGAGTTATAGCTTCCACCTTAATTGATTATTAGCATTATTAGCTGATATTGTAATTCTTTTCTAGGCACTGTGGGGAGAAAGACTGTCGCTGATAAACTTCGGTAAGAAAACTCCTATTTTAGTAAAGATATGTTTGTATGGCATGATCTGCCATAGCATAAGCTCATCCTGTGTATTCATTTTTTTTTTTTTTTTTTAACCCAGGAGGACACTTCCTTCATCTTATTCTGTACAGGTGGGTGTTCTGAATAAGGCAACTGGATTCAGATCAAATTACTCGGTTAGAGCCATGTAATTTTGTGTCATTGTAACTATTTGCATCACAACAGTTTATCTCATACTGATCATCTCTTCATAGGAGAGACAGGAGTCTGGATTTGTCAGAGGTGACGTGCTGCATTTAAAAGGTATCAATATCGAAATTAGATCATTGTAATAATCTGACACAGTGGTTCTCATCCACATCAGGCCGCAGTCTGGCATTTGGCTAGTTATGGTCTCAGCAATCCCCATCTAATAAAATTAAATTATTCCGTAGCTGTCAGATTATCAGTGAAGAGTGTGAAACCTAGGAATAGCCTATGAATAGTCATTCTTGTATGCTCTCTCATTGGGCTAAATTCTAGTCAATGAAATAATGAAACTAAAATATTCTCCATTTTTCTGGTGACCCATTGGAACACCCTCGTGGACTCCTGGAGGTCCCTGGACCCCAGATTGAGAACCGCTGATCTAACATCATTAGGCTTCATCAGTTCAGACCGCAATCAGCTAATCCATGATGCTAACCACTCACAATGAAACACCGACAGCTGATACATAACACTGTACTTGCTGTTGTGGCTGCTTATGGGAAAAATCAACCTTAGAATATTTTAGCATTCTTAAAAACATCAAGTGGTGGTCTACCTGGAATTCCTTAGCTTATTCTGTTGTTAGATTCTTTTTATTCCTTTGGACAGCTGGTCAGCTACAATGAAAGTTAACAAGTTAACATTTTTAAAACATCAGGTTTTGGTGCCAGTTCCTCAGAATCAAAGAGCAAGAGGTTCTCTATATTCAGTGTTGAATAAAGTTAAGAATCAGATCAAAGTCTGGTTGTAATGTCTTACTGAAGCAGCTTTATTTGCATGATAATGAAAAGATGAGCACACAGCAAAGTCTGCCTGTAGTCCAGCGGATCGTGCACTTTACGATACAAGCATGAAATTTGGCACACTGTTAGAGCATGCCCTAAGGATCATTTTTGGCTATAGGGCCATCGCAGATTTGTCCCGTGGTAACCATGGCAACCATTTTTCCAAAATGGTTGCCTCTGCTGTGATTTTACCTGTAACTCAGGTTCTAGACCACCTGGGATCTTGATCCTGGTGGCTAATCCTACTTTTTCAAGGATGAGGAATACAGTGGTACTATTTACAACATGCTAGCAACTACCTAACTACATATTTCTGGCATTCAGTTAATTAAATAACAGTAAAAACCATTAAAATATGTATTCCGGTAGAGTATACTGTACATGTTTTCTAAGATGTTGACAGATATGCCATGAAATGCATGTGTGTTATGGCAATGGCCCAAGTGGAACTCTACAGCAGTACAGAGACAGGATACCATTTAGCCTCAAGGCATTTTTAATAAAGCCAGCGGAGGAGGTCGCGACATGCCAGGCTTGCTTCTGGTAGTGTGGTCCAGTGAACTTCCCATCCACCTGTCAGAATCAGAATCAACTTTGTTGTCACATGACACATTTTACAGGTGTAAAAAAGTAGGTTAAATTATTCATTCATTCATTCATTCATTCATTCTGTGTCCTTCCTCTTCCACCCCCAGTCACCTGGGGGAGGGGAGTTCAGGGACTGCAACCATGGCCTGTCCCCAGCAGTGACCAGCTTGGTAGGCTGCACTCTTTGTATGTATGTATGCTGCTTGTGTTGGGGGGGAGTCAATCAATCATTCTACCTTTTTGGGTGAACAGCTGCTTCCGTGATTCCTGGCTGCTAGTGCGGTCATTCAGCAATACCACAAATCACTCAAGAGGCTCCATACAGTCATCTACGGCGTCTGGTATTGTAGCCAAGGCACAGAAGGCACGAGTCACATCACTGAAGTTCTTCCATGTATCCCATGTCATCTTCTTGCCCCTGCCTTCAAATAATGACACAGTGTCAAAACCAGTGAAGGCAAGCAGCATGATGAGTGCTGATTACCTGTTTCTCAGTAGCAAGGGATGTAACACAAGTTGCCAGGAAGGAGAACAGCTCAGCTTTGTTCTCATCGATACGTAGATACTCCGGCCAGTTTCCAGGAATGGCACTGGATGGCTCAACACGTCGACAAATTCCCTTTCCTCTGTTGCTGTGTGTTTCAGCCTTCAGCCTTTCAGGGAGATATTCATCCCACACAACATCGACTCTGCAGACATGCCCCAGCTGAGACTGGATGTATGGCAAGAACAGTTGCTGTGCATAATCTGAAAATGTCTTTGCAGCACCAGGTCGCAGCATGTTTATGATAGTAGCCTCATCAGGAATGATGACCTGGACAGTGGGAATGGATGCATTTTCATGTGAAGGAACCAGGTCCATCAAACAGCCCATCAAGTCCGACTTGGTAACAGTTCTCAGCTTGCCCATTTGTGACAGTGCTGGTGGGCATGCCTGGTTTTCATGCTCAAAGAATTCATCCAGATTTCCATCATATGTCTGTGATTCAATGTAGAGCCTTGAGAACAAGGAACAGTGATTCTTCAGGGATGATATTTTCTTGTTGAGACTTGTGGGGTATTGTCTGGTTAACCAGAAACGCTGAAGGCTGAAACATGCAGCAAGAGAGGGAAGGGAATTTGTTGATGCATTGAGCCATCCAGTGCCATTCCTGGAAATTGGCCGGAGTATCTACGTATTGATGAGAACAAAGCTGAGCTGTTCTCCTTCCTGGCAACTTGTGTTACATCCCTTGCTACTGAGAAACAGGTAATCAGCACTCATCATGCTGCTTGCCTTTACTGGTTTTGACACTGTGTCATCATTTGGAGGCAGGGGCAAGAAGATGACATGGGATACATGGAAGAACTTCAGTGATGTTATTTGTGCCTTCTGTGCCTTGGCTACCACACCAGACGCCGTAGATGACTGGATGGAGCCTCTTGAGTGATTTGTGGTATTGCTGAATGACCGCACTAGCAGCCAGGAATCACGGAAGCAGCTGTTCACCCAAAAAGGTAGAACGATTGATGGATGGGAAGTTCACTGGACCACACTACCAGAAGCAAGCCTGGCATGTCGCGACCTCCTCCGCTGGCTTTATTAAAAATGCCTTGAGGCTAAATGGTATCCTGTCTCTGTACTGCTGTAGAGTTCCACTTGGGCCATTGCCATAACACACATGCATTTCATGGCATATCTGTCTATATCTTAGAAAGCATGTACAGTATACTCTACCGAAATACATATTTTGATGGTTTTTACTGTTATTTAATTAACTGAATGCCAGAAATATGTAGTTAGGTAGTTGCTAGCATGTTGTAAATAGTACCACTGTATTTCTCATCCTTGAAAAAGTAGGATTAGCCACCAGGATCAAGATCCTAGGTGGTCTAGAACCTGAGTTACAGGTAAAATCACAGCAGATGGCAGCCATTTTGGAAACATGGTTGCCACGGTTACCACAGAACAAATTTGCAATGGCCCTATAGCCAAAAATGATCCTTAGGGCATGCTCTAGCAGTGTGTCAAATTTCATGCTTGTATCATACAGTGCACGATTCCATCAAAATATTGCGCGTAGCCGCTGGACTACTGCTATCTTCAAGGAAGTAAAGGGCAACATACAATAGAAAATGAAGAAAAAAGACATGAGCAGTGGAACAATAGTTCCACTTCTCATGCTCATGAAACCAGCTCTAACCAGTTCTAGTGGGTAGCCTATAGACAAGTGTGCTGAACATAGTAACACTTAGATATGAGTCATATGCTTATACTTAATTACAGTGCAAGCTTTGCCTGACATTGTCACTCTTGTGAACACCTTTCATATTAACCATTTTGTGCCGATATTCAAAAGTGCCACTGAGAAATCCAGTAAGTGGAAGAGATACATATTTCTCCACTAGTAGACCAGAATGCAGTGCAGTCAGAAAACATGCTGTATTTTATGTAAGGGGTTTTATTTTCTCTATATGGGAAAACCTTGCTGCACTGTATCATCACTGCAAGTGTATGCTCAAAGATAATTCTTGGAAATGTGCGACGTGGAAGTAGATGAGGCAGGTTGAGGGAAAAGTGTTGTGCCCAAACAGGAACTTGCAACACTTCCCCACAGAATAACTTCTGGAGTGCACTCAACATTATAAATTGGTGCTGTCTCATATCTTGGGGTGGGTTTCTCTAGCCTGATTTACAGATTGAATGACCATTCCCGTGTTAGCCGATTTCTGTAAGTGGAGGGATTTTTGAATCCCACTAACCGATCACTAGTGACCGATGTGTCTACCTGTTACGACCCAATTTTCAGTCAATAGCTGCTTTAGCCAGTTTACAGCACTACTGTAAATCAACCTAACCTAGCAATTTTAGCCATCTATAAAAAAGTAAATGTTGACACTTTGTGTCGTTTGTGCCAAATCATTATGTTGGTGAAAGGGGTCATAACAAATGCATAACTCTGTATTGCCAAAAAAGCCAATGAAAAACATTTGAACAAACAATTAATTGAAGTCAGGTTAACAACAGAGATTTTTCCAAAATCTGTTCGGCAGAATGCAAAAAAAAAAAATAAAAAATCTTCCCCTCGTAAAAATTCCTTCAACACACAATGTTCTTTGAGTGTTTTTAGTCTGAATTTATTCAAAACAACATCAATAGAAGCGTCCATAATTTTATCAATCCATTTTCTCATGTTACTCAGTATTGGCTAATATGCTATGATTCCTCGGGCTCTGGCACATTTTCATTACATCAAGAAAATGTTTGTCCCACCCTACAATGGTGCTGAATGGCCTGGATGGGTTTTTAACCAAGAAATCTCAGTTGAACAACACCAGACCCGCATGAATCAAACAACACTATTTAAACTGAATGTGCCATTCACAGGTCTGGAACCATCTTAGGATTACGTTACGTTGTGGCTTTATGCTCTGCTTATCATTGGCGACTTGGTGAATGTGTTGATATTCTTTTGGCTGCTTAATGAAGGGGTAATTGTAATACTTGGATATAAATGTTATTCATATGAGTATTATATTACCCTGAATACCATATACAAGATTTAAGAAGAAATTGTTCTCCTCAGTGATGCAATGTGACTGGATTCCTTTGATTTTTTACATCTCCCACAGAGTCTGCACCCAAGCAATCTGTCAACATTATCCCAAGGTCTGTACTCAGAGTTTTCATGATGAGATCGATAAATCATCCCTCATGTACAGTCTTCTAACTTCAAACATCATTTCAGGGTTGAAAAACAAGCTGCTGTGTCTGTTGAAGACGTGAAGATGAAAGACCCACGGACACAGCGGCTGTCACACTCAGCAGTAACAGGTAGATGTCCATGGGATGCTCCTGCACCACACATATGCCACCACAGAACTTCAATGGAGTAGAACAGGATTTCCCATTCAGTTTCCCATTATTGATGTAATGAAGCATTCAACTCAGCATAGCAGGACGGTCGAAGTGGCAACTATTTTTATGTGTATCCTTGCCATTACAAAGAGGCCACTGTAGCAGGCTAACTTCAATATAAACTGACCTGCAACAAGTCGCTGACTTGCTGAGATAAGCGGTTTTGCAGCAGCGTCCAAGCGAGCAGCGGCGTGTGGAGCATGGCCGCCTTGTGCTCCATCTCTGTTGCCTCACTGCTGGAAGGGAATCGAGGATTGGTGGAGCAATTGGTGGTAACTTTCAACACTGATTACTACATCAATAAGCAGCCACAGCACAACATATTTTATCAGTTCTCAAGCTAGTGTGACGCGCTTTGTCTCTACTGACATGCTTTGTCACCATTGCAACTAACCACAATCACCATTTTATTCTGTAGCAGCCAAATGACCACGGCAAACAGTTCAGTGACTGTTCTGCTCCACTTGAGTTATGTGTGCGCCGCCATCATGCTGCTTTTGTCTTTTGACTTCCAGCACAATGTCTGCCAAGGTATCTGCAAGTTTTCCATCAGTTTTGAATGAAAAAAAAGCAAGCCACTCATTTTGTCTCTTGACAGTTTTTCTTGACCATGGACTTCCCTAATGCTTGAGCTTCCTGTGTACGATTCTGATGATGATGGTGTTGATGATGATGACTGCGGTTCACAGGTGGAAAGACACATGGTCCTCCACCAGTGGAGCCCATCCCCCCACCTGAGCCACATGGTGAGGAAGAGCAGACTGAGGAGGAGGAGGATGCTGATGATGAAGGGCATGGGGCTCCACTGCAGCTGATGGCTGAGGTAAAGGGCACAATTATTGTCTGTGATTCTTCAGTGAAGTGGGACAGTTAATTTAATTTTGACTTCATTTTCAAATAAGAGTTTAGTTTCAGTTTTTTCAGATAGGATTTCTTTACTTTTATTTTTCCACTTTTTTGTTTAAGCTTTATTTCGTTTAGTTTCAGTTCAAGTTACAGAATTGTGACTGTTGTAGATAAGGAGAATGTCCTAAGCTGCTATTCATATGTCCAGATTTCAAAAAATAACAGGAAGCAAAATATGTATGCCATAAATTGGAATATAACTTACACAAGTCACAGTGTTTATCATGGTAATTTTCGTCGATGTCTTGTACTGATTTCTTCATCATTCTTTCCAATACACCTCTGTTAATG
This sequence comes from Myripristis murdjan, assembly GCF_902150065.1. Classification (NCBI taxonomy): domain Eukaryota; kingdom Metazoa; phylum Chordata; class Actinopteri; order Holocentriformes; family Holocentridae; genus Myripristis; species Myripristis murdjan. The sequence goes on along the minus strand of NC_043996.1, from coordinate 23,228,720 downwards.
TGGGTTTGAATGACACATTTTTGAGGGCAGCAATGAGCTCTGTAATTTCCAGTTTTTATTTTATTTCTGTTTTTCATGCTTAAGGTTATTTATAGATTTATTTTAAGGTCTGTTTGAATATATTCTGACGAGAGTATTTCAAACTTAAGTGAGCATGTATTGTTTCAGTTCCTCAGAGCTGTGATGGACGGAGACTTTCAGCTGGCCAGCAAACTGTGTCAGATGAGTATGTGTTTTGCATTCATCACCTGTGAGTCCGTCAGTTGATAAATCAGCCACTCGTGAAGTGAGTCAGCGACATCTGCTCTCTCCCCTCTCCAGTTCTCATCTATGAACCGGAGAATCCTGAGGCCAGACAGTTTCTCCCACTGATCCAGGAGAAGCTGCTGGAAGGTGAGAGCACATCACATTTTTAATACATACACACACATACACACTTATTCTTTGTATTCCCAGACACACTTGTAACATTGCATTGTGCCTTCTTTCATTAGAGCAAGAAGAAGAGCAAAGTAATGATGATGATGATGATGATGATGACGAGGATGATGAAGATGACAAAGATGACAATGATGACTCTGACAACTCTGGGAGCGATGAAGAGTCAACTCAGAGCTCAAGCTCCTCCTGCTCATCCTCCTCTTCCTCGTCATCCTCATCATCAGAGGACGATGAAGAAGCAGAACAGCGGGGGAACAGACACAAGCCGTGTCCACCATCCAACCTTCCTCCTTAAACCTTCCCCTTGCTTATATATCTCTCTTAATACTGTCTGCTTCCTTTTTCAGAATAGTTTTCCATCCAATCATCCTCAAAAACGCTGTTGGGTTTGTGCAGAAAATAAGTCAGTTTTATAGGTTTTGTTAAGTTTGTGTCTTTGCTCTTATCTTGTAAATAAAGTATTTATTCCTGACATGCTGACGCCCTGGATCTCTTCAAAGATAATGCTAACATGAGAATACAGAAATTATTTAAACTGCACTTTGGAGACATGCAAGGGCGTGTCATATTGTCATACTGCAAACTCTCATAGCACCCAAAATCTAAGGCTGATAAGACAGTGGAATGAGGGAGAAAGAATGTGTGGGGGTAAAAGGGGGGGACAGTGAAGGGATGATTTTTTTTTTTTTTTTTTTTTTAAATCTGCTTCATCTGCACAGTATATCATTCCTTCAATGTTTTGGCTTATGCATCACATAAGTACAGACACATACACACACACACACACACACACACACACACACACACACACACACACACAGACAGCCAATCTGGAATGCTGTCAGGCAATGTAATATTCTGAGTTAGTATCACACCGCACAGCTTATCTTTATGAGTCGGGTGCACGCATGAGTTGTGAAAAGAGAAAGAGGGGAGATCATCTGATAAAGGCTGTATAATTTGCAGTGGCTGAGTGAACATAATGGCTGGCCTCTGCCCGCATGAGAATGACAGTAAGGAAGGATACTTTAAATGCCCGCCAGGCTGGATCGAATTTGATGTCTCAGTATTATTGCCCATGTCAAGGTTATAAAAAGGGTGCAGGGTCATAGGCAAAAATGATCATTGAAGTAATTATGATGCATGCTGCCTGTGAGTGTTTTCATCTCATGAAGGTGAAAATTAAGTGGCACACCTTGGGTGAATGGATGGATAGATGGATGTATCATGAACAGTGCATGCAACCATATCACACATGCTTGAGATGCTTTCCCCATCACTTTCTGCTGTCAAAGAAGCATCATTTGCCCTGGGTTAAAGCTGCAATGCTTTACTGGTTATCTAGATGCCCCACAAAAAAGCACCTTCAATAGCCTTGGTCCATTGAAACAGCAGTAAACCAGTCAACTAATCAATATAATGTATCACCTCAAGACAAAGAGATGTACTCTGAATCCCTTTGTCACTAAAAACCCACAAAGCAGCTGTGCCAGTCTTTAATTCTGATCTCAAGGTCAATTCATGCGTTGCCCACACAGACCAAACACTTCACACCTCTCCATCACCCATCCTGACACCCACACCTGGAGACACAGACACAGAGGGGTGGCAGTACGTCAGTGGTGTTTTCCTTTAGGTTTTTAGGCTGTACTTAAAGTGGAATTGTGGCTGTCAGTAGCAGTCAGGGAAGCTTCATTAGTCGTCAGAGGGAGGCACGTCTGTGACTCATGCCTGCGTGAAAAGACCAAGGCATATAAAGGGGCGAGAGAAGCCTCATATATAAATAAAGAATAAAAAATATTCTTGAGCGAGAAAGGGTCACTTGCGCGCTGCTGGATGGGAATTTTTGTTGGTGCGCTCTATTGGTATTCCGCTGTCAGTGCCACTGGACTGTTTCTTGTCGTGCCTTGGGTGGATATAGTGTACAGTTATAGTTTCTCTGGACTCGGCAACCTGTGCGCCTGCAAATCGGTAAGATGCCTCCTTCAGCTCCTATCAATCCATCGTTTCTCCTCATTCATTCATCGAATATATTCTAAGGTTTATGTTTTCTTGACAGACAGGTGATTGTTCAAAATCTGTCTTCACACATGCATAAATTTATAAATTGTGATGCTTGCACGCACGAATGCCAAAATTTGGGGGAAAATGTTTTTTTGGGAAAAAAAAAAAAAAACATTATAAGCAAGATAAACAAAATATCCTTTATTTCACCCGGTCGTTTAAAAGTAATTAGTCCCAGATGAGTGACAAAACGAATTCATTAGGAGGTTAGCCTATTTCTCATGCCACAATGACATTGAATAATGACGGTATGGAAAATGCTTGTTCAAAGCTCAACTTTATTGAAACGTCGATTGCTGAGTCAATAAATTGATGAATGTCGCATTTATTTGGGCATTAATTGCGTCTTACCAATATTTTCCACATAAATCAGTCTTGTTCAAATGTATAGCCTATATATGTATATATTTATGTTATTCATTCGTCCACTTATTTAATTTAATTCTCATTTCTATACCTCATCCTAGTTACCGAAATTATTTTTCCTCAGTAACATCCCCAGCTTTTGTGCAGTAGATTACCACAGGCATGGAGCTCCGAGACACTGAACGGTCTGGTGCCGCGCTGCTCAAGACTGATGTCTGGGGGAAAGGGATAATTTTGCTCTAATGAGCCATAAAAACTTAACTGGGGAACCTATTTATGCCAGTTTCACCGATAAAAACTTTTTTTTATTATTATTTTGTCGTTCGTTTACATTGGCTATTCAGGACACTATAGCCTATAGTGTCTATCAGATATTTGCAGCCTCGCGGGTCTCCAGTGGGATAATTGAATGCATGAGATATTGAAGGTTATCTCCTGAAGTATTTCTCCTGACAGATGCGCCTTCGGGTCCGTGCGTGTGCGACAAATCGTTTCAAATTGCTCAGTCACTGATTCATCCTGCACTGGCACAGTTAGTCCATCCTATTGTCCTTCGGGAATAAATCGGTGGCGCACAGTGGATGTTATTATTTTCATTTCGTCTCATCATACCTACCATTCAGTTAAAACCGAGCCAAAAAAATATGTTTGTAAAATTTTCTTTTTGAGGATCAGTCTACATTGGATAAGCTATTCCTTAACTGTGGACCATTTTGTTTGCAGTTATTTTCTCGTTGAAGATCAGTCCCGGAGCGACTATAACAGAGGAGTGATGGCCACGTCTGAACCGACAGCCACCGGCCGAGAGCAGGACCCCAACGCTGCCAATTTAAGACCTCCATCCACAAGTAGGTCCACACACTCCTCCCCCTTTTAATAACAGTGTAAGCCTGTATTGATCCCCATAGAGAAATTTTCCTTTTGGCTCTCCGTAAAGGAAATCAGAGTGGCCTACAGCCTCAGACAGCAGAGCCACTGGACCTGGCAGGGACTCGGTGTCTTGCTCAAGGACCCTTCGGCAGTCCAGCCGACAAGGGGGGCTTGATCCCAGGTCCTCCGGTTGGGCAGTCGCCCCGGTTCAATAAGCCTCCCTGCTCTCCCTCTCCCTCTCTGTCTGTTTCCAACTCAGGTCCCCCCTTCTTCTCTGTCTGATAAAAGCGAGTCTTGCCCGGGCCATTTGCTGCGTGGGCTCCGTCGTTAATCATTCCGGTTAAAAACAGAGCCATCACAGCTGCCTGCCGCTGTCTAGTGGCCCAGCGGTGCGCACAGAGGAGCGGACCTGACGCAGAGGGAATGCGCCGTTAACACAACGCAAGGGCTGTGCGCTCATCCAAGCACAATCTAAATCTTTTAGAATAAACACGACTTTTCTTTTTTCCTCTCTTTTTTTTTGGTCGAAAAAGAAATGTTGGCAATGTGGGGCCTCCACTCGATTGCAATATTTACCTCCTTATAAAATCGTTACATTTTTTGTGCTATAGCCAAACATTATTCTGGATTTGATTGTGTGTGTTTTTTTCCACGAAAGACCGTTTAGAAATTGCCTCCTCCCTTTGAGTTGTAGCATTCCTTTTACATTGTAGCCTGGCATTTTAGGCATTTATTGCTGTCATACTCACTGTGATATAGTTTTTCCCACAGCTTTTAGGCCATAATGACATAAAAGATGTGACGAAATATTTTGCTGATCATATTTAAGTTTAAAAGCATGTTTTTTTTTTCTCTTTTTTTTTTTTTTTAAGCTTTTTTGTAGCATACAAAAATATCACCCATTAACGGCACTTGAGCAACCATCTGCATAATAAGGCAGGAAAATGGCAGATAATTGCTGTGAGCTCCGAATGGCCTGCTTGAATGGTTGGAAACTCCTCTTTTCCTCCCTCAAACGTTAAAGCAAAACCGGATCGAGGGTAAAATCAGTGCACAACCTAACATCACATTTTCTCTATCGAATCCCAGCATTTCCCTGTCAACTCCAATAAATTATTTGTCCACCCCTGGTGTCAATAAACATCTTATATTTTCTCAGACTTATTCATCGTGAATTTGTTTCAAGAAAAAAAAAAAAAGAAAATGTTTGTTTTGTCTGACTTGCTCGTATTGCTGCTGGATGTTGCCATTATCTCTCTGCCACGCTCCATCTCACGCCTGGCGGCTTGTGGTGTCTGCTTGCGCGTGCGTGTGCGTGTGTGTGTATGTGTGTAGCTAATTTGTGTGTGTGTATGTGTGTGTGGCTGCCTATATGCTCTGGCCTTAGGCTCTGAACGACATCCCGAGCTGTTCTGAAGTTTTTCTCAGTCTGAAATTGCTTTTGTAAATTTAAATAGTTGTCTGTGGTCATTGGTATTATTTATTTATTTATTTATTTACATCTTCCATCAGGTGTGTGCGTTGTTGGCTCGCTGCGGCTTTTGTGGTGTGCGGGCTCTGCATTTATTCTCTATATGGCTCCATTTCCATGCATGTCCAACTCCGGTCTACATGTGCGTGTGTGCGTGTGCATGAGCTATGTGTGTGTGTGTGTGTGTGTGTGTGTCAGAGAGAGAGAGAGAGAGAGAGAGAGAGAGAGAAAGAGAGAAAGAGAAGAAAGAGAGAGAGACTCACACTATAAGTTTCTGCATCAAGCCTGCTATAGACTTCCCGGCCACAGACATTGCCAGCTCGCTCCAGTCACATACTGTGTTTCACTCAATTAATTTCTGCCCTCCTCCGTGAGCTCATTTCACGGGTGTTAATTCCAGTCCGTCCCTTGGCCGGGTGTGTGTGTGCCAGCATGGATTTGCTGTGCGGGCCACTGTTGGTCCCTATTGATTGAACTTAAATCGGAACTGTTACAGGACTCATCCTGTTATGATAGTAAATAAATAGGTGGGCAAACTCTGGCCGCCGTTTGGTCACCACAAGGTGAACAAACAGCAAATTAAATTATTGAGAAATATATTTTAAGAAGCCCAGTCCTCATACTGTTTGACACTAGGCTATTCACCGTGGGGTAATGGGCTGCATAAAAATAGCCCAAAGGTGAGTTTGCTATATTCCTATATGAAAATCACACACACCCGAACAAGAGCCGACCGCATCACGCTTCGCCTCCACTGTGCTCTCCAGTGCCCACCAGCTTTATCCATCAATCCGCCCATACGTATTGTTTCTGCGGCCTACTTTAGAAATTCAAACGTTCATTCTGTTTTAGCCTACGATCATGCGTGGATGCACGGATGTACACGGAAACTGGGGATGAAGATTTGTGGTAAGTTTTTTTTTTTTTTTTTTTTTTTTTGTCCTTGGGGCCCACAAGCCATTCAGCAAATAGGCTAGGCAGATACTCCAAACATGCATTCCTGTTTTTAAATTACATTTATTATAGCCTAATAATGAGGCCGTGTTAAATGGCAGTAGATTGAGTAAAAATCGTTAAACTATTGCTTTAATAGGCTTATTGCCTGTGGGCTTGACTGACTCAGTAATGTCTTTATAGGCTATAGGCATTGTGGGCCCACTTATTACATATAGACTATCTCTACTCAGGTGGTGGATATTACTTCAAGGATTGTGTCATCTGTGTGTCGTGTTCTCCTAAAATTCATTTTGAGATCACTGTTTCCACTGGAGCATAAATACTTTTTTTTTTATTTTAAATAAATGTGTCGGTTTGCGGCCTTGTGATATACAGTCCAAGCAATGATAAAGGCCATTAGAGCAGGGCCATCCATGACTGTCACTGTGCGTTTCCATCTTCCAAAGGTCAGTGCAGATTAGCCTGTAGGTCTGATGAGAGGAGGCCCGGATCACCCCTCCGACACCCCCCTACCCAACCCACCGCCCCCGCCCCATACCCTTTCCCTCTCACCACCGAGAGAAAAATCCCCGGACAAGATTGGAAATCAGGTCATATATCCTGCAGTACCAACATAGGGAGTCCCTTAAAATGAAAGAGAAAGAAAGAAATCTTTTCATTCTCCACCAAATCATTATTTCAGTCATGGATTTCTGATTCCAGTGCCAATAAGCGCGCCCCACCCCCCACCCCAACCCCCTATGTTTTTAAGAAATTCTTTCAGTGAAACCACAATATGGAACAGTCTCAGAAATCAGTTAGTTGGATAGAAAGATATCCAAACAGGGAATTATCTCCAGAAAAGATCAGCTAAAGCTGAAATAAGTATAAAAAATATTTCATAGCCTTTATTAAAAATCGCAAGGATTAGCCTACTTTAAGTAGGCCTAGATTTAGATTTGGCTGAACAATTTTTGCCTTAGATCTAAAAATAATCCATTTCTTTGAATTTCTTAGGTTTTGAACTAATTTCTCATGGAATTGAGCAAGAAAATGCTATTTTTATATCATTTCCCGATCAGAACGATAAGAGTCATATGGATATTTATGCCAGGTGTATACATAATACACCAATTTCTGTCCTTTAAAATGTGGCCATATGTCAGGCTCTGCCCTTGGTGGGCTATTAGGCCGACACAAATCATTTTACAGATAAGGAGGTTTTCCAGGGAATATATAAATCATCAAAGAGAAGCGTAGCCTATAAGTCTTGATGAGGCAGATTTAGAGCTCAAGAGTGTTTGCATCCTTCATTAATCCGTCTTCATAAAGTGTGTGTGTGTGTGTGTGTGTGTGTGTGTGTGTGTGTGTGTGTGTGTGTGTGTGTGTTTATTGGCTGTATGGGTCCGCACCGCTGGTCACCTCCTGCCCGACCGGAGGGACTCACTGGGTGTTTCCCTCCGCACGAATCACTGGGTTTGGCGCTGATGTCACAGGGTGTCACGGGGTGGGTGGGGCGGGATGTACCATGGCATCTCCGTCTGCGCGTCACACACACACACACACACACACACACACACACACACACACACACACACACACACACAAATAACTTACACGCAAGACAGATCACGCTCACTTATAGACTGGTGGTGGCCCATCCTTATCCTGTGCTTGTGTGTGTGTGTTTAGGCTACATATAGGCCTATAAATAACTAAGGCCTCCCTCAGAGCTCAACTGGAGAGCTGCGTTCAGATCAAAGCATGCAGTGTGTTTGCAGCTGACCGGAGATTATAAAGAGCCAAACATTTTTATACACTGAACAAGGGGATTTTTTTTCTTTCTTTTTTGGTCGCACTCAATTTTCCTTTTTATTTTTGTATGCAATGGAGATGTTGGGTGATAACTCGTGCCCTCCCACGTGTAACACCCTAGGGTTCCTGCAGAAGAACAACAGCCTGGAGGAGAAGGGGAGGCTCGCGGGCCAGAAGAACCTGCTCTCGTGCGACAACAGCGACAGGGACGCGCGCTTCCGCCGCACAGAGACCGACTTCTCCAACTTGTTTGCCAGAGGTGAGGACGAAACGTTTTTCCTTTAAATGTTTGGCTCGTGAAGAGAAAATATGCTTTTGGCCTTCTAATTATTACTTATAAAAGCAAACATAATTAGTCCATTATTTTAAATTAGCCTACAATGTTTACTCTATTTCCCTGTCGTTACAGGCCCGTTACTATTCCGTTACACACCAAAAGATGATTTTTAAAAAAATCAGAGATAACACAATCACACCTTTCCAACTGACGTGAGAGACCAAATAGCATTGTTATTTTATTATTTTATTATCTTATTACCTTGTTCTTATTCATGTTTTGCTTGAGAAAATCATGGCATAGCTCAGCCTCTTTGCATCATAAATTAGGAAGAAAACGAACAGGATGGGGGTTGATATTGGCCGAGTGATATCAAAAATAAAGACTACTTTTTTTGACTCGTGAATCTATTTTTTTATTTATTTATTTATTTATTTTTTTACTGGAAATGAAAAAGTAATTCGTTACACTACTTGTCACTGAAAAAAACAGGAAAGCTCACTGGCTATTACACAACATCGTCAGGCTGCTTACGTCAAACCTCCGTCAGGTTGTGACAAAGTGACCCAAACCCCGGTAATATTGACAAAATCTTTGACCAGAAATGATGACTGACAAGATCGTGTCATTCGCTCAATATGACAAATTATAGAGCTATAGACACTGGGCACCACACGCACAGCTGAGAAGGAACATTGGTTATGTTCAGGTGATTTCTGGTAATAAAGGTTGCTCATTTTGCTTATAATATAATGATGAAAGACATTTTTTAGACTGATTAGAGCTAAAACACATGTTACAGGATTCATTATAACCTATAGCTTCAACCTTTTTAAATTTCCATGTCTTTTCTCGTTCACCCCCTAGACTTACTCCCAGCCAAAAACGGAGAGGAGCCCACCATACAGTTTTTGTTGGAGATGGTCGACATCCTCACCAACTATGTCAAGAAGACTTTTGACCGCTCCACCAAGGTGCTGGACTTCCATCACCCCCACCAGCTTCTGGAGGGCATGGAGGGCTTCAACCTGGAGCTGTCCGACCAGCCTGAGTCCCTGGAGCAGATCCTTGTGGACTGCAGAGACACGCTCAAATATGGCGTCCGTACAGGTAGGCCAAGACACCTTGACATTAAACATAGTGGGTGAGCTCTAGGGGTTGGGGGGATACTCGGTTCGTTGGGAATATAATTTTAAAACATGCGTCTTCTTTAGGAGTCATTTCAATAATTCGGAATCGCCATGCTTTTTATTTTGATTTTTTTTTTCCTTTAAAAAAAAAAGATAATTGAAATGTGATGAAAATGCAGATAAGCTATAGCTCAGCCCCCCACCTGCCACACAAATGTTGTCCATAAGCACAGCAATCGTAGCGTGTTTTCAATATTTCTAGTTGTTTATGCATTCTTCTGCCATTTTTATAGATTCTCTATCACTGCATTATCCTACAATATAGGTACAACACCTAATAGGGCCTTACAGTGCACTGTGGTATCTATATCTTCGATGTTATCAGTATAATGTTTCTATGATATTTCTGCAAATACGTATAGTGTGATTGTTGTGTTTGTACAGTATCACCCTAAGATCTATAGTCCATTTTCACACTTAAATCAACACTGACAATTTTGCCGTTTCCTGTTCAGCCTACAGAGCTGAGTCGCATTCAACGCGAACCATTTAAAACAGAAGCTGTTCGCCAGATAGTGTGCAGTCTATTCCGATGACTGGCTTATTTATTGCCCCCCTGGTAATTCAGTCGACATCCTCCTTTCCCTTCCCCTCGACTTATTAAAGCAAGTGTCGCCCGAGGGGATCCTAACACGGGCTGTTTCAAGCTGTTAAAAACGACAACGCTCAAACTGTCCCTTGGGTTTTATATATCATGCAGGGTCCTGTGTCTACAACTCAGCATCACTTGTCATTCAGCGGCACTGCATGTGTGTGTGTGTGTGTGTGTGTGTGTGTGTGTGTGTGTGTGTGTGTGTGTGTGTGTGTGTGTGTGTGTGTGTGTTCCCAAAACGATAATTCATTTGTTTACTTATATTTTTATCGGAGAATTCAGGCGACGCTTCTGTCGTGTTTTGTTGTAGGAGTGGAGGAGCTGTCCACGGTGCTGAAACATAAAGCGCGTCTTTGTGTGTTTCCTCCCGTTGTTTTTCACTACTGTCAGATCGTTATTTTGATTCAACCACATAAATGGTTTTTGTAATATCATATTTATATATGTAGGATTTTCAAATGTAAAAGAAAGCCGTTGCATTATTTATTACAAGAGCCTCTTCGTATATTTTTGCATTGAGGCTCTAGGCCTGTTGACTCTGGCTGTGTGTGCGTGTATACCTTTCATTCTAACTGGCTGTCATACAGTCTTGTTAGCAGTGTAGTTGTGGAAGATCTGTGTGCCTCATGGTTGAGCAAGGGAGTATAAAATCAAATCAGAGTGTGAATGTGAAAACCAAAAGGAAAAGCTGTTGGATTCTGGTATTCATATTATGTCTTTTCTTTTAGGCAGCCAGCTTTCCCCTGCAGGGCAGTTCAGCCATTATGTGCCTTTATAAATCTGCCTATACACTCCTGGCATGGCTGAGACACCAGTGGCTTTCCTTGTTATTATCATTATTTTTTCTTTCTTGTATTTTCAACATAGTCTCATTGAGATAATGAAGATCTCTCAAATAATAAGGCCATTAAGGCAGTGTGTGCTTCTATCTTTCTGTTTTTTTCTCTCAGGTCACCCACGCTTCTTTAACCAGCTGTCTACTGGTCTGGATATCATTGGTCTGGCTGGAGAGTGGCTCACCTCCACTGCTAACACCAACATGTGAGTCATACAATCATACCCTGTAGTTTTTGCTTGCATGCTTGAGCCTGACACATATACATATTTATCTGAAGGAAATTCCTGACAGGGTAGTATTGAGATTTCTCATTTGTGGGGGCCACTAAAAATAGCTCCAAATCATTAAAATCAAAAAGGCATAGGGGAAGCGCTTCTCGTTATGGTGTTCCTGTCAGCTTGCTGCATAATGGGTCAAAAAGGCCTCTGAGGGCAGTTATGTAAAATGTTTGTCCTGTAGTGAGTTGTATTGACCAGCTGTAGACTGTCACTGTACTGTGCTGTGTATTGGAGGCAGCCCAGCCCAAGGGGTGGTTAGATTGCATATTGATCGCAGGTCACAGTTACATGGTGGTCCCGTCTGATAGAGGGCATGAACCACAACAGCTTCACACACAATCAACACAGATACACACACTCACTCACACACTGGAAATAACTTAATGACTCTATGACATGTTCACTGGAATAGAACAAGGAATGTGCTAACACATGTGCGCATACATACCAGAATAAACTGGAACGCTTGGCATGCCTGGCACGCAACAGTTTTGCGTGAAAGTAAAGCAGCTTGATATGTACAATTTTCAAACCTGATTCTGCAGAGGAGGGATCAATAAATCTGCAGTTGTCAGTGGATTTGGTCATTACAGTGAAAGAGTTTCTCAAAATTCAGAATTGATGAAGTCTTGCAGTCTGAGAGATGATCTGTGAAAATCCACAATATGGTCACAGGCTTACTTTTACACATTATGACATTTGTTGGCAGTCATACAAAATCATAGTTTCATGATTGGCTTCAAGGTTTCAACAGGAAAAATGATGACGTGCAGGAGAGAGGAATCAGGACAAGATAAAATAAGATGACAGAGCACATGACAACTGGGCCTTATATGTGGTGCAAAGTGACAGCACAAGATATACTGGGGACAACAGACTATGCACTATCTTCCATGTACATTAAATGAGCATTCAATATTCTCTAGGCTAAGAGATTTCAAACTTTTTCATAAACTGGATGCTCAAGTTGACTGTCATGAAGCTCCAGACCTCCACTTGAAGTGATTTTGCCCTCGGGACTCTGATATGAAAAGACATTTTGGTTTGTGTTAATGATGAAATTGTCTAGGTGTCATATACTTGATAAATAAAGTGGTGAGATTGAAATATAATCACTTGTACATATTGTTGTGTCGTAGCGATGAATGAACCCTTTGAAACCTGAGCAAATTCACTGGATTTCTCTCAAAAATTATGCAGAGAAAAAGGAGATTAACAAGCTAGCAATATATTACTGAAGCATTAATAAAACTAAATAAATAGATAAAATTACATGAAAATTACAGAGAAATTAGAAAAGTAGCCAAATCAAATTAAAATAAGGCAAGAAATCTATATTTATACAGATTATAATTATATATTTAAAGTGATGCAGGGTGATATCAGTGATGATGGATGAGATTTCTTGTGTTTAAATGTATGTGAAAGGCATCTGAATGCAGCCTCATAGAGAAATTAAACTGTTCCCCGCTGTACTGAGGAGCCCTTGGAAGATCCTCAAGGACCCTTGGAGGTCCCCAGACCCAACTTTGAGAACCACTGCTCTAGGTTTTGTAGTCTCTGGTTTGCATTTTTTTTTTTTTTCACAGAGACTGGCTCCTAAGGAAAAGATCAATGTAGGGATATAAAGCCAAAAGCCAGAGGAAACATATAAATTGAGACACTTAATTTACCCAGTTCTTAAACATTAGCTTTAGAAACCACCCTCTTTTATGAGAAACTTTTCCATCTCATCTCCAGGCTGGAAGAATGCCCAAAGAGATAGGGCCATTGAATGCAAACACTCGGTCACAGCCATGCGCACGTGCACGCTTCCATAGGCACACACTTGCACACACACACACACACACACACACACACACACACCAGTCCTCTTACACACACCATCTCTGGCTGTCCCAGATACAGCAGCAAGGGTTTCCAGCCCATTGACTGCAGGCTCATTGTGAGCTGGTCTTAGCAGATAGGCCAGCTGGGCCCCACACTGACACACAATGTCCTGCGGCTGCACAGAAAACCCTGTCACACAGTGGAAACTGGCTGCTGCGGCTCCCTGCGGAGCGTTCATTCCAGCTCTATTGTCCCTATGGATACAGACTGACTCAGTGGTGCTTTGAGGGGCTCAGAGGAGGGTGGGGGTGGGGGTCAGCAGGTTAGTCACATAAAGGGACGCGCGCACACACACACACACACACACACACTCTCTCTCTGGGTGCCCTTGATGACAATAATAAGGGCATTTAGGGGCCGTCCCTGGAGACGGGCAGGTGACTGAGAGGTAATTTTCACCCTGAAAAGACCAATGATTGGCTCTGATTGTGATAATGATCTCCATTATTGTCATTACAGCGTGAAATGACTCAGGCAGGAAAGGAGAATTTTAAAAAGCTGCACAGGTTTTGTGTTTTGTATGCTGTGGCTGTGCTAAAAAATAAAGTAAAACACCTCGTACGTTTGATTCTTCTATTTGTCACACTGTGTATACCTTGTTCCAACGCAGCGAAGCACGCCATAGTTCTGAAATCAGCAAAGCGAGAGGCTGCACAATGAGACACCCCGTCTCCTTTGTCATTTTAGCCTTTGTTGTGGCTGCTCACATCCCAGCCACAGTCGAAGACCATCAGTCATAATCTGGGGTGGTGTATTGACTGGAAGCTAATGTTCCAATCAAATCCACCCCCAGGATAGGTCTTCAGCAAGAATAATTACACAAGAAAAATGTCTCTCTCCTGCTTTTCTTCCTCCCTGTGGCTCTTCTTGCATTTCTTGCATTTCCTTGGCGATGGCTCTATATTCTGCCACTTCTTGTAGTGCTAACGTCCCATTTCCCTCCTAGTTCCTCTCCTCCCTTTGCTTTCATGTCATCTCCTCCTCTCTCTTTGTTGTGCTGTCACAGTTTCCCTCAGTGCATTTCTCCCCACAGCTCCCTCTCCTCCCAGCCTTTAAATTGGTGTATCTCCCCTCTTTTCTACCCCACTTGCTTCACCCAGCCCAAGTCATGCTTCCATCCTTGTTTGGAGACTCATGGGAGACTCAGGGAACAGGGAGCAGGGAGTAATAGAAGCAGGGATAAAAGAGAGAGGAGAGAGAACATTATTGTTGTTTTAGATGGAAGTGGCGATGTGGGAGCGTGGGAGTGTTGTGTAACTGGCCTTATTAGACGCAGGTTGTACAAGGATCAGTCCTGAGGATGTGTGAGTGTGTGTGTGTGTGTGTGTGGGAGGGGGTGAGACGGCTTGTCAGTTAGCATAGAGGGTCAGGCCTCACTGTAAGAGCTGCCTTATAGTTGTGACACATTTGACTGAGTTTGGTGTCTCCAAGAGTTGTGCTATTCTGCTGTCCATGAAGCTGCCATGTTAGTTGATCTGTCGGTAGCTGACGAAGCAGAAGAAGAAGAATCATCCCCTAAATAATTCTGACAGAGTGGTCTGGATTATTTTTTGTCTTGTAATGACACAATGAAATGAACAACTATCATCTCTGCCCCTTAATATTCTTAATTTTGAGCTAAAAAAAAAAAAAAAAACTGTTATCTCTTTCAAACATGCACTCACTCTCTTGCTCTCTTTCTCGCCCTCTCCTTCTCAAACACACACACATGCATGTGTACACACACTCACAAATATGAATGCACACATATTCACTTTCTCCCAGCCATGAAATCAGCCCCATTCAGGCTCGCCACTGAGATTGGCAGGATTGACAGATAGCCATCAGAGCTTTGTGTGCTTTAATTAAACTACTGAGCGATGTTAGAAGGGATTTGAATATGAATGTTTGCGGCCTGGTGCCTATCAGACACTTTTTAATTAGCTCAGTCAGCACAAGCTCCAGTTTGTGCTCGGTGGATGGAATTACAGCGAGGCTAATGAAAAACCGACGTGTTAGCCTGTGGTGCATGCCTGTGTTTGTGTGTGTGTGTGTGTATGTGCATCAAACTCCCCTTCTCTTGCTCATCTTTTACAGTGCTCACAGAGCAGCTGTCAATGTGTTTTCACTGTTAAAATAAGTGGATGGATGCTGACGGACTCGTTGATGCGCTGTATTTTCTAAACGGGTGACATGATTGACAGGTTCACCTACGAGATCGCTCCGGTGTTCGTGTTGATGGAGCAGCTGACCCTGAAGAAAATGAGAGAAATGATTGGCTGGCCTGGCGGAGAGGGGGACGGCCTGTTTTCACCAGGTCAGTGCATAAAGACAAGCACCCACATTAAGTGAGTCTGATTTATCTTGTGTTGGATGAAAACACACTCAAATGGTATAATTACTTTCCCTAAAACAGTAATGTAAGGAATTACCGTCTTGATTTTTGTAATAATATTATGATTATCAGTCAAAGCTATCAAAAATCAATGGTCAAGAACTTCAACGGTTAATTACAACCCAACCCCATTCCCTCAATTCATTTTTGTCAGAATTAGATATTGTCCTCTCAGTTGATGGGAATATAAGAAAAGTAGCATAGATGAGAAAAGGCACAATGGCAGTAAAGCTTACTCTGTCTGGTCTGGTTAGAAGTCTTCCCACAACAAATTTTATCAAGCAAAAGAAAGACGCAGGAGAATTTGATTCTCAAAGATAACAAGGACTGCAAGTGCCAACTATAAGCGTGAAAATCCAAGTGGTGTAATCAATCACTGCTCTCAGGGAGTAATAAGAAAAATGAGAGATAAGTGGTGTTTTATCACTCTTTTGACTTTTAAACCCAACACCAGCTATGTATGGTTTATGTGTGTGTGTGCGCCTCTATCTTGAGAGCTGATCAGTCTCTCTCTGCTTCAACAGGGGGCGCTATATCGAACATGTACAGTGTGATGATCGCTCGTTACAAGTATTTCCCTGAGGTCAAGACCAAGGGCATGTCTGCTGCTCCCCGCCTCGTCCTTTTCACCTCTGAACATGTATGTTCACCAGCTTGCAAACACACACACACACACACCCACACACCCACACACACACATTCTTCATTTCAGATATCATAATATTGCAGATGCTTCAGGGACTATAGATTGAAGCCATTGAAGAAGTCTGGTCATAATCAGCAGTTTTATTCCAATAAAGATAATGGCTGTTTTAATGGCTCTCTTTTTACTTTTATCACATCTACCAAATGTAATATTTATACAGAATTTGTCATCTGAAAGCATAACAACGAGCAAGCCACAACTTAAGCAGCAATTAGCTCACAGAAACTCGGCTTGCGACAGATGAACAATTTGCCAAATGTGTGTTCCTCCAGAGCCACTACTCCATAAAGAAGGCAGGAGCAGCTCTGGGCTTCGGCACCGAGAACGTGATTCTGCTCAGCACAGACGAGAGGTACCAGGCTCGTTTTTTGCAGCTTTAGAGCCGCAGCACGATGCATGTTTACAATATGTGGAGTGTGGACACAGACACTGTGTGCCCTGTGTGCCACAAGCTGTGATGTTTGTATCATTTATGTGACGTGCTGCTCTGCTGTCGCTCAGGGGGAGAGTCATCCCTGCAGACCTGGAGGCCAAGATCATTGATGCTAAACAGAAGGTCAGCTTCTCTTTCTCTCTTTCTTTCTTTCTTTCATTCTTTCTTTCTTTCTTTCTTTCTTTCTCGCTTTCCTTCCTTGCTTCGTTCTTTGCTTCTTCCTCCCTTCCTTCCTTTTTCTTTGTTTCATTCTTTCTTTCTTTCTTTCTTGCTTTCTTTCCTTGCTTCCTTCTTCGCTTCTTCCTTCCTTTCTTCCTTTGTTTCTTTTTTTTCTTTCTTCTTTCTTCCTTCCATCTTTCCGTCTTTATTCTTTCTTGCTTGCTTTCTGTCTTCTGTCCTTCCTTCTGTCTTTCCATCTGTCTATTTTCTTTCTTTCTTACTTTCTTCTCTCCCTTCCTTCATCTTCCTTTCTTTTAATCTTTCCTTCTTTGCTTCTCACTTTCACTCCTTCCATCTTTCTTTCTTCTTTGAATATTTTCTTCTTTTTTTCTTTCTTCCTTCTTCTTTCTTTCCCGCTTTCCTTCCATCCATCCTTCTTTCTTTCTTTGCATATTTCCTTCTTTCTTCTCGCTTTCTTTCCTTGCTTCCTTCTTCGCTTCTTCCTTCCTTCCTTTGTTTCTTATTCTTTTTTCTTTCCTTCCTTCATTCCATCTTTCCTTCCGTTTTTTCTTTCTTGCTTGCTTTCTGTCTTTCTGTCCCTCCTTCTGTCTTTCCATCTGTCTTTTGTCTTTCTTCCTTACTTTCTTCCTCTCCCTTCCTTCCATCTTCCTTTCTTTTTTAATCTTTCCTTCTTTGCTTCTCGCTTTCACTCCTTCCATCTTTCTTTCTTTCTTTGAATATTTTTTCTTTCTTTCTTTCTTTCCTTCCTTTCTTCTTTCTTTCCCGCTTTCCTTCCATCCATCCTTCTTTCTTTCTTTGCATATTTCTTTCTTTCTTTCTCGCTTTCTTTCCTTGCTTCCTTCTTCACTTCTTCACTTCTTCCTTCCTTTGTTTCTTTTTTCTTTCCTTCCTTCATTCCATCTTTCCTTCCGTTTTTTCTTGCATGCTTGATTTGTCTTTCTGTCCTTCCTTCTGTCTTTCCATCTATTTTCTTTCTTTCTTACTTTCTTCCTCTCCCTTCCTTCCATCTTCTTTTCTTTTTTAATCTTTCCTTCTTTGCTTCTCGCTTTCACTCCTTCCATCTGTCTTTCTTTCTTTCCTTCCTTTCTTCTTTCTTTCCCGCTTTCCTTCCATCCATCCCTCTTTCTTTCTTTGCATATTTCTTTCTTTCTTTCCATCTTTCTTTCCTTCCTCTCTTCTTTCCTTCTCTCTTTCTTCCCTCCTTGCTCTCTAATTCCCCCCGTGTGTGTTCATTTCATTCTGCAGGGATACGTTCCCTTGTTTGTGAACGCCACAGGTGGCTCGACCGTCTACGGTGCATTTGACCCCATCAACGAGATTGCAGACATTTGTGAGAAATACAACCTGTGGCTCCATGTCGATGTGAGTACTCGCTTTTGTAGTAGCAGTAGTAGCAGTAGTAGTAGTAGTAGTAGCAGGAGCAGCAATGGTGGCAGTAACAGTAGTAGTAGGAGGAGAACCAGCAACCAGTAGCAAGCAGAAGTACTAATAGTGGCAGCAGAAATAGTTACAGCAGCAGGAGCAGGTGGAGCAGTGATCTGAGGGTCATGGATTTTTGAAAAGCCTGCTCACGACTTCATTTCACGAGTCATGAAATATCAGGGACATTTGTTAGCTTTAGTAATAATAATAAAAAGCTCACCACCCCTGCAGAATAAAACAGAATAACAAACTCTCATAACACCTCTGAGTTTGAAATGTGTTTAAAATTCTGTAGAGGCAGCAATACGGTGTGTTTTCCTGTGCATTTCTGTGGTGTGTAAGAGTGTGTGTGTGTGCTGTTGTCTCCTCAGGGAGCATGGGGAGGTGGACTGCTGATGTCCAGGAAGCATCGCCACAAGCTTAATGGAATTGAAAGGTACAAAGGCACCGATGAACGGTGTTGGCATCGTCATTTCAAAGATCATTGTTTTTCTTTTTAAACTCATGCATTAAACTTTTTTTTTTTTTTTTTTTTTTTAGGGCCAACTCTGTCACATGGAACCCTCACAAGATGATGGGTGTGCCTCTCCAGTGCTCTGCCATCCTGGTCAGGGAAAAGGTAATCACACAAACGCAAACACAGAAACACACACGCTCTCTCTGCAGATTTCCATTAGCTTCTTACACCGGTCGTGTCTGTGTTTGTCTGCAGGGGATCCTTGCAGGTTGTAACTCCATGTGCGCCGGCTACCTGTTCCAGCCAGACAAACAGTACGATGTCACCTACGACACGGGAGACAAGGCCATCCAGTGTGGCCGACACGTTGACATCTTCAAGTTCTGGCTCATGTGGAAAGCCAAGGTGAGACACACACACACACACACACACACACACACACACCTACTGAACTGCAATACTCTCAATACTCAACTTTTATGAATTCAAGCCAGTGCAAATTATCTGCCCTTTAGTATGATGGAGAAACTGCAGCTTTATCCTCAACATGTTGTTTTTGCTGTAATTGCATGTTGTATTATCTCTAGTTGGTTCCATTTATTCTGTTTGTATTGACATCCTATTCCCTCGCTGCAGCACTAACCCATGAGGATTGTTTGAGTTTTATCGCGTCTAATCTAACACACACACACTGTCTTGTCCCCCACAGGGCACCATAGGGTTTGAGCAGCACATTGACAAGTGCTTGGACCTGTCCCAGTACCTGTACAACAAGATCAAGAACAGGGAGGGATATGAGATGGTGTTCAACGGAGTGGTGAGACAAACCCTATTGCATCAGTGTCATCATTAATTATACAGCTTCACTTTGGCTTAATTCAATAAACTTTTCTGGCATGATAAATCCATTCCTACATAACCAACACATATGAGCGTAACACATCTCCATCTTTTACATGAAAGAAAACACAAAAACATTGATGATTTATATTATAGGAACTTTCCACTATTTCCCTATGTCTTTCTTCTGTCTCCAACTTTATTCCTTCTCTTTTGTTTGAGTGTAAATGGAAACAGATCCGGAGCTGTGTGTGTACTAACTGTGAGTACTCTCCTTTCTGTAGCCCCAGCACACCAATGTTTGCTTCTGGTACATCCCTCCGAGCCTGAGAGGCATGCCAGACTGCGAGGAGAGACGAGAGAAACTCCACAGGGTGAGAAACCTGTCAACCAGTCAATCCCAGACCTCTCTACCTATCAGCTTTCACTCCCACCCCTTCCATTTTTTCTCTTCAAACACCCAGAGGTTGATATGTTCCCTTGCTGTTTCCCTTGCACTGATTTGTCATTTCTGTGCTCCCCCAGGTGGCGCCAAAGATCAAAGCCATGATGATGGAGTCAGGGACCACCATGGTTGGCTACCAGCCTCAGGGTCAGAAAGTCAACTTCTTCCGCATGGTCATCTCCAACCCAGCGGCCACCCAGTCAGACATCGACTTCCTCATCGATGAGATCGAGAGGCTGGGGCACGACCTGTAGAAGTGGCACTCTCGATCCACTACCGCCCTAGTGGCCAGAGGCCTGAACTACAAGCTCATATCTGTTGTATTTCTGGGGCCGAGGCCAGTGCAAGTGAGACAGTCACAGTGCTGCAGACAGAGTAGTGAGGATATATTTTACAGTCCTTTTCCACCCGGTGTATCTCTGTCTGCAGCATTATGATGGTTTCCCTGATGGAGGAGACCCTAGCGATGAGAGAGACTTTGTTACTTGCTCTGTCCCACACAGTTCCTTGTCTAGACAAAGTACCAGTACCTGAAGGTTTGGGCTCACGCTCCAATTACAGTGTTAGAAAAAAGTCGTAATGTATGTGTGTGCTGTAGAATCTTGTAACGTGTGTGTAATCTAGTTTGTCGTCCAGTTGTGCAACAACATGGTTTGTCCCTCAGTATAGGATAGTGAATGGATGAGTGTATGTGTGTGTGTATGTGTGTGTGTGTATCTGCTTGGGAATGGGTGTGTTGGGACACGTAAAGGGAGGAAAAGCACAGATTAAAATATTACAAAGTATCACGAGACAATTCAGCTGTATCATACATAGCTATATAATATTAAATCATTGGTGCTTTCAACTGTACATATAATATAATTAATGCCAGTGCACCAAACCTCTTGTCCTAAACCAGTGTCCAAGCCCCTGACCTGGTGTGTGAGCAGGTGTGTATGTGCAGTGTGTGGCACAGTGTGTGTGTGTGTGTACTCTCTGTGATGTATTCTAAGTTAGCACTGTGTTAAAAAAAAAAATGAGCTTATGACCTAATGTGCACACCATAGTTACCAAGTGTGTTGAGGTGGGAGGACCTAAGTCGCCTCTCGCGAACCAGTCTACAATCTGCAATATTTTCCTTGTAGAGTTTTAAGATTAGGATTTAAAATGGCTGAATCTATCATTTACTTTTAACTGGAACATGTAAAACGCTGGCTCGTTGTCTGTTTCACGCAATCATGTGATACCTGTTTGTGTTTTTCACAATGGTAAAATGCTACTATGATATTTGATTATACAAAAACTGATATATATATATTGCATTTTCACTGTTTGCAGATTCAGGTATTTTATTGTAAATGTAACTTTATGTATATTACATGGTAATAACATTTGTAAATGTAATCACTGGAATTTGAGTAAAGCTTATTTATAGTGATTTTGTCAGCCAAAGAAAGAGAACCGGGAACAGAGCAATCCATTGTCCTTCATATAAGTATAACCCCTAGATAATAGGTGTTTGTAAAAATGTTACCTATTGATCCTCTAACTGCAATGCAATTTATATGGTGTGTTTCTTTCTGTGATTGTGAGTCTTTTTGAATGAATGTTCTGAGACGATCGACTGGCCTTCCGATGAGATTAAAATGATATGAAATATATAATCTTCTGGCAATCATGCCAGTCCTTTAGTTTAGAGAGAAGCACAAGGATGCAGAGAGTGTCTGTGGGAATGTACTCTCCTCTAGAGGCTGGGAAGAGAGAGGATTGTTGTCGTTGTCTGGATCTTAATAGATTTACTGTAATATAATATATTAATTGTAATACATATTACCTGTATTTTCAGTGTTTTGGGAACTCATTGGAGTATAAAGAGTTCCAGTTTGTGTCTTTGCACAATGTCCACCTTTCTTTCTTCCATTGTAAATGGATGTGTATTAACTGCAGTAATATATAGGAGTTATGTTAACTAAGTATTTATGGTATCTAGGGACCATATGTGTGAACTGCACAAATTGCATATTTAAGATAATATGTGTACTGTATGTGACCAATGACTCCTATATGCGACCAGTCTGGTTTCTGATGGAGCCAGTATAGTGTGTGGGGGGGCGTTTCCTAGGAGGTTTCAGTAGGCACTTTAACAGAATCATACCATCTTGAATAAAGTCTATAATAAAGCCTATTAAAGTCATAAAGTCAACAACGGTGTCTGTCGTACTGAAACACAAGAGCAAAACAGTCACAAACACAACTATCTGCTTTCTTTTTTCAACACGACAGTAATTTCAGTGTATACTCCAAAGTGCCCCTTATGCCTCGGTACTAATAGTGTGTGTCGGTAGGGTCACACACATGCACACATTATTGCCTCTGCCTAATCATCCTGGAGAAGGCTTTGTTTGGCCCCCAGCTGTGTAGTGGATTGGCTGTGCTCCAGTGCGAAACCATCCTATTCTGTCTGTTCCTTCCCTCATCCATTCCTCATTTTCTTTCATTTCACCCCTTTCCTTTCTATCTCCCACCTCTTCCTATTTCTCTTCTTTCATTTTTAACCTCTGTCTTTTTGTTGCTGACGTGAAAAGAAGGCGAAGTTACAGTATTGCATAAGCTTTGCACGCTTTGCATATGTACGAGGGGGAATATGATGGATACGTGTACTGATGACGCCCTCTGGTGGTCATTGTGTGCCCATGCACCTTGCCACAGGAAACTTTTTTTGCATTTATTTATTTATTTTTGGCTTATATGGTTCAAAGGTGCATATTATGATATGGTAATTTAACAGTTAGTATTTACTAAGGAGCGCGCTAAATTCAGACTTTGCGCCACATCTAAGGAGCGCAGCCGCACTTGTTTTGCGACTGACTTACAATGACCGCCCATTCAAATTTGCCTGTCACGCAATTGGCTATATTGCGGGGGGCGCTAAATATCCATGAGAGCGCCGGGAGCTCATTCAGACCATGGAGGAGAGGAAAAGAAAGAAGAAGTTCACGGCGGAGGAACTTGAGATCTTGACAAAGGAGGTGAGCAAAAATGAGAACATATTCAAGGGGCCACACGTGTCGGCGTCCAAGAAGAACAGGGTGTGGGAAAACATAGCCGTCAAAGTCAACGCAGTCGGACACGACAAAAGATCCGTGGAGGAGCTGAAGAAGAGGTACCAGGACCTGAGGAGGAGGACGAAAGAGAAGACTGCGCTTACGAGGAGATCGGAGGCGAAGGCGGACTCGGAGCAGGCGGACACGGCGGACTCCACGCAGACGGAGGAAAACGTGCAAGCGTCGTTTTCCGAGTCGCAGCTCTCAGGGGTGCCAGGAGTCGACACGCTCGATTGTGAAGTCGATGGAGGTGAGTAACACGAATGCAACGCGTGTCATAGCCGTGCGCTCCTCATAATAATCTGCATTTAACTCTAACATGTATCTGTGAACCATAACTCCCACATTTTCACTGAGATACTTCACTGCACAAGTAACGTGTTCAGCCCCTGATTTCCCTCAGATTTGTAGGAAGAACGGAGTTGCCATCTTTAATACCCATAATGCTCGGGAGAAACCACGTGACATGGGTGGGTGTGTGTCTGTGTGTGTGGGGAGGGTCTATACATCTATGTCTTTAATCAATGAACCATGGTGTATCGGTGTGAGGGTCATTAATACCAACAAATATGCATAATCACATGTGTTGTATATAAAAGTAACTTTTACAATATGCAAAATAGAGTAATCACTGACCCCTAAAAGTGCAGCAAAAAGGATAAACAGGACTGTGTGTACTCACTATCACAAGTGCTGCTGTCTGTTAACTAAAAGTAAATATGATTGGCTGCTAATCAAGGGATATTTAACGCCACAGAACAGTAAATGATGCAAGAGGACAAAAAAAAAAAAAAAAAAACACTCTAACAGTAGATATGCATACCAACAGCATATATGCCCATTCCTAAAAATGCATCTTAAGTCATCACAATATGTCTCCGAAATGTTACAGAGAATCAAGAAGAAGTACTTTATTGATCCCTGAGGGGAAATTGGTTCAGTTGCTCAAATTCTTAAGAGAAGAATTAAATGGTAAGAAACAAAAATGTGCTTTAGAAATGTGTAAAAAAGTGTGTACATTGTGTCTAGATGTGTATTCATTCATTCATTTTCCCAACCGCTTATCCTCTTAAGGGTCACTCACATATGTGTATTAATCCTTCAAAATATTACAATAAATACAGAAATAAGAAATGAAGCATATGTAAAAAGTATACCTATATACATGGGGATGAATTTAACACAACATGGTGTTTCCTTTTATGAGCCGAGACAAAATCCATTTTGTGCATGTTTTAGTTGGTCTGTAGATTAACATGCACAGTGTCAGTGGAGATTGATACTGTTTGTTTCCTTGCAGATCTGGACGAGTCCTCCCAGCCCTCGACAGACTGCACGGCCGGCACCCCTAAGCAGAGCCTGGATGACCTCATGCTGGAGGAGATGACCAAACAGACCACATCCCTGCAGCAGATAGCGCTGGGCATCTCTCGCATGGAGGCGTCCTTGTCCTCCGTGGTCCAGAGTCAGCGGGACTCGTTCGAGGCTCTCATGACGGCGCACAAAGAACACATTGAGGCGCTGATGATGGCGCACAGGCAACACCTCCATGCCATCACAGCACAGAGCCACACCCCGGCTGTCGAATGCAAACCTGAACTCCCCAGTAACTTTGATGCAGGCCTCGGAAATAACTTTTGAATGAAAACCAATAAAACGGAACTGAAGAAACGTCTTGTCTTGTATTTGCAGCTTTTCTCCATTGCTTTGAAGTTGTTTAACCCTCCTGTTACCTTCAAATTTACCAGAACTTTTTCTCATTTGGGGTCAATTTGGCTCCAGCAATTTAAATCTCCAAAAAAATTTTAGAATAGCAATTGTTACCCAGGTTTGTGTCAGGTTCTTTGTGCATCTTTACTACCTAAACAGCCCTTTCAAGAGATCCTGACCTCACCCCTTTACACTTCTTATTCTTGTGGAAATCACTTTTTCCTCCCAAATGTAATAAACTGGACTGGTTCGCCCTCTACAGGTGTAATTATGTTATGTTTGTGCCATAAAGCAGAGGGAAGTGTTTTGAAGATCATACATGGCATGTTAAAGTTCATCAGTCTCTTCCAAAAAAAACTAAACCAAGTTTATGTAAAATGTTGATATTTCTTACATGTTTTATAGAGCTAAAACATGGGGTCAAAGTGACACCATACATGTGTCCAGGACACTGAAAACATGTTAATTTTATGTTTTCCCAAGTCCCCATTAAATTGGGAAAATCATTAAATATGAAGCAAAAACAACTTTAATCATGTATTTAGAGATGTTAAAGACTCGATGGGGTTAAACTGACTCAAAAGATAATAGGAGGGTTAAAGTTCGATAGGCCTGCAGCTGTTATATATCGGGTTTCTCTTTGGTGCAAGGAGTAAAAACTAGAAGTGTCTATTCACACAGGCCTACAAGCTGTTCCCCCCTTCAATTAGCAGGGAAACGCGCACACACTTGAATTTGAAAACTGTGATTTTATTAAATGTCTGTTAGTTGAAATAACTTCTAATGACCTCCCTCTGCGTGGCCCATCCATCCTCCAGTCCTTCTCCATCACCAAGGTGTTCATCATCCCCCTCAGCACCCACCTCAACCGGCATGCCGCTGCGTAATGCCAGGTTGTGTAGCATGCAACAAGTCACCACAATCTCGCACACTTTAGAGGGGGAGTACAGCAAACTCCCCGCAGTCTTGTCCAAACACCGGAATCTTGACTTCAGGACCCGGAGTGTGCGCTCGATCACGTTTTGGGTCTTGGAATGGGCGGCGTTGTACCTCTGCTCGGCCGGGGTGGTCGGGTTGGACACCGGCGTCAGCAGCCAGGGCAGCAGCGGATACGCACTGTCACCTGGTGAAACAAGTAAAACGTGCTCAGTCATAGGGCTGAACTAAAGTCAGTGGCCACATCAGCTCCATCTGTCCAGTGTAATGCACTTAAATACAACAGCTCTGCCACTGTCAGTGATGTGTCAATTTAATTCTATGTTTATTACTGAGGTTGTGGTTTACAGAGGTCTTGTACTGGACTACATTATGTGAGGTGTTTCTAGTTTTTTGTCCTCCACATTTATATACAATGAGGGGGACAGAATAGTGGAAACACCTCAATAAAATGCAGTCCAGTACAACAGCAGCACAAACTATGAGCTCAATGCCAAACATAGAAGTGAATGAACACCTCTGTTATTGTGAGAAAAAGAAAACCTGAGCATTATAGGCATCAAAACAGTAAATGTTATGTCACAACAGTTGGATTGTATTGCATTAGACTGTGTGGGGTTATCATTAGAGTGTTTTGTCTGTTCTGATCAATCAAATATCTTGTGAAGTAACTGCACTTTCTACATCCAGCTGATATTATTATGATAATTTACAGAACATACTCAATTTTCACTGTTGCTACACTTAAAATATTGTTGCAGCACTGTGTCGAAGCAGAGGTTACAGCAAAATGTTTGATTTCAGTTTTTTTTTTTTATTAATTTTAATGCAGCCTAAGGCAATGATTGCTCTGTTCTGATCAAAAAATAAAATAAAATACAATAATAATAATAATAATAATAATGATAATAATAATTAAATTAAAAAATACTTTAAGTAACTGCATTTTCCACATCCGTTTGGTACTATCATGCTATTTCTGAAGAGCATTCAATTTCCACTGTTGCAACACTTAAAATTTCAAATAAGTGTGCACCCAAAGTCATATCGTATCACTATCGAGATGTTTGGCATAAATATCGAGGTATGACATTTTGTCCAGCCCTACTATGTTAACGATCAGTTTATGACACATGAGGTTATTCTTTTACAGAACTATCAGAGCACCTCACGCACACGCGCGCGCGCGCGCGCACACACACACACACACACACACACACACACACACACACACACACACACACACAAAATAATAACCACACACCCAAGAGCCATCCTCTCCCGGCCTCCCGGTCCTCCATCAGCTCGTACAACCTGCTGCGTCGTAGCACGAATGAATCCAGCGTGGATCCCGGGTACTTGGCCACCACGTTGTTGATTACATGCCTGGCATTGCAGACCACTTGTATGTTCATTGAGTAGCTCTGTTCCCGGTTGAGATACACATGCTCGTCATCAGAGGGTGGTGTGATGGGGACGTGAGTGGCATCCACAGCCCCGATCACATTTGGGAATCCGGCCACTGCGTAAAAGTCCATCTTGGTTTCCATGATCTCCTCCCGGGACTGCGGGAAGTGGATGTACTGGCCGACCCGGCGCATCATCGCCCTCAAGAAGGCGGACAGCGCAGGCGAGAGAGCGGACTGCGATATGCCCACATTTCGCGTCACGGCTCGCTGGAACGAGCCGGATGACAGGAGGTGCAGGGCGGCGAGGAGTTTGGTGAGCCCCGGGATGGCGTGGCTCCTCTTTGTCCGCGGCTCCATGTCATCTTTAATCTCGTCAAGAAGCGACAAAATGACGTGGCTCGGCAACCGGTAGAGTTTAATCACGTCGCTCTCTGGCATCTGAAAGAGCGTGATCCTCTGGTGGAAGATCCTCTCTTTCCTCTGTCGCTCTCTCTGTCTTCTCGCTCGCCTCCTCGCAAACAGCGCCGCAGCCATTTCCAAACCAGAGGCGCCTCTCTTCTTCGTGTTTTTGTTGTTGTTGTTGCTCTTCTTCTTAGTTTATTGGCGGTGGGCAAACGGGTTTCAGGTGCTCTACCGCCCCGCCACCTTCTGGATTGGAGTGGATTTTCGCCTTCTAGTCTCCTTTCCCCACTTTCTCCTCTTTTCTTTTTTGAGGATTTGAGCCAAAAATGTAATGCCTTATAATGTACTTTTATAAGGCCAGTGAAAATCAGCTAAAATGTTTAGTAAATACAGGCGAAAGTGAGCATCATAATTTTTCATTTCATGTGGCATTTTACACCTAGGCTATAATTAATTTCCATATTTTTTTTTTAGCAGTGCAATTTCTGGAAAAAGGAGAGGGGGAAAACTTCAGCACAAATACGGATGAAATGAATCAAAAGAAGATGGAGGGAATGATGGGAAAAGACAACCTCCAACAGTTATAAATAAATAAATCAAGCAAGCAAGCAAGCTCAGGCATCATGGCATCTTTTTGTGACATGCAGGGGTTCAAAGGAAATTAGGTCATAATTTTGAAAAACACTATGGCACTAAGAATACCAGAGTTCCAATCAAGTCAAATTACACCAAGCTATCACAGTTTTAACAGGGATATATTGACGATCTGAAGAATAGGAGGAGGGCAGCCACACTCTAATAAATCCAGTGCAATAGTTTTCATTTACCTCGGACATATAACTTCAGGATCTGAAATATCAAAACCCAGACTCCCGTCCTTTTTTTCCTCCCCAGCATGTGGAGAGCTTATTGTTGTGTGCAGCTACAGTTGACTGTAACTGGTCACTAGCCAACAGGGACGATATGGCAGCAGGTGTTTCCATCCAAATGCCTCTAATGGGAGTTAATGAGTAGAGAGCATCGCTGCATTTCTCTTAACTGTGGGTCTGGAAGCTGTTAAACAGTGATGTAAAGCAAAATACAAAACAAGAAAACTGTTAGATGAGTAAATCTTAAGCTAATAAGGTTGCAGTGTGGGTATGAAAAACACTGGTATTTAATTATTGTTATAATAATTATTATTAGTGGTGGTAAAAGTAATAGTAGTAGTATTTTTTATTTTTAATTATTATTATTATTATTTTAATAAACTGGATAATATTATCAACTATGTCATGCACCTCAAGCCTATATGTACACATAATAATCAATTAATCAATTAATTAATATTTGAGAAAAAAATTTTGTTGTAAAATGTTAAAAAGCCTTGGTGCAGAAGGGTATTTTACTATTTTACTATTTTTCCCCCTTAGCTTATAATTGTCAGGTTATTTTCTAAGTTTTAGTGTGGCGTTAGGCTTGACATTGTGATTATGCGTGTGTGCTTGTGCATGTTTACGCGTTGCTTGGTTTATATTTTCTTATCAGTGTTTTATATTTTAATTGTGTTCATCACAAAGTTTAATTTTGTCATTTAATGAGGTTTTATTCAAAACTAGAGTTTATGTAAGACAGAATAAATAAGTAAAAGTGAGTAGTAATGTGTCTGCATCAATAAAAAATAATAGAAACGTATAATGTCTATGAAATAATAAAATAAAAAGATACCTTATGTTCAAAAAGTGTTTCTGGTTAGAGTAGCAGTTCGGCTTCACAGTGACCCGCATATCACATAAGAAATAGACAGAGCATATAAACACAACATTTAAATAAGAACAAAAATAATGAAGACAAAAGTAAGAAGTGGTGCAGCGGTGGCATCTTATTACAGCTCTTTACAACGAGCCATTCTTTCACAAATGTTTATAAAGGCAGACTACATGGCCAGGTGCTTGATATTATACACCTGTGGCAATGGACTGAATCAAACACCTAAAGTCAGCCAAACCCCCTGCCGTGGAATATCACTTACAAAATTATCCCAGTAGGTGGCGACAAAAGGAATAGATATACTCTCTTGCTGAAATAAGGAACATAAAGCTCTGCTATTATTTTTAGATGCTACAAAACAGATTTTACCATTTTGATCTGTGTCAGTGGGCTGATGTAATGAGATTTCAGTGGGATAAGGAACATCGGGTCTGACTAAATCAGGTTTGCCCTCACGTCAGGACAGTTTCATTACCATGAATGAACATCCACCACTGTTTCTCACTCTCAGAAAGAAGAGAATGATGATAAAAACATCAACAATAAGAATAAAAACAAGAATAAAGATAAGAATAATGATGATATAATCGAGCACTTTTCAAAATTTAAATTACAAAGTGTTTCGCAAAGGCAGGAGAAAAAAAACCCAAAATAAACGAAACAAAAGAAGATATAAATAAAAAAGGCATAAACTCATCAGATGTCTGTCCTGCTTCCTCTATTTGTCATGTCATCACACTGATGTCCAGCTGAACCAAGAACCCACGGCTCATCTGATGTGTGACTGATCATCATGCACTTCACCGTCTAAATGAAGGATGTGATGAATTTGCATTAGGTTATTACTGTTTGAAAGCTCCTTGTGACCACAAGCACCAAAAAAAAAAAAAAAAAAAAAAAAAAAATGGTCCAATTATATTTGAAAACAACACACATTTTCTGCATGTTAAATTCCATTCTTAATTTTTTTCCATCCCATTGGACAGTTGAATTTAAATACATTCACTACTGTTTCCTAGTGCCATAAATTGCAGTGGGATGGAGCAAATATTACCTCAGGGGGGCTGTACGGCAAAATGGGTCATTTGGGTGTTAAACTTGAACAATAATTCTCAGATAATGGATCCAATTTGGGGTCCAGACTGGTTATCAGTACAGTAACACAGAGTTCATGTGGTGATAAAACCTTTGATTTACAGTCAGTGGAGTACAGTCACATTATGCAGCTGGAGGATTTGTTTGGGAGACAGACTTTGCTAATTGATCAGTCCCAGCACAGAGAATTACATAGATTTATTATTTCTATTTAAATGTAGTAACTCTTACATTTCAGATCCACAGCTGCGTCTGCATTTTGCACTGAGCCAGTAATCTTTGCAATTCTAACTTAAAATATCTTTAAAGTGTTTAACTCATGGTGGTGGTGGTGATGTATGGAGGCTGTTATTAAATCAAGGTAATTTGTCACAAAACACGTGCACACAAAGATAGAAGTTTCATGACTTTTTATTAATTTATTCAGTTCAGAAAATAATTCAGTCACATTACCACTTATGAAAAAGTCCATTCACTGGTCATCAGGAAGCCTGTAGCACTGAGCTCAGTCCACTTGCTCGAATCACAACATTTATTCACAAACACATGGAAATTAGGTCATGCACATTCATGTATAATGTATGCTTTCATACACATACAGCACATCCATGCATATGAATGAAAGAGAGTTTTTTTGGTAAGACAGCGACCCTTAAGCATAAATAGTTTGGAGAAGATGTGGAAAAACAACTCAGCAGAGCTCTTCATTCACCTGCCAGCAGGCCATGGAGGTTACAGTGGTTTAGTCCATGAGAGGTGGACTGACCCAGTAAAACAAAGAAAAAACAGGATTATTTTCCTGTTGATCTCATGATTTCATACGCCAGCATTGCTCAGTTCTGCAGGGGGGCATAAGAGCTGCTCAAAAAAATCGCCTTTGCAGAGCCTGGAAACTCATCAGAGTCCATTCTCACCCTGGACTCCGCCTGTTCAACCTGCTGCCCTCTGGGAGGCGCTACAGGTGCATCAAAAGCTGAACTAACAGGCTTAAGAGGAGTTTCTTTCCCTGGGCCATCACAGCTCTTAACTCCAACAACAACACACACACACACACACACACACCACAGAGAATTACCATCATCTGCTGAGCACTTTAACTTTTAAATGCAATATACTATATTTTAAGAACAATGTTTTTAAGTGCAATATCCATCCTTTTTATGCATATTCATCGTTTTTATAGTATTTATTACGGATTCATAATAATTGAATGAGTGCTTGTTGTCTGTTTTTAATTTGTCTTATTAACATTAATTGCACTGACCAGGAGGAGCACTTTTAATTTCATTTTGCTTGTACAATGACAAAAAAGGCTTTCTATTCTATTCAAAAATGAAAATGAGAGAAAAGTGACATGATCATGAAATCAAATAAAAGTTTGAATTAATTAGTTAATGAAATGACTTCAAATAAATTGTAAGTTAACAGCTAAGATAGGAACAGTAAGATAGTGATAGTAGTGAGAACCATATAGACTCAACCATCATGTTACGTGTGTTTTTTTTAACAAAAATTTTTATGCATTTGTTTCTCTATGTATGTTTTATTTTCTGTGTTTTCTGTGTTCTTTGTAACTGTGTGTTTAAAAAAAAAAAAGTCACATAAATAAAGCTTACTTTCTTATTCCACATTTGTTAGTTGAGTCTACAGGGTCCTGACTTCAATCAACCCTTGGTAATTTTGCAGAATGCACCTTTAAGAGAATGTAGTTTGAAGCATGTCCTCTCATCCTTTTATAACTGCATGCAAGAAAAAATGGCAGCACACACCTGTGCAGCGGCTCTTGGCTCTCTAGTTTCAAATATTCTCTGTGTTTTGCCCAGAATGTTGCATTTTTTATGTCTTTTTTGTTGTTGTTGTTGTTGTTTTTATGTTGGAAATGCATCATTTGAATGCCACTACGCCTTTCAATGTATTTACCTACAATGACAGTAAAGGCTTTTCTGATTTCTGATTTCTGATCTGATCACACCTAACTCAGTTACAGCTTTGAAAAAATAACTCAGTCACTTCTACCCCCAGTACATTTTAAATGAGCTCTTTTTACTTTTACTGCAGCAGATTTTTACCGCAGAACTTCTACTGCTAGTCAAGTAAAATGTCAGCAATGCTTCCATTTGAGTAGCAATTTGTAGTACTCTTTCCACCACTGCCAACTGGATATTTCCCAATTATCAAGCGAGAGTGAGATATCACCAAGTCCCTGTAGATGGCCTGCATGCAGAGAGAGATGTAGGATCACCACAGTATTTCCTTGTGTGTCGGTGAGTGAGGCTCACAGGCTCAGTAATGTAATCTCATTACTCTGTCATCAATATTAATTAATTATCATCAGTATCATCAGTATTAATTAATTATATCTAGTTGGACTAATCCAACTAGAACATGAGTGATGATTTCTTAAATTGGTTTACCAACAAAACTCAAACAAACATTTACAAATAGATTTAGTGTCTGTGGTCGTCAGTGCTAGTCAACGCCTTAAAAGTGAAAATGTAGGTCAGCTTCATCTTCCATCAATATCTCATCTTAT
Organism: Myripristis murdjan; assembly: GCF_902150065.1. Taxonomy (NCBI): domain Eukaryota; kingdom Metazoa; phylum Chordata; class Actinopteri; order Holocentriformes; family Holocentridae; genus Myripristis; species Myripristis murdjan. The sequence goes on along the minus strand of NC_043996.1, from coordinate 23,195,915 downwards.
TTTGATGCTAAGGCAATGCCCATTCGTCAAGAATGAAGTGCATTTTGCAGGAAAACTGGGTCAGATTGCACTTTCTGGGTGATTCATTGATCTGTTGTTGTTTCTCTGAATGGACAGTCAGTGCTGTCGCCCACTGCCAAAAATGAGAAAAAGATGTCTGTCCCGCCTCCTGAATGTGTGAAGTCGCACCGACGTCCAGCTCCTCTGAGGATCCGTTAGTCATCTGATTAGTGGGTGACCATCGTGCACTGCACCATGTAGATGAAGAATATACCGATTTTGCATTTGGCAGTAAGTAGACAACACTAAATTCCATGTTTTTTTCCTGTTCCAAAGCACAGATGAACCTCTTTTTATCGACTCTACTCATCTCTCATTTTCTCCTTATCACAATCTGCATGAGCCACATCTACATCCACACCATTTCCCAGATGAACTCCAGGCTGAGAATCCTACGTTCACATGATCCTGTCTGTAATTTCTCTTTTCTTCTTATCTGTGTAATGTAATGCCTCTACCTTTACTGTAATGGCCATATGATTATGTTCTATCAAAAATCCACAGGAAGCAAAACAGTATAATTTGAGTCAAATGTAACTTATAATGCCTTAATTATAGTGAAATTTCAAATTGTGCAATTGTGTCAGTATTCTAATGCTGAAGACATTTTTTCCCTCCTCAGACATAATTAAAGGTATATAGTAAGTAATCAACTGCGAAAAGTTTAAAGAAGGACGACAGTGGTTTTAGTAAGTGTTTTTGTATTGTGTTGATGCTGGGACTGTTTGATGATGCATCATACGAATAGATATATCTCACTCATGAATATCGACTTTCCTGTGAGAAAACAGCATCAATTAGCTCATCAGCATCATCACTAATCCCATCAGAATCATCCCACAACTTCACAGTTTTCTGCCTCTCTTGGGCTGAGTTATTCAAAGAGCTCACATCGCACATGACTTGCTTGGCCAGTCTGACATTTGGCCAAATCATTTTTTATGGCATTCCTTCACAAAGTATGTTCTGGGAAGGTCAGGAAGGGTCACACTGCTGGGCAAACACTCACCAGGAGACACCCACATTTAAAGGCAGAATGAGTAGGATTTTCCTAAAGCACAACGGATAGACTCACACTAAAATAATCCCTCTCAGTCATCACTTATGAGCCACTAGAAGTGTGTGTTGGTGTGTGTGTCTGCAGAGATTCTGCCCTCCGCCTGGGTTTTCTTGTTTTGCTGAGCTGGGGGCTCTTCTGGGTGTCGGCCTTTTGGCAGTGGGTGTGTAGCTCCCAGTCAACTGTGGCACACAGTGCTGGATCACAAAAAACTGACATCCAATAGGAAGCTATGAAAATCATGGAAAATCACCGCGGAAAAACGGAAATCTAGTGAAGTGAAATGCCAGGAGGACAAAGCTTGTTCCACAATGAGAGTGAAGCTGGGGTTGGTTTTCACCTGCTGGCGAGGATAAAGAGCGACATGGTTTCAGCCTGTTTCCTGTTGGACGGGTAGGGAGCCTTCCTAGTGCTCCAAAGAGTTCAGTTTGTATTTAAGTCTCGCTTTCAGCTCAGTTCTTTTTTCAGTTCATCGTCAAGGCTCCCCATATTTCCTAGTCTCTCTGTTCTCAGTGTTTGCCTTTGGCTGCCTGGTCCTGAGTTCTGCGTGCCACCTGCCTTCAGCCTCCCATTTAATATTCTACACTTCAAGCCTGTTTGCCTGCCTGGTCTCCTGCAGTTGGGTCCTCTTGCTTTGCAACACACGGCTCACCTGAAGGTAATAATTCATATTTGGAATATATGACATGTGAAGGCTCCTTAAAAATGCTGTTTTATATGGTGCCGCTGCTGTCTGTCGCCTCAGCGGGACGTCTGCCAACATGCAAGGTAGCGATGTGTGATATTTTATCATGGACTTTTTATGGATAGCGCCTTTTCTGAAACATCATTTGCAGTGTTGAATTTCTTTTCCTTCCTCTTGAGGTGTTTAGGAATGCCTGCGCTGAATGAGTAAAAAGAAATGTTGTAGTGTTATTAGAACTCGCTTCTACCTGAAGGCCTTTTCATAGTTTTATTGATCTGTGTTCACCACCTTCCTCGTGTTGTAGATGTTTTATATTTATCATATCTGTTTTTATTGGTTTATTAGCCCTTCCCAAGAAGAGCTGAATCGAGGTCAGATAGACTTGTTTGTAGATTCTCGACAACATTTCACTTCTCATCCAAGAAGCCTCAGTTCTGACAGACCGGTGGAGAGTCCCAGGTATTTAACCGGTGTGGGGGCGTTATCCAGGTCGCTGATATACCACTGGCTTGTTGGCGCTCCTCCCTGTTGTAACTCTCCTTGGACAACCATGACCTGGACCACAAACTTCACATTTTATTGGCTTTACTGTGGTTTAGTGTTAGTGTAATTTTGCTATCATTCCTGTCTTCCTGTAAAGCACTTTGTTGCATTGTTTCAAAGTGTGCCATACAAATTTATGTCATTATCAAAAGAAATGCCATTTGAGTGTTAAGACAAGATCAAACAGCCACTTGGTGCTAGAAGTTACTATACTGGTCCTTTTAAATCTATGGGGAATGTTTCTAGCTTAATTCCATGGTGGGTTTCACACAACAGCGATGACATAGTTTGTTAAATCAACACTTCTATATAGCCAGGCGGTAACTGACTCTCCTTCTTACATCAATATCAAGCATTTGGACAACCAGCACTATTACCTTTGACTTTATCCCTCTAAAAGTGGCCAACTTCTGCAGGTTTGTTCTAGGCAAATACTTGAAGGTTCTTTCAGTGGATGTAAAATGTTTAATTTTCATACTGATGTAACTCTAACCCTAGTATGCCATTCTTTCACCTCAGTGCCTCAGAATGCCACTGAATGCCACCAATGACTACTAATTCCTCTTTTACTCAAGAAATGCTTTGTGATTAATTTTGCATAATTAAAGCAAGTATAGATCCAAATCATCTGAAGGGTGTTATGTACCTCATTTTGATTGTGATTTGTGTTCAAACTCTAAAAGGTAAAGTGGACTGCCCTTGGCAAAAGGCAACACACAGATCATTGAGATCATTTTCCCTCTGTGGAGATCAGCAACACACACACATGAAGCACACAGCAGAGAGATCGAGGGAGTAACAGCAGACTCTTGCACACCGGATAGGCTTTTAGCCGTGTATTTATGTCAAGAGCTTATTTATGTTTGGCTCTGCATGAACACCATGGTTGTTTGTGTATTACTTGTCAAGGGCCAAGCTGAAAATAAATTTCAAGTTTTATATGCTGTCCTGTGTGATTGTAACTAAACATTGAAAATTGCCAACTAAACTTAATATTTATTTTCACTCCTCAACACAATTCATGCATTTGGCATAGTTTCCACCCTCTTCAACAGTGATATTGGGCTTTAAATAAACTTGAGCTTGAACTTGAAATAAACTTGAACTTTAAATTCTGATGTATGCATTGTTCTATTGTACATTGTATTTGTGTTATGCATATCATAGCATCTTGGGAAAGAATGACACACGCACATACAAAAAAATGACAATAATGATAATAGATGATGACACATACATCAGGAACAACAATGTTTGCCATAGATACTGTACTGACTGAGATTATTTTCTATGTCCAGAGCGAGTCAGGTTAGCTGCGGTCTATCCAAGACTGAATATGTCGTGTGGAGCCTTCCCTTTGCAATATTCCAATTATTGCTCCCCGGTGATGCGTGCAAAATGCTGCTGTCAGTTCTGATGTCACAGCCGTCTTCTCAGCCACACTGTCTCAAATACAAGGATGAATCTTCATACCAACATCTGAGTTAAACTTCATTAAAATATGATGCCTGTAATATAAATGATATTCTCCGGGCTGATGGTGTGCTATGTCTTTATGCATGCACACCATTTATTTAACTCTCATACAACATGTCTTAGTGGTGTGTGTTAAGCCACTCAGTGAAGCTTTGATTGCAGTGATTGCAAGACACCCTCCCCCCCCCTTCTCCCCCATTCCCTTGCATCTCCTGCGTATCGACTGCTGTGTAATGGGCCCCATCTACTTCCATTAATGACAGTCCAAATTAGCCCTAATGCATAACAGCATGTATCAAGGCAGGGAAGAAGCACTCAAAGGTCTGGAGATAACAGGGATCTGTTTCTGCAGGACGGTGCAACATGGAGCCTTCCTGCTAACGCTCCGTCTCGTATCAGTCCAACATCAGGAAGCTGAAGTAGAGGGTGTCTGCTGACGATGGCTTGATTGATTACAGCATCTTTGCTTTATAACAGACAACCATAAACCTTCCTTTCATATAGGTAACAGTATATTATCTACCAACAATAGTGTTCCTCCTAGGATGTATTAATGTAAGGGAAAGTATCATATTTAACCAATAGTACAGTATAAGTAAATATTGTCCAAATGCATGACTAGGTTTGTTCATTAAAAATGCAGAGATCTAATTACTGCTGGTGGAAAAAGTAGTCGACCTTTCTCAAGTGAAACTGGCAATACTATAATGGAAAATACTTTAGTAAAAGAAAAAAGTCCTGCATTCAAAATGTTGCTTGAAAGTGCGCCACTGTGCACTGATTTAGACTCAGCTGACTAAAACATGGAATAAGACTGTACTTATTCATTGCTGATATGGGCCGATGATGAGAACCAAATTGCAGGCTTTTTCTACTGAGTCTGCAGGGTCCTCATTTCAATCCATCCTTGGCAAATTTGCATAATGCACCTTTAAGTAGAGCATATTAGTAGTAAAATGTACATGTTCTATGAAAAGTGAAAGTAGTCATTGAGAAGAATGGTTCCTTTCAGAGTGTTAAATTATTGATGCATAATAATTTTTGAATGTTTGGCCCATTTACCCACATCTTACATTGCAAAAAAAAAAAAAAAAAATGTTTTACAAATCATGCAGGGAAGTTAAGACTTCACAACAGGTAATCAAAACTCTGTGTTGATGATATGCCTTTGTGTGTGTCCCTCTATATGCTTCTGTGGCTCACAACGATGTGGCCATTCATAAACAGCAGAACTGATAATCGTCTGTGTAAAGCAAATGTTTCCTCTGGGACTATTTTCCTGTGGAGGGCTCGTTTCATTCTGTCAAAGTCATCAAAACACAACAGTGCTGCTTCTTTTAGGGAAACTAACATGGACAATTTTATTACAGTGAGGAAATACTATACTTATACTAATAAAACCAATGGGTGGATAAAAGGTGTGCATTTTGTGGATATTACACTTAACATGCACTATGTTCCTTTAAGGAGTATTTTAACATTGTAGGTCTCTGTACTTCACATGTTGGCAAAGTTAAAACTCTAATAATGCATCATATTTATGTTTTGAGAGTAGAAACTTATTCTGCAATGTAATTAGTAACTACAGCTGTTAGACAAATGTAATGTGTAAAAATGCAACATTTGTATGTTTTAGCAATTATTTCATATAATAGGATCATTACACGGCAATGCAGCATCTTTGTAAAACTGCAACTTACCTTCAGAGGATGCATAAGCATTACCACTATCTGAAGTATTTACTGCTTAGCCAAGGACACAAGGAGAAATGTTACTTGGTGGCAAGAAGACAAAAAAAGTCATTGCATTTTAAAACCCACTTTATTGACAGCTTCTTGCCCTCAGTACAATGCAATGCAACAAGATTTGAGGTGCTGAGCACAGAGGAATAAATACGGCAATAAATACAGTACTGACTCGCCTTACTGGCCACCTTTTAAATCACACCCGCCAGAGTCGTCAGACCCTCAGCACAAACACACAAACCAATAGGACATCATACACAACACTGAGCCAAAGTTTTGCTTCCACCTTAAATCATAATGGGCATGGATCATCATGGACTGATATGCACAGCACTTGAATACCGTTTGAAGAAAAGCGAAGGTGCTCCTTCAACAAAAACGCACACAACATCTGTCATCGTTTCGTCAAGGTATCATCCTCTCACCTGAAGACCAAGAGGAAGGACAGTCTGGAAGCAGAGAACTTCACATGGGTTTAGAAAAGATGACAGTTTAATCCATCGAGCCATTCAACTGAAAACTGCAACACTGATGAGTCACAGGGGGTCACTGAGAGAGGCCGACCACACCGGGAAAGACTGAACTGAAGAAGAGTCTCCATATGATCCGCGGTCAACAGCTATGAAAGAATGACATCTTATTTTAACAATGACATGCACTGCCTTTGTGTAGGGTTTTAAATTTTGAGTCTTCACAAATCAAACTCAGATGATGATAAGTTACAATGTATCTAATCGAGGGTTGTTATTGTTGTTTTTTTTTTTTTTTTTTTACACTTAATAAGGTTAAATCCATTAACCCTCGATTAGATCATTTATGAACCACAGAATTTCCTTCCTTCTAAAACTTCAAATTGTTTCGATGATATGTTGCATTGTGATACTGGCTTAATTTCATTGAAATATTATGTCAGATATCCTGTACAGCGGATGCTTGACTGTGAGAATATTTCAAGTAAAAGAGGAACTGAAATGATCGACATGTTAAAAAAAAAAAATCATCATGAATGGTCACAGACAGGTCATCTGACAAACTCAGAGAAATGCTACACCACACAGCCACATTGTAACATGTATGGCAGGCAACCATAGGCAGTTGTGAGACAATGTCTTTCATTAGGACCTATAGACTCTATATTGGATTTATAATACAATATACAGGGACAGATGTAAGTCCTACTTAGCTTAGCTCTTCTCACCTCTCTTAATGTGTCCTCAGATTCGCACAGGGGGTCCAATTTCTTTTAAAACTTTTTTTTTTCTCACACAAACCACATCAAAATGTGCTGTGTTTATTACATATTTATGATGCATATATGTAACACCATAGATGTATACGAAATGTGTACTACCTCTTATCGGACACAAGTTAATCTCAGCTCTTCCGATATCCAATTTGTATTTCTATGAAACCTTGAGTGCTCATTTGTGTGTGTAAGCTACAGTGCAATCACTTTCTGACTGCAGCACGACATCGTTTCACGTTGGATATGCAGGGCAATCCAGTTGTGGCTAATGATTTATATCTGTTAAGGTTTTGACATTTGTGGCTCAGTACAGCAATGGGTTTCACTCCCCAGTTCTTCCACAGCTATTTGCAGACCAGTTTGTACCAAAGGGCATAAGCACTGCCCTTTTACGACAAGCTTTATGTGCCTTGTCCAGGTGTGGTTAGGGTTAGGGTTAACCACTTGTGTTTTTACTCAGAATTTGTACAAATCATTTCCCAAAGTGGTGTATGCATTGGTAAGTCTGTTTAAATACTGCAGACGGACTCTTTGTGCAGGTAGGGCATCAAAATTTGACAAGAGAGAGTGAAGCAGCACGTCAGACGGGTATTTGATAGATTCTGATAATGGATGTCTCGCTGCTGGCTGTCTGATAATTGACACTGCATTTACAGTGTGTGTGTCAAACCTCACTCTCACACACACATACACACTCACCTATCCCTTTCTCTTTCACACCAACAGATCTTTGAATGAAAGATGATGAAAGATGAAGATGGGCGCTATAGCTTAGGACATTTTCAAACAATTTCATTTTAGATCACACTCTCTTTGATTTACAGGTGTTGCATTATGGATTTTACATAATGCACCGACATACTTTTTTTTTTTTTTTTGCATTTCTACTGTATTGTTCTCAGTATGCAGCTTTTAGACACTGTGCAAGAGAGAAAGAGGGAGAAAGAAAAGGAAACAAAGGGAGAAATACAAAACAAGAGGAAGAGAGAAAGAGAGACAAAGAAGGAAGTAAAAGTAATCTGTGATTAAGGCAGTCTCATGAATATTGCAGAGAGGTTTTTGGCCCCTGTTTTGGAGACAGACTGCCACAACAGTCTTCAGTTCCTAGCTCTTATTAACTGCTGCTTCCTATTCCCACAGATGACAGAGCAGATGGGTGGATATGAATAGAAATGGCAAAAGAAAATGTGAGAAAGAATGATGCCGCAATGTTAGATTCATGGATGAAAAATATCCCATCAAAAAAAAAAAAAAAAAAAAAACACGGAAAAAAAAACATTGAGCAGTAATCCTCTTTGGAAGAAAAGGTCATATTTGGTTTGTGTATCAGTCCTCCACACAATGAATAATCTTTTTGAGGGTCCCTAAATCAAAAAGCACTGCTTAGGGCAAGTTAATTAAGAAATGAAAGTAAAGTAGTAGCCTATATCTAATTTGTCCACTGTAGTTAGTGCTAGGGGCTTTTTAAGAGGCGTGCAGAGACGGGGATAGACGAAGGTCCCACTCAGCTTAACTCTGTCTCACTTAATTGAGTTCATTCCAACATACAGAAAAAAGTCAAAGCAGATACATACATATTAGTTGGACATACTGTAGGAGGGTGTGGCTCCCTCATTGTCTCCAGTTCAGTTCTACTGATGGTTTTGCTTCGCTGTAGCTTGCACGTCATGGGTTCAAACAGTTTTAAAATCTGCCAACATGGCAACCCTTAAAATACTGTACCCTTTACAGTACTTCCAATTTATTGTACTTAGGGCTTGAAGCAACAACTAGACCGCTACCAGAGCTCCATACCCCTTCCTACACAGCACAGCAGGGATGCCTCAGACCCACTCCTGCATGGAGCGTTTGCAGTACAGTATGTGGCGCTGCGTGCTCTTCCTCCTAAACTGGAAAACGGTGTAGAGCAGAACCATCATGCACAGCGCCAGGACACAGGGGATAGCAATGGCCACCGCTTTCTCCGTGCCCCCGGCGCTGTCCAGTTTGATGACGATGTCCACGTCGCCGCTGTCGTAGTGCCGCTCCTCCACCACCGGGGGGCTCCAGTCCCAGTCGGGGTCAGCGGGTAGACCGTCACAGCCCATGAAGTCCCGCAGGATGGACCTCGGGTAGCCCGGCTCCACACGCAGCAGCTGGTTGTTGAACTTCCAGTACTCCTTTCCTTTGTAGAAGTAGGTAAACCCTGGATGGAAGGGTGATAAAACATCACTCATTCACATTTAAATTAAAGGAACAGCTCACCCAAAATGAAAATATTGTCATTATCTATTCAATCCCAGTCTGTGCACAATTCAGTCTCTGACTGTGCAACAAACAAGAAGGGTGCAAGCACAACTCTACAGCAGCCCTCTCCAAAACCTTACATCAATACTGTAGGTAGCGCTTTTTACCGTTCCAAAAAGGAAAAAATGATAAGAAAATTACTCCACAGAGTTCATGCAGCATGATCCAAATCTTCAGAAGAACCAAGAAGTTAGAGTTCTGCGCAAACTCAAGACAAACTCTGCTCTAATTTCTTAATTTACCCTGCTATGTTACACAAAGGCTCACAACGCACAAACTGAAACAGTTTAGTGTGTTAGGCTGCTGAAGTTTTGTTACCTAGCACTGACATTTTACAAAGGGTGAGTGTGTGGTTTTCCTGGATGCTGCACTTTTCCTGGAAGATGCTCTCGCAAGTTCTCGCCAAGGAGAACATGAATGACCTGGGCGTAAATAGCACTGTGACCGCGGTGCCATCGAAGGGTGTAACTGAGGTTAGTGCTAAAAAATGATGTAAATATTACACTTTTACACCTAGGGTTAGATCATTTAACTTTGCACAAGCTGTATGGAGTGATTTTGTTGCCATGTTTTATCTTTTTTGGCACTCTGAAAGTGCTACTCGTTGACTTAAGTTATTTTGCAGAAGGCTGCTAAGGAGTCGTGCTATGGCAACTCCTCTGTGTGCTGTATGGACAAAGACACTTCACCTGTGTTTCAGCTGTCAGGGGAGTGAGTTATGGAGGCCCTGACAGCTCAATGCACTGCAGCTTAAGAAAACACATGCAAATGGACGAAACACAAGCAGAGGACAGTTCAAAGTTATGAACATGTCTGGTTACTGTGAACGGTGACTCCCAAAATTAGTTTGTAGACCCTGAAAATGGGTTTTTGATTGAAGAAGACTAACGTTAATAGGTCAACATAGGCTGGCCACAGAGACTGACACCCTGGAAAAGGGTGAGCTGTGTTTTTTGTTATTTTTTGTTTATGTTGACTTACTAATATTAGTCTTCCTCAGTCAAAAACCCATTTTCAGGGTTTATAAACTAATTTTGGGAGTCACTGTTTACAGTAACCAAACGTGTTCATCATTTTTAAAGTGTCCTCTCCTTGTGTTTTTTCTATTTGCATGTGTTTACTTAAGCTGCACTGCATTGAGCTCTAATGACAGTTTGCATTTTGAGGCGAACTGTCTCTTTAATGGTGAAATGGCAAAGATTCTTCAGTTAGCTGCATCAGATTATGTGGAGGGGTGTAATCAAATCAGGACTCTTGCATATTTAAATGGGCGTACCATTGGCCTTATCCACAAAGGCCCCTTGTGGGGAGTCAGGGATGCCCTTCCAGACGGTGATGGGTTTGGGATAACCAGGGTCCATGGTTCTCATGTCCTCATTGTATCTCCAGTATCTACAAGAGATTAGAGAGAACGCCATGCTCAGTTTGGAGGTACACAAACAGTGCTATGGATGGTCACACATACCGCTTTCACAAACACAACGGTGGAATTTCACAGTGTGTTGATCTCAGCCCACCCCACATTCACACTGAGGCACATCTACGCAAGCATGCAGTGATAACTCATTGGCTCTGAGCTCCCTGCCATTAGTTGCTTTTGCACAAGTTATTGCTGCTTCCTTGAAGTCAGACTCATCAGTTTCAAACACATATTTTAACCCTCAGTCTGACTGCATAATAACCAGAAACTGACTTCTTTCACATGACTTGCAAAAAGCAGCCAATCAATCACTCAGGCGTACCATGTTGATCTTCTGTGCAAATTTGCTGTGGGGGTTGTCGTGATTGATTTGCCTCTCATACACTCACACAGAGATCTTGGGATCTGCTACAGACTGTCATGGTTTTGCACTCCAGCAAATACCATGTTGTCAGACGCTGAGAGATGAAATTGTATTTTTGACGATGGACAGAAAGTCCTGTTTGCCATGATGTGCAACAGCAGGCCGAGGGATGACAGTATCATGACAAAGCATTTTGTCAGCTCTCACCACAGGGCCTTCTGACCTCTTAGGATATGATTTATCATGACAGCTGAACAAATATGTGATTCACATTGGCATATTCTCAAAGTCTAAGACACTTGCATATATAGATTCATAAACAACAGATTCTCTAGTTTGCCTGCTGTGGGGAGACGTCCAAGGTTGAACTGGTGGATTCACGTCCCAACCACCCAAACTAAAAGCTTGTATAAAGCCATAAATATAGCATCAACAATAAATGAATCCTCTTTTCAACATAGAATTATACTGATAAAACCAAAACAGCCATTTATGTATATAGGATTCAGCCTTCAGTCCAACATTATCATGAGAGCGAACTTCACAATGAACACACGCTGTGATAATAATCTTTCCATACAGACCTGTCTCCTTTAAAGAAGTAGGTCTTGGCCACATCCTCCCACCAGACGGCTGTCTCAATACTCTGTGTGGGCATGCCGCTCCCAAACAGCGAGATGTCCTGAGGATAGGTAGGCTGGAGAGTTGTGTCCTTGAATACCCAGAAACGGTTTCCTAAAACACACACAGAGACACACACACACACACACACACACAATAATGATAAGCAGCTCTGGAACAAAGAAATCCTCATAAATAGAATCTCAAAAATTATATTTGCAAAGACAACACACTGCTGGATCTGAGTTTGCTCAAGCACGTTTTTTGTTTGTTTTTTTTCTTTTATTTCAAAGATTAGATTTATCACCTAATTTAGAAAACATATGCAGAGCAGAAAATCTATGGAGTGTTATCTATAATGCAATAAACACAGAGATGACGCTTTGAAGGCGATTCCCCTGAGACTCATTGTTGTGTGTTTTATTGAAGCTATTGTTGCATTTAATTCAGTTTGATCATAAGCGCCTCAGGCAGAGCGAGTGGAGCGACTGTAGTGGTGTGCTTGCAGTAAGTAGCTGAACACACACACACTCACACAGTCACATACGCATATATACACACACAGACCCAGACACACACACACACACACACACACACACACACACACACACACACACACACACACACACACAGTTAAGTCCCCCTGAGTGAATAAATAAAGCATGAGGCACTCTGATCCTGCTGGGTGACAGATGTCATGTTAATCTGCCTGATGGACAGATGACTGTACCGGACCCTCGCCCCTCTGTTACTGTACAGAAATCAAATAACCTCGCCGTCATCCGTTCTCCTTGCATCAGTGCAAACAACATTATTCATTCAGGCGTTAGCATACAATGAAAGATCATGTTTAGAGAGATCACACATCCGTCTTGTACTGGTGGGTTGCAATTAAAGACAATTGTCTCTGTTGTCTTTCTTGTAGCTTTGTCTGTTGCCGGTTGTTATGCCATTGAGTGTCAGCAGGAAAATGGCATAATCGCTCTTTCTCTCCCACTCACTACGATCAATAAGAAAATTGTTTGTATGGATCTTGTTTCATTTTAGTCTGTTTAAATCTTTTTCGTACCTTTGAAGAAAACAAACTTTCCCTCGCTGTTTTCGTAGACGGCGTCTATTTTGGAAGGTAAACCTCTCCAGAAATAGTTTATCTGCATGGGGTAGCCAGGGACTACTGAGTTGTCCCGTACCCTCCAGAACCACTGGTCCTGCAGAAACAGACGGGAAAGAAGGACACATCATCATTATCATCATCATTATCACCACCATCATCAAAATCACTACAATTATCTTCTTTCTTCTGCTTCAGCTTCAAAACCAGAGGAGCAGCATCCATGTTGGCTCACACTGATAGTCTGCCGTACCTTGAACACGAAAAGCTCCTGTCTGAGGATGGCCAACGTGTTGAAGCCTCCATCGCAGATGTTGGGCTTGGAGTTGGGGTTTGAGGGTTTGGCCCCCTGTGGAGGGCGGTGAGGCCTGACCTGGCGGTCATGCTTGCGGGGGTCTGATGGAGGGTGGAAGCGAGGAGGAGGGACTGTGGGTGGGGGTCTTGTAGGCTGAGGGGCTCTGTCTGGTGGACCTGAAAACAAAAATTGCATCGGCACAGACGTTTTTTGAATAGGGAAGAACTATTGATCAATGTATGACTCAGATGTATGACTCAGTTTCTGCTTTCTATTGCATTGAGAGATGTAACTCTGTTCAAGATCCATAAAAGTGTTTTAGGAGTTCAAATATTCTTATATGTATTCATGTTCATATATTCAAAGGAGGCTTTCTTGTGAAGTGCATGGTTACCATAGATTTTCTGGATGCCCTGCAGGTCATCATGAGGTAGTTTGAAGTTCTCTGTGTCCATATACTGATAAAAGGGAGCCATAATAGCAGTGGGGTCATTGGAGTGCTCCAGACCGAGGGCGTGGCCCAGCTCATGAACCGCAACCAAGAACAGATCATTGCCTAGTGAGGGGAAGAGGATAGCAGCGATGACACAAGACGCGTGGGCATACATACAAGCAAGTACATCTGAATGAATGTGTCATATGTGCCACTTACAGATTGTGCTTACGCAAACGGAGGGACACACACAAAAATGTACACAGATGCTCATTAATACACTCAACCACAAAAAATACATGGAAATCTTTGAATGTTTTCATGCTGAATTGGAAAATTAGGACAAATCTGTATGGAAATCAAACATTCCACATTTACCAGACATCGACCTCTAATCTCGTTCTTCTTCTTCTTCTTCTTCTTTTTTTTTAATAAATGGATTTCGTGTGCCACAGACTATAGAGCCACTTTTAAACAAATGACTGGACTCTGTGACAGCAGGAAGGGAGCACATCTCAAATCAGCCTTATCTCATGTCCACAGAAAACTGAATCTTCTTCCCATTTAACAATTTTTGGGCAACATGGCTTAAATAAAAATTAATGCAAGCAAATTTTGTGCAGTAGATGTAGAGTAGAGTGCAGGTACTCTTTTTCTTTTGCTTAGTAAGAGACGGTAAGACACCATAGGAGCCACAGCTCTTAAAGAACAGAGGGACATAATGTTGCTGCCCAAAGCCTTAGAGAACAATTAAAATTCAAGCAGATGCGTGCTATTACAGGGCCGCAGGATCATAAATATGTGTAGGTGCAACACAAGTGCATGTATGCTTCTGAGTTCAATGTCAAAAAAAAAAAAAAAAAAAACATCAACAAATTAAACCCTAAAAATGTCACTCTACAGCCCACATTCAACTCATAGTGTCAGTTTGATTTAGAGAGAAGTACAACATTTCTGTGCAGTTTGTGACTGAAGTTGGCCCCGGGAGATTGTTGCCCTTCAAAACATGATATCCACTCCTGCCAGCAGCACTGCACAGAACAACCACTGACCCTCTGCCAGCAGCTAAAAGGTTAGCCCCCCCACCCCCACCCCCCAGCACCACAAGTGTCCCATAAGAAGTCCCAGGAGACAGAGCTGGGCTACCATTAGCGCACATGTCAACATGCAACATTTACAATTACACTGCTGTGAAAGCCCATTAAAGGCTGCACAGTGCTCTAGACACATAAGTTAAGACAGGGGCTTCTCAGAATCAGCCCCCGGCACTTTGCATGGATCACCATGGGACACGGGACAAGGGAAGGGTGGACATGAATTTGACTTGGCAATCTGAGGCAATTAGCATTGGAGACTGAGAACAAATGAGAGAAGGGGGGGTTGCTGACAGGTGGCAAAAAGCATCTGAAAACATACACTCGCTGTAACTATAACTATAACTCTCTTCCACTAATGGGAGGAAAGAATGTAAGCGTATGGCACATGGGTATTAGTGAAACAGCCTGGTGGTGCTCTGACAAGCCTGGCGCCCTGCAGGTAGGGTAATTAAAGTGCCTGCGGATGCAGAGCTGAGAGAGGCATTTTATTTCCCTCTCTGGGCCACTGCACCCCACAAGCATCCACACTCCTCCATTAGCAACAGAGGCATGATAAGTCAACTATGTACACAGTGCAGCTAACATAACATAACTACCTCTGACCTTACCTAACCTAACCTAACTTAACCTAACCTAACATAACCTAACTTAGCATAACCTAACTTAACCTAACTTAACCTAACCTAACCTAACATAACTTAGCCTAACCTAACCTAACCTAACCTAACATAATCTAACTTAGCCTAACCTAACATAACCTAACCTAACTTAACCTAACCTAACATAACAAGACATAACCTAACTTAACCTAACCCGACTTAACCTAATCTAACTTAACTTAACCTAACATAACCTAACTTAAACTAACCTTACATAACCTAACCTAACTTAACCTAACCTTACCTAACCTCACCTAACCTAACATAACTTAACCTAACCTTACCTTACCTAACCTAACTTAACCTAACTTAACTTAACTTAACTTAACTTAACTTAACTTAACTTAACTTAACCTAACCTAACATAACATAACATAACATAACCTAACCTAACCTAACCTAACTTAACCTAACCTAACCTAACATAATGCAATAATGCACCATGGTATAGCATGGCATAGTATGGTATGATAGCATGGCACAACAGTTTAACAGCGAAAAGAATAGCAGCAAATAGTAGCCTATAGTATAGTATGGTGGAGTTTAGTTGATTATAGTATAAGTATAGTATAGTATAGTTTAGTGTAGCAGTGAATAGGATAGTTTATTATGGTATGACATCGTTCAGTATACAGTGTAACAGAAAATTTTATACTTTTTTAGTATAGTGTAATGTAGTGTAGTACTGAATAACGTTGAAAAAAGTATAATATAGTATGGCATAGTAGCAAATAGTATACAGTGTGATGTAGTATAGTATAGTATAGTGTGGTTTACAGTAGTCTAAAGCACTGCAATGTTTAAATGATCTCATAGTAATGGCATAGATACTTATCTGGTGCTTTTATGTAGAATTCTCTTGAAACCCTCTTCTATCAACTTCACTATAAACAGAGTAGCCATTATAAATGTGGCAGCAGCCAATGCCTTAAAATAGCAGGGTTTTCTGTCCTGTCATCTGAAGAGCTTATTATGCAGAACAAAAAACATAAAAATCCTGACAGATGGGGTGATGCTTCTTTAAAGAGAACAGCCCGATCAAAGACGTTTGTGCATTCTTTGTTTTCCATTAAGCACCCCTCACACCCTGCCCTGTGATACTGCCTCAGCCATGTTGCCCCACTGCCTAGCCATCTGCATTTCTGCTATTTTGCTTCCCATCAGTCTTTATGTTTGTTTCAACGCCCTTCCATTTTCTCACTCCTTCTCCACCCCTACTCGCTTCTTTAACTCTCAACCATCTTTATCTAAAAACCCATGTCTGTCTCATTTCTTCCCTTTTGTTCCCAACCTGTCTCTCTTTATTCACAGCTTCACTTTACTCTCTTTCGTTTTCCTGTAATATATTTTTCTCTTCTCTCTCCCTAACACATGGTTCACAGCTTTCATGTCTCACTCCTTGCTTCCTCCCACACCACTTTCTCCATTCCTGGCTTTGGCTTTCCACCTACTTTCTCTTCCACTTACCATCATGGTTGGGATTCCCCAGGGTCCAGGGTTCATCCGAGTCAAAGTGTGTGTCCCCTCCTATCCCTGGGCCTGGGAAGTAGGCGTGGGCGAGGAATCCTCCCTCCCCATCAAAGGGGGAGCTGTCGCCATGAAAACCCGAAGCAAAGATGATGGTGATGTCCACATCACGCCTGCCAGTCTCCAGGGCGCTGTACGGAACGGCCTCAAAGCGCAACGGAGTCACACCCTGCCACACGTCAAACGCCCGCCGAATGGCATCGTGGGTCTCCCGAGCGCCCACCTTTGGTGTGACGTTCTTTATGCTGCAGGTAGAACAGAGTAAACGTGAGCCTGTTGGAAAGAAGACTGATTCATATTACAGAAGCAGAGTATTTGACACAATCAGGCTGAGAAGTCTTTTCTCACCTGGACTATGAAAGGTACTGCACATTATGCATCACAGCACATATGTCACCTGAAACTACACGGCACTGAGCACTAAAGACCACAAGAAGAAAATTCACCCTGGCAATAAAACAGACAAACACCACACCGTGATATTCTCCCAAATCTCAACCTCTTGCCTCATTGTCCCATTAATTCTGAGAGAACATTTTATTTTTCAAAATGAGGAGACACTAAAAAAAAGTTGTACTTCACAAAACTATTTCAAGCCCAGCAGCTTTCACTGAACTTTTAACACAGCAGTCGTTATCAGTCCCCGGCAGGCAGAGAGGAATGGGAAATCTTCTCTCTCTCTCTCTCTCTCTCTCTCCTCTCTCTCTCTCTCTCTCCCTCTCTCTCTCCACTCATTTTCATGAATAAAGTGCAGTCAGCAGCAGCACTGGCTCAGCACTGATTGACATTCCATTAGGAGAGGTGGCTCATCAATTCAAATTCGTGGAGGAAGGAAGGATTTGAATAAATTGACAGTGTTATCGGCTATTACTGCTGTAACCTGTCAATTTGCAGTAGCGCCAAAGACCCTTTTATCGTTCCTCCTCAGAACCTATTAAAAGCCGGAACTTAATCAGGCATGATAAGATGGGAATTTGAATATTTCTGCTAAGATTATGGACAATTTACACTTAGGATTTTCAGACAATTTCTATGAGTGAGAGGAAAGCCTTGCCTCTCCATGCTATTTTGACAAATATGCAAAGGAAGGAATAAATGAAAAATTGGAAGAGAGTGAAAAAAAACACTACCTGATTCCATATTCATTTTGCCAGCAAGCTATTTATGCACTGTGAATAAACACACTCACCACATTGTACATGAGAAAAGAGATTTTATTTATGCGACGCTGAATGGAATGCATGTGTAATGTCAGGGAGTGTGTGTATGTGACATTTGTTTGTGTGCAGTCTCTATGACAACACAGAGCATGTGATCCCAGGTGGTAATTGAGACAGAGATGAGAGAGAGAGCACGCAAGCAAATTAATGGATACACTGGCAAACACAGAGCCTTATAATAAGGACTGCTGATCTAAACGGTCGCTATGACAACTATCTCCCGTCTCTCACCTGTAGGTGATGTGCGCGCGCTGCCACTTCTGTCCCGTCAGCGCGTATCTCCGCTTCCGTGACCTCGAAACACTCTTAAGTTTGTCTGGGACTCCACACCGTGGCCTTTGCATCCAACTTGGAGAGGGAGTGGTGGAGGAGAGAAGAAGGAGGAGGAGAAGAGGTGAGAAGAGAAGAGAAAGACAAGTGTGGGTTACCAAATCAACCAACCAATGTTGCTTTTCTCTGCTTTTTCCACAACATGAAGTTCCACGGTGAACCAGAAGCCTCTCTTCCTGGCTAAAGTCGAAGTATCACAACAGCAAAGTGAGGCAGACTCCACACCACAGCACTATCACTGTCACTTCTACACACCAAGTGTAACCTAAACACTGAGTTGACAGCTGAGAATCACGAGTGTCACATGTTCCCACTCATGCCACAACCACTGTTAATTGCTTGAGGTGAAGTTATAGGTGTTAATCATGTCTACTCCTGCTCTCTACTAATTCACTGAAATATTGATAGCCGCTTCTTGTGCATTTTAAATGAACGAGCTGAGGATTTTCATTCATGTGACTCCTGTGGCTCTGCGAAAGCATGTGCGTATGTGTTTGTGTGAGCGCTGCACCTCACCTAGTGTGTGTGTGTGTGTGTATGTGCAAGCACGTTCACAGCACGTGTATACTCACTCCTTGGTTCTCTCATCCAGTGTCCCTGTGACATTGAGCCCATAGACGCGCTGCATGGCAGCAATGGCTGAGTGCATGGTTTGGGCAGAGCGCAGGACAGACATTCTGGGGTCTGTGTGGGGAAGGTAGCCATACCTTTGTAGCCATTCCTGCAAAGAGAGAAGGAGGAGAAAGACTCACATCATTTGGGTCAGATATTAATGCCATGTATCTACTCAGTGAGATCATCTGCTGTTAAATGTATAAACTGACCTGTTAGGTGTCAAAAGTGAAAGGCTACAATTAGGAGAATTTCAAGCTTCCATTCAAAAATACACTCATTTATGTGTCCGAGTTATTAGTCTTTGTGATGAACTTTGGATAGCGTCATACATGTTACCATTTCCATCCAAAGTAGCCTAAGCATACAGTACATGCTCTTTTCCAGCATTCGTTAGTCATTCTTCAGTGCTGGAAGGCTGCCCAGTACACAGTCCTCCTCTGTTACCTAAGAAGTAGCTCTACTGGAGCAGCAAATGTGCCTTGCTAAAGGGCACCTCAGTGGAAGTTACTGAGGGAGGAGAGAGCGCTGGGTATTGCTTTTCCCCATCCGCCTTTTCCTTGACAGTGGGATTCAAACTGGCAAGCTTCCAGTGACAAGCCCACTTTTCTAACCTCCATACCACCTCCACTCCCATAATAGCACAAAGCATACGGCTGTGCTCATTCATACTGCAACTGCTGCAGAGGGAAAACAAGAAAACCAATGCTCATAGAATTTTTCATTATTACCAGAAACCAAATTGCATATGGAATAGGCCTTTGTAGGTGTATTTATACTTAAGATCACTGTATGCAATTGGCTCCAAGCTGTCAGAGAGATGCTTGACTAGAGATACTTGCTAAAAAATGTCTGTGCGTTATCTGTAAAATGTCTCTTATTGTGCATACATGCCCTGTCTATGCACAATGCACAACTGCAGATACAGGGTGTGCATTTTCTATTGTTTCATGCCAGTTAAGGTTCAGGTTTACATTTGTTTAAGTGTTTTGCTAGGCTCTCTGGACAGCAGTAGACTACAACCGTTTGCACTTGAGCATTTGAATCCACACCCCCCTCCAAGTGACCTTATTCAGTGTTTGCATCTTTGTGTCAGCACACGTGCAGGACTGTGGCTCTGCCTCTGCTTACCCTACAAAGTGAGAGTGAGCCTCAGCATCGTCCAGGCATCATTGATAGACCCGGTCCTGATGCTGAGGCCCACGAGGTGCCCACGCTATCCACAGCTGTCCACATGCCAACCAGCTGCCTTCCCATCATTACACAGACCATGAGATGCTCCAGCTAGCTAATCCGACTAGCTGTCTCCTCTCTCCATCCCTCCCCCTCTGCTTCTATCCCTCTTTCTGCTGAGCTAAACGCCCTGTTTATCCCTTTTTTCTCCCTCTCTCTCTCTCTCTCTCTCCTGTGGGTGTGTTTCCTGTGTGTTGTGTTTGTTCAAAGGCGCAGATCTAGAAGAGAGATTTCACTGAGCCATGAAATTGAATAATGATGTGTGTGAGAGTCTGTCAATTCCACCATTTAATTTCTTCAGAGAGATGGGAGGGGTGCCTGTGGTGAGGATGAAAATAACAGCAATTAATAAGGTACAAGATATTAAATCCTATTATGCAACTTGGGTCTGTAAATGTTTAATCTCCTTCAACACCACCATGTTGCCAAAAATAAGCAAGTGTGACTTTTCTGACGTGTCAAAAAAAAAGTGTGCCTATCTCATGAGGCATATCTCGGAGAAAACATTATGATATGGCTACTCTGGCCATTGAAATAGACTAAGCGCAATCATATCTGGGTAATAGCCTACATAAGGGATCATGGGGCTGGATCAGTTCAGCTCATGGACCGCAGTGTAATAACCTCAAATGAGCATACCTCTGTTTCATTACACCCTACAAATATAGAATGCGCGATATTTTTTTTTGCCGTTCAGTGCATGTGCGGTCCTGATAGGCTTACATTGTCTCCATGTTAGTTATGGAAATGATCTGACATGCCCGAGGATGACATATAGAGTAAATATTTGTTTTTTCCACGCACATCGAGGCTGATGATCTGGAGGAGAGCGCACGGTCATTTGTGATAAGCAGCGAAGGCCATTCATCTTACCTCAACGCTGAACTGATGATGCTCCTCTCCGGACACGGCAAACGAAATCCAAAGCAAAAAATGCAAGCAGAATGCTGCTGCGTAAAAGCAATCCGATGGTTTTCTTTTAGCGGAGGATACTAAGGTCATAATGACCCGTTTTTCCCGAGTGTTTATTCGAAGAAGCCGCCTGTCTGCTTTGGCTCGTGTGTCAAATGAAAACCATCAGGCGAGCTGTCAAGGCGGATTCAAATGAAAACGAGGAAGCGAGCCCGCGTTGTGTAAAATCCCGATGGTGGCTCAAAATGTTCCGATGTCAAGCTGAGATAACGCGGCATTTTAGGTCCACTGCCCTCGCCATTCTTATTTACAACAGAGGTTACATCTATCCAGCAGCATCAATGGCCATGTACAGTAGTCTGCGCAAGATAGGCTCCCTCCAGACTTGACGCCTGCGCTTTGATTTCTCACACGCAGCGCAGCGCTACTTGGCAGCTTCATGAGAGCTGCTGCCCTTATACACAGTCCGTGCAAGATGAAATAGCGCTCTTCATCACTGTCAGTAACCTACCCTTGATTAAGTAATCGCAGGCCCGTGTTCATGCACAATAGGCTGACAGATTGTTTGATCCTAAAATTCCTGATGGGAGACATATAGGCCCCCCTTTTTTGTCTGCATCGGATTCTTTTTTCTGACCTATAAGCCATAAAGCTGAGAAACCACAACCTGCACAACAGCCTCTAACAAGCATGAACAGGTGCATTAAACTGCATTTGATCAGGAACTAGCAGTGCAATTTTATTACCATACTGACACCTTGGTTGTACCTGTATGCACAA
This sequence comes from Myripristis murdjan, assembly GCF_902150065.1. Classification (NCBI taxonomy): domain Eukaryota; kingdom Metazoa; phylum Chordata; class Actinopteri; order Holocentriformes; family Holocentridae; genus Myripristis; species Myripristis murdjan. The sequence goes on along the minus strand of NC_043996.1, from coordinate 23,174,203 downwards.
TCCTGCATGAGCATAATTTAGTGAAGTGGAATGAGCACACTCTGTGCCTGGACAAAAACCGGCAGTGTATGGGCCACAGGCAACTTATAACTTATGAAAATGGCTGTCCCATAATTTATTCCACCCTAACCCTAACCCCCAACCCAGTATGAATAACTGCCTAAGGACCAAGAACAGCATGTCTCGTTCTTCGCCTGAAATTTAGAGTTTCTAGCAATGGTGAGTGTGAATTTTCAAGTCTCCCTGTCTGACATGGGCAATGTAGGCCGACAGCATTTTTTAAATAGATCTGCATTATGCCACATGAAAACCACCAGATGGCGCTGTTACACCGAGGAAATAACTTGGGCCGCTAGTTGTTTGTCAGTAAACCTCAGATGACACAAAGACACACGGGAACCTGAATCCACCTCACACGAATTAATGAAGCGGGAAATTGATATGACAGTCATTTGATTTGACAGGCAGAGAGGGCATTTGGCCAACAGTAGGATACGAGAAAAAAAAAAATCGTTAAGGATTTGTGGTCCACGTGTGGACATTGCAGTCAGTGGAGAATTGTGCGTCTCTCTCTCTGTGTGTGAGTTTTAAATCTTTAAAATGCGTCTTTCTGGGTATATAGCAAACACAAAGAGCAAAACTTCTTTTTCCTTACTCTTTCAAGGAGTGTGTGAAAATGCATTGCTTTCCTTGTTTGTGTGTGCATGTGTGTGTGTGTGTGTGTGTGTGTGTGTGTGTGTGTGTGTGTGTGTGTGTGTGTGCTCATGGAACTAATATGCAAATAGACGCTGGCAGTGATAATAACTGCATCCATTTTCGAGCCATTTATTTGGGGCATAATCAAGGAGGCATCAGGACGAGCAGAGAAGCCTAGGTGCCCTTTTCCCTGACAACCTCTCGGGGGTTTCACACACACTCTCGGGCCAGCTGGGACATGCAATCGCTCCAGTGTGTCATGACTCTACCTTGCAGTCTCCTTCCAAGCCCTTAAATGTGCCTTAAAGACCTCCCAAAGGAAGCAGGGGGTCACCATCTTTAGAAGGTGACCAAACCGCCTCAACCAGCTCCTCTCAATGTGGAAGAACAGCAGCTAAACACTGAAGTGCTCCTGGACTGCTGAGCCCCCCACCCTGCGGAAAACCTCTTTCCAACAGCTGGTGTGACTCAGCACACTCTTCACCACCTTGGTTTTGTGTAACCATAGAAATCATACAAGAACTTACATGAACTTTTAATGAATACATTAAATACAATGCCCACATTACTGCAGCTGGTGCACCTTACTGGCAGAGAGTCTAATGATTGCCTTTAAGCTGGCCACCCAGACATTTCAAAGGCACAACTGCTAAACACAAAGACACCAATGAACATGGCCCTGACAATATACTCTTCATGATGCCGGTGTAATGATATCATGTATGTTCAATCCACAGAAAATGGGTAGTAACTAGACAACCCCACCCAGACAAAACAAGGCTGGATATTTCAATATTAGTAATGTTTTTGGTTGTCATGAAAAAAATCGTTTTGTGTTCTGTCTCAAAGATGGGAAAATCCTTTAACAAGCTCTGCAAATTGTGCTTTGAATGTGTTTGTCATCCTCCTTATAAGCTGTGGTCACACAAATGCCGTCAAGGAAAGAGTGATATTGTTTTTGCTGGGAATGACTAGTTTCACAAGGAAATGGCACAAAAGTCTGGATTCCTGCCGTATGGTGAGACAGAAACGTAAGCAATTTGTGGATCAGTTGCTGAAAGTAGGTGGTGTGTGAACTGGAACTGACAGGCAACAAAGTTTGCTCTTGGGGCCGTCACACCCACCCATCCACCAAATCAAACCACCATTTGTCTCAGATGGTGTTTCAGGTCTTTGAGATGTAAAAATACGCCTTTACACAACATCTCAGTGATTTATGTCACTAGAAGTCGGCACACTAGCATCACATGTGAATAACAGCACCCGCAGACTTCTGTCAGAGTCAATGGAAAGATATTTTTCAATGGTGGAAAAGGGGATTGTGTTTGAGAGGGGACCAAACTTTGTCGCCTGTCTTTTCCAGTTCCCAGACCACACCTTGGGCATCCATACTTCCCCAGCATTTTCTTGAAAAACAAGTTTTTTCTGTTCTTATCAACTGATAAGACTCCGAGATACCTGAACTCCTCCCTCTAATGCAGTTTTTTTTTTTTTTTTTTTTTTTTTTTTTTTTTTTTGGAGGAGTTTCTCTCCAAGCCTCACATTTGATGTTGCTGACTCTCATCTTGACCAAGTTATACTCAGTAAGAAACTGCTTCAGTGCAAAACAGCAATCATGTGTTCTGATGAAACCAAAAGAATGACATTATCTGCAAACTACAGAGATGACGCCTTAACCGGTGTCATTGATCTGCATGTACAGAGACCACCACATCCAAAGATTTTGTTTGGACCAATCACAGGTTCAGAACAAAATTTTAGACCAAAGCTTTTAAACTGCTTTGAAATGGTTAAGTGAAAACATACTAACCTTTGCTAAAATTAATGTTAGGGCCTGTTTCAGGAACATTTTCAGCTCTGGCTAAAACTGTGTTTGGTCTCCATGCCCACAGATCAAAGTATCTCACTCTAACATCACCATTGTGGGCACTGGGCTTTGATAGGCTGTCCATTTATATCATAAACAGGAGTGGGGACAAAGTGCATCCTTGTCAGAGTCAGTTACCCTCCTTGAAAAAGCTTGACCCATAGTGTTTGGAAGAGTAAAGCTTTTATGAATTGGATTTACACTTCATTACTGCATGGTATAAATTGCCATGGAGACTAACTGACATTTATTTATATGAAAAAAAAGTTGTGGACTATTACTTTAATGGGAAAAATCATGGAAGAAAAATGTGAACACAGCTCTTGCCCTGAGTGAAACACGGCCAAATGGCTTGCAGAACCAGGCTTGGAACCTCATATTCCAGTAGCAACTACCACAGGATTCCTCCGGGAACGCTGTCATAGGCCTTTTCCAAATCCTCAAAACACATTAAAACAGGATTAGCAAACTCTCATGACCCAACGATAATCCCTAATAACATTTTCATTTTAGGTAATAGACAGAGGCACAGGGTACAGTGTACAAGGACAACTCTTTAAACCTTTATTGCACAAACGCAAATTATGTGAAGAAAATTGAAAATGCCAAACTGTCAGGAAACGACTCAGGTTTCTCAAGTCTGTGAACTAGGTGTTCCATGCATTGAAACGGGATGTGGCTGGTAAAGTTGAGAAAGAGATTCCTATTGGATTAAAACAGGTTCATTCATTTACCTTGAAGGTGTTTACTGTGTAACCCAATGGGCTGCCATGGAGACCACATGCTCTGGCAAGTGAACATGGCCCAACGCCAGGGACCAGGGGCCTTGTCAGGAAACGGTAAAACACAGCGCAATAAGACAATGCACAGGTTTTACCAATCTCCAAAGGACGTTACAACACTGACGTGAGTGTGAGTGTGTGTGTGTGTCTGAGAGAGGGAAAGAGAGAGAGAGATTTCTAACGAAGGCATGTGGATTAAATTTTAGATTTTAGAATTACAAAATCAAACATTTTAAGACCACCACAGACAACCCCCAACACGCAAATGTCCCACTCAAAGGATTCATTAAAAAATGAAAACCATGCATTCAGTATTACAAAACAAGAACCCATTTGTTCCCTCAAATATTTGCCTTTGCTATTGGAGCTTAGCTGGGGGAGAGATGCCTTAAGGCAAGCAGATGGCAAGATATCAGGTAATCTCACTGGCTTCTCTAATTAAACCTAATTAATTGGTGCTTGACGGTTTGCTCTAGGCGCCTGAGGCCTTCTATCCATACCACTGAAAATAGGATTTAGACAGCTATTATTAAAGCTTTTAAACTGTATGGACTAGTCACATCTAATCCAGGTTTTATCTCACATGTCAGAGATATGACAGCCATGACAGGCACCTAAAATAGAACTCTACGATTCAAAACAATCACCCTGCAAACCAAAATTGATTAGTTTTTTTTTTCAATCCCTAGGAGTAAATATTATAAAACTGACCGATGTCTTATTTGAGAACAAAACCCCTTAAATTTAGAACACCAGCCATGTTCACTGTTATTGTGTGGCAGGTGTCACATTCACTCTCTAAAACTGGCGTGATGTATGATGTTTGGGTGTGTGCAGCAGATGCTGTGCCTTCAAGTGACAGTAGATTGTATATGCTCATTGCACCCATATGTTTTACTCCTCTTCTTCTCCTCCTCCTCCTCTACTGCATGTTCTCATCTCTGCCATGTACAAGCCACTTCCTATAACACGGGAGATAATTGGGAAAGGTAGCCTTGGTACTTTCCTGCAATTGCACATATCACCGCGATGTTGCTGGTCCATCTGGGCCCTGTCATGCACATCAGAGAGAGACCTAAAGGGAAACATGTTATCTCCCCTCACAACACGGTCGCACAGCCTTTCTGCCTGGCTGAACCACTTAATTGATTTCTTGTATAAACATTAGTTAATCAAATGGCCTTGATAGATGAGTGTGGTTGTTTGGCGTTTAATGTACGTCAAAGAACTCAGGTATTAAATCTATACTGCATGTATTAACACATAGATAGAGGGATAAAATGTTCTTTCTTAGTATTAAGGTCTTTTCTGTGGAGTTTACTGAATACCAGTGCTGTGTGCACAGGCCCACAAAGCGTTGATGAGTGACTGAAAATGTGCAACGACTGCAAGGAGGGACATGTCTTTGTTTAACCAGCCACTGTTGCTGTCATATCGCTCTTTCTCTATCTCTCACGTTCTGTTTTGCTCTCTCTTTCTCTCTCCTGCGCACTCTTTTACTCTCACTCTCAAGAATCCCCAGTGGTCTGGTCATTATTGTGTGTTTGTTTAGTGTTTCTGCTTGGCTGACAGACAGCTGTGGTGTGTGGCTCAGAGTAGGCCAAAGCAAAAAGCATGGAGCCTTGGAACAGTGATGGATGGTGAAATGAAGTATTATAACAACTGCGATTTTTTTCTCTGTTATTTTGAAATATCTCACACTTGATACATAGGCCAGTGGTTTTACAAATTAGCCACCTTGAGAAGTCAAGATGATATTTTTTTTTTTAAATTGAGACTCCATATGGCTTAGTATTCTGTGGTTAACCTTGGTTTCAAAACATTTGAATTGGATTTAATGTTATGACCCTGAAGGGAAGCTGGAATTTGCTTTTCAGTTACAGTAAAACTATTTCACCTCTCTTGATCCACTTGATGAGACGTGGACCGTTCAGAAGCACATAACCTTGAGAAGTGAATTACTTTCTCACGTAATTACACACCTTCACTGAACATTTCCCCCACCCGACTTACTCAGATCACAGAGGCCATGGAAATTTTTTTTTTCTGTTTCCCAACGATAAGCCCTAGAACAGTCAAACTGACAGTTGCAACACATCAACGGTACGCTCAAAATAGCCCGCTGTTTTGTCTTATATGTGAAACATTACCCTCACATTAGGTAATTTCACTGCAAGGAGAATGGCCATAATTTCACCCAACACAATAACGTCTTCCTCCAACAGTACAACCAAAGATGATTTGCCGAGCCATTAGGCTGTGGTAATGAAATAAAGACCATTGTGAAAAATGATTTCTATCACTCCTGTTCCCATAGAGTCTGATCTGTGTACAACAACAGGCACATTTAAACAGCTTGACGTCCATTTAGACTCAACTCTAATCAGACAGATACTTTGTCAATAGTCTAGACATTTTGTTTGTGCAGCCCCTGTACGACACTGATGCTGAGAAATTTTTTTTCATGCAGGTGAATCAACAACACACAGTATTGAGGGTGGGGGGTTTCGGGACACCAGAATGTATTTCCGGGAGTGCTGCTGGCCTAATCCAATGGAAAATCTGTGGTGGGTGTTAAGTTTTGACAACCCAAATGACTCACCTACCCCTCATCCTCTATCGCCTAAGGAACAGTTTCCACATAGGTGCTCATCCAAAATAACCCAAGAGATAGTTACAACAGATCCTGTGTATTGGCTAATGATAAAAACAAAATATGGCCAATTTGTCAAGTTTATCATGTTATACTTATCTGCAAAATAACACATTAATTAGGTCTCTAGATCCCTGGAGACAGCCTTTGATAACACTCATGATGGGAGTCATTCATCAGACTTCAGCTCAGATAATGTGCAGTGATCTCACTTTGTTTGTTTTTGTTTTTTTGTTTTTTTGTTTTCCTTTTATTGTTTCAGGCTGTAAAACTTTTTTATTCCCTGTGGGAAAAAAATAGTATTACACCTATGTAATGCAATTCTTTTAGATGGACAAATTTCACATCCTGTTAGAAATATTAGCAGAATATCACGGGAAATACATGTATATATAACATCACACTGTATGATAGGGTAATTTTAAACTCACTGGTGCCAGAGATGCTGCTTTTCCCACCCTTTTAAATGAAGAATATTCAGCTTTTATCGTTGATATAAATCATTTTGAAAGAAAAGCCACAGTATGTATTACAGCAGGCGTTATAGAACTGATGTAAGTTATGAAAAATAGAGCATTTTAAGAGAAAAGGCTTGAATCAAAACGTTTGTGAATATACCACTGATTTTCGTTCAGACTGATGATTGCCGGTTAGTCACAGGCTGAATCACAGATTGACATTTTTTTTTTTTTTTTTTTTAAATTTATCTATCTATCTGTCTGTCTATCTATCTATTTATGTGTCTTCACCACTAGATCACAGAGCAAATGAAGGGAAAATAAGCCTATTCAGGGAAATCTAAAGATAGGATACTTTTTTCCCCCAGTGTTCATTATTTTTCTGTACAATAAGCAGACTTGGCTCGTACCTGCGAGGCTTGAGGCACGCACCAATCCTCCCTCTTGCTGACGTCAGAGCAGCCAATAGTTTCCCCTCGGTTCACTTAGCGCCTCGCGGACTGCTGAAGACCTACGAGAGGAGGAGGAGGAGCTGTCAAAAAAAGTTTGAGTTCCCAGGAAAAGAAAAGTCCTTTACTTGACGAAAACTTTAACCTTTTCTTCTTAAGTTTGAGATTAGCGGGATATCGCGTGCTGTTGGCATGGAATGACACCTTTCCACTCGCGGCGGAAGAAGAAAAACGAGGAGCTTTTGAGAACACGATGGCAACACAGTTTCAAATGTGGATCACTCTCACCTCTCTGCTCTCCTTGGGCGCTTGTGTTCTGGCGGAAAAGAAAGGTATGTCTGGGAACTGTTACATGTACGTGGCTGTGTGGTCAGCAGGCTTCCAGCGTCAGGCTTGAATAGGCTCCTTGTTTTTCCAGCTTTAAGTTAGACCACCGCAAAAATCGCAAAAGCGCTCAAACGGCGCAGAGAAACTCATGGGAAAAAAGTTTCACACACTCTTGTTTTTAAAGCTGTGACCTGGAATGAAGCTACGCAGTGGCCCAAATAAAGTTTATAACCTTTTTCATAGTCACTGGTAATGATAACAGTCATAACGTTATGTTGGCCTACTTAGAAAAAAAAAAAAACCTGCTTGGTATGTTGAGTTGGCCAATGTCTACAACGCAAATACGCATCCCTGACATATCCAGTGTGAAATCACGCTGCAGTGTGCGCAGATTTGCACCAGATTGACGATGCTGTGGGACGGGATGTGGATTGTGCAATTACTGGAATTATTTATTTTCCAGTAACTCAAGCAACTTTGCTTCTTATTTTGCAATATTTGTGTGCAAATGATTTGGGGCATTCTCTCGCGTGCACGGTTTGGCCTATTTTGTAGGCGAAATTGGATTTTAAATCATGACAATCCTGCTGCCACCCTATAGCCACCGTATACACACACACACACACACACACACACACACACACACACACACACACACACAGAGTAAAAGTACATTTGATTTCATTTGTTGACTTCTCCCTGTACTTTGGACCTCATGACTGACATTGCCATATTTTCTCATTTAAGATTTCCTTCCCACTCTCCTGCCTACTCAGTTGTGCACATTAAATTTTTTGGTGAACATGCTCTTGCATGAAAATCTGATGCATGTGCTTGTTCTGCAACGGGCTCTTTAAAATCAGGCTTCTTCTTCGAGATGAAAAGTTGCTCAGTATGTTTGCAGTACAAATACAAGTAAATGTGGTATGGAATAAGCAATAAATGAGGTTGATGAAAAGTGAAAACAAGTGCTAAAGATGGCAGGAGCCTTTTTGCACTGCTTGTTATAGTTCTTTCTTTTGGCCCTGAAGTAAAGGTCACAGAGCTATTGTTTTTATAAAAAGACTCAAGCTATTTTGACTCTAATTTCAATGCCTCTTAATGCTTTCAACAACACTGAACATTCCATGAGCTGATATCCTATTGTTTTAAAGTTTAACATATGGAATCTATATACAGTATGTGCACCTTCCTATAAGGGAACGAGTGCTGAAGAATAACTCTGGGGTGAATTGAAACCAGGTACAGTGGTGCATCTCAGGGGTTCGAATGAAATAGTAGAATTCAAAAGAAGAGCCGTTGCACATTTACTTGGCATGCAGTGTGACTCAAACCTTAGGAAGGGGCTGGTTGTCAAGAGAAATAGTGGCCAGAGGAGCTAATTTAATCCCTCATAACCTGTACTTCCTTTTTTCATCCATCATCAGTGTCCACACTCATTATATTATTGTTCCTCTTAATGAGCAGATGAGCAAAGTCCATGTGTTGCATACAGTGGCTCCCTGGAGAATTAACACGTGCAAGTTGCATCCCCCTTGCTCGCTCTAGCAAGTTACATCCATCGCTGGCTTTCAGAGAACCATAACAAATCAGATGTGTTAGTGAGCCAAAAAGACAGAGTCCCTAAATATTTCTGGGCTGCTAAACAAACTAGACAGCGCACATTTTACCCAGCAGTAGACGTCTCCTACAGTAAACAAGGATTTCAGGATTATGTTCTAACTGGAAAACATAAGAAATCATCAAGTGTAATGATAGTTATTGTATGCACCAAATTTTGATTTAATTAATGTTCTTTTTTCGCCACTAATCCAGTTTTCCATTCCCAGCAAGATGTAAGCTCCACCATATGGTCTGAGAAGGTTTTTTTTTTGTTGTTGTTGTTTTTGTTTTTTGGCCAGAGGCTGAGACAGATGTTTCAATGTGGCACATCATGTTTTTCTAGTACACATTGTCCAAAACACTCAAACTGATTTGGACAAGGTGTCAAATTGCATCCAAGTCTCCATGGCATCACTAACTCAGAGCAAATAGGAACTGCCTGGATATGTGGATTGTTTTCCACCTTAATAAGAGCAACTAACACATTAATTAATATGAGTTACTCATTAAAGAAAGAGTAGCTCAAGGATGCCATGATATGTTCATGAGGTTAGGCCATCCAGGTTGCAGATGGTTTATGTATTAACTTCAACTCAAAATTAAACCTAGGAATGAGTGACAGAGGCTATTCCTCAGTAATGACGTGCCGACTACTGAAAAATGTGTTTTTCAGGCGTCAGCTTGTTGATTAAGAAAAACACTTGCGAATGCTACTGTCGTCCACATTAAGTTTTTTCCTAAGTTAATGGAAGTAATGCATGTAAAAGCCCTTTTCCTGTTCTCCCAGGGGGACCTGAATGTATTTATTGGATGTTGCTGCTGTCCTGTATGGGGAAGACATTAAGGCCATAGGCCCCCTCATGCAGATGAATTTGAGATTTGATAATGCACTCAGCAGCAAACGCGCTCTCCCACAGGAAGTCCGCTTGTCAGTCCTCTCTTCAGCGACAGCCTGGCAGGGTGCGACGGAGGCTGTGGGAGTCATTCAGGACATGCTGAATAATTGAAATACTCCTCATCCTGCGTGTTGGCATTCTTAGTTATTAACTGTCATCATCTGTGGTGAAGTTGTTAATTAGGCCCACCGGTTCATCCAACAGGAAGTAATAACAAAGCTAATTCACAGGATCAAATGATGAATTGAGACAGCATCAACTGGATTTCTCCTCTCTGTGACTTTAAGGTGGAATTTTACTTTGTAGGTGATGACTAAATAATTTTATTTCTAAAACTCTAAAAATTTTTAATGCTAAAACACTTTTACTTTTTCATTGTCATATCTGTCGCTTTTCCAGACTGCCTGAGTGCAGATATGAGGCGGCGCTGCTGGGGGGCCCTCTAACTGGGCTGCGAGAGATAACCTGTGAAAGATCAAACTAATCACAGAGACATGTCGGCGGCTAAATCCTTAATCCCTAATGCCAGGCTCCCCAGGCTCACGCGGGCACAGGATAACCCGCTTATATCAATATGCTTTTTCAGAGTTAATGGGTTATTCTAGTTCTCGACAAAATGAGATTGGATGATAATATATGAGTGAAATCCAGTTCAATCAGTTCTGCATTTAAATGTACTCTGTGTTTGTGCACACCTGCAAAAAGTTGCCTGTGAAGCTGAATCAGGGCAAAAGTCTGTCCCATCTATTGCTGCAGTACTTTTCAGCATTTGGAGTAAGTGCTTTTCCCTCTGCATTGTGTTGGAAACCAGCAAACCTGCGTCCTTCATCAATCACTTTTTTCCATCTTTTTGAGATCTTTTCTTTTCATTAAAGCCCACTCTCTGGGATTAGATGGATGTTGGTAGTGAAATATAGGTTATGATCCTTTGTAATCCTAGAATCTCTAGTCTGTTTTTTTCGGGTCCAGAGGGGCGCTGCTGCTGCTGCTGCTGCTGTAGCCGTTGCAGTACCTACCTCTGATGACCTTCCCAGACTTCCATCTGCTGGAGCCATTGTTGGAGATACGGCTCCTTGGTTGGGGCCGTGGGAGCTGGGGGGAGAATTTCTCTCCCCCTCCCTCCTTCCCTTCCAGCTTTGATAAACTGCACTGTGTCTGAGTGGCAGAGATTTTAGTGAGCTGGCTAGCTGAGGATTTTGGTTTCACTCAGGGACAATAGTGCCTCTGTTGAGGCCAGGTTATCTGGCAGTGCTGATACTTTGGTGGAGGACTGAGATCTGTGGTGTGCAACAGACACACCGGAGGCTGGATGCGATTGTCAGCAAGATGAAACACAAGAAGGGAAGCAGCTTTTGTTATTCTGCTCTTTTTTAACACAAAGTTACAAATGTGTTAGGGCTCAGTGATATGGGCAAAATGAAATATCTCAGTATCTTTGACTACTGCTGACTAGAGAATATGGCAAAAAAGACAAATGTATCATATCAATAGATAACTAAGTATCTTGATATACATCAGATATTTATTATGTCACTTTTAATAGCTACTTTTAAAGAAACTGCTAAAGAAACCATAATTTAAATCATGATGCTAAGAATACAGTGTGCAGTTCCTGTGTACAGTGCGTGTCTTCTCACCTGTGACCGGGCATGCAACCAGATTTTTCTTTGGTGCTTGCCATGTGATTGGAAATTTGTGTTTTAATTATAGAATATAATTGCTTTAAATGCATTGACATTTTAAACTTTTAAATTGACATTTTTGAACATTTTTCATATTTATATACTGTCACAATTATTGTTTTATTTCCCAGCCCTATATTTGAAAAAATACCTTGATTTCAATATTGCGATGATATTGTCGCTATGACGATTGACGTTTTTGTAAGATATTTACGCACAAGAAATTTTTGATTAGCAATCATTACTGATGTGGATATGATCAAACAAGTAGAGGCAAATAATAACACATCTAAAACTGTCTAATAAGTTGGTAGAATTGCATTCCTTTACTGTAATGCAGCCTTTAAAATCAGGAAAATGCAACATCATATCACAAAATCCGAAATCCCACACAACATCCAGTCTGACATCATGATATCAATGTGATATTATTATCGTCCCTAAAACATTTACTTTTGATCCATTGTTAAGCCCTAAGAATCAAGTAGTAGTGCAGCTCAAGGTAATTGCTCATTGAATATCTGGTTCTGTATCTTGTCAGGCTGTGCCAGCATAAAAGCAAACAAGCAATAAATTACAAACCTCTATGTATTTGTTTCATCCCGGTCATACACAAAAGATAAGCAGTTTTTTCTTCTACATTAATGAGACGAGGCCTCCCATAGTAGCCCAAATTTTATTGGGTTGTATCTCTGGGGAATGTTGCAGTTACTAACACGTTTGTGGTTTGTATACATGCACTAAGAGCACCCCATGGAATAAGTGACCTGTGTGAATGTGGTTACTCATTTAACAGATTTGTGTCCTTTTGTTTGTACATGGTAACAAAGCCATCTACTGCATTTATGGCCTTTCCATGATCCGGTGGCCGCATCGAGTCTCCGGTGGAAAGAGACCAAGAAATTCAGGCTGGAAAAAAGCCCTTGTGCTATCTTCTCATCTGATCAGGTGCAGTGTCGTGTTAAAAGGGAAAAGAGGCCGCTGCTTCAACTGAGTTATTAGCCCACCCTTGAATGTCTATCTGTTACAGCATATTGCTCTGGCAGCAGAACAGGGAATGATCATATATTTTCATGATTGAAATTTTTATTTGCTGTTGAGCAATGGTCTGGTCTCTGTTGAGAAAAGAAGTTCTTTGTAAGACATGATCCAATATAATTTGCCAAAAACATATCTATTTGCTTTGTGGAAACATGTGTTGTGACTCTTTAATACATCGTAATAGCGAAGTAGGAGTAGTATTATGTCCAATCCAGGCTGAAGAGGTAGTATACAGTACAACATTTTTATTGGAGAAGGAGATTCAGATGATTCTCATTTCGTTGTATTTACTGTATGTTTGCACACAGTAGAGCTTAGACAGCAGTTTTGTTTTGTTTTTTTGTTTTGTTTTTTTAAACAAGTTCAAACATTCAAGTTCAGATTGGCTGCCAACTTTGCAAAACCAAGTTAGATGCTGGCATGTCACAGTATTATTGAGTCATTTATGGGTTACAGTTTTCCCACATATTGGCTGGTACTGATATGCTTGCCAGTGTGTTGTGCAACTTCAGCTTAAACAGCTGGAGCATTTGAAAATGTTGTTGCCATATTTAATTTCTGTGGTGAATGAATTAGCTAGTTGCATTTCACAATGTTCAAGTTCTTTGAATAACACTTTGACCAGAGTTTATATATGTGTGTGTCTTCTCAGGCTAAATGTGCTAAAGTAGTTTTGCAAAACAGTGCCAGTAGTGAAGGTAAAGATGGAAAGTGGGAACTGAAAATTTCCATCCCGGGGCCTTGGTTTCACCTCGGCTGAACACCATGGCACTGCCACACAGAAAAACCTCACAGAATCACAGAACTGCTCAGTTCAAATGAGAAGTGAGAGAGTGAGAGTGAACAGAAATAATCCGTGGTCTTCTCTGAGAGGAATATTTCTGCATATTGTGATTCAGAGCTGAAATCTATGGATCTTCATGTCATTATGCAAATTTTGACAGATGACAGTTAGATTGACAGGGGTGATGCACGGATCAAAGCGAGAATAACAGCAGGGGAACAAACAGGAAACTCAAGGATACACAAACAGACGTCAGAAGTGCGGGGCGAGATCTTTGACCGGTGCTTAATCGTTCATCAAAGATGCCACTATCTGTGTCCGCTTATGTGCTGCTGCTTCAAAGGCTAGCTTACATTCTGGAGCTTCTCACAAGAGTCCTGCAGACCTGTGATGTTTTTTCTCATGTAAAAAAAAATATCGATACACTTGAGTATTGCGATATTAAGTTATGTGATAGTGTATCTGTTCTCATAAACACTGTTTTGTATTTTTAATTACTAGGAAAGCAAATAGCTTACATGCAAAGATCCATGGCAGACAGTGGTTCATTTTGTGTTGCATTCAAACCCCCGGTCGTTACATCGCAGAATTGTAAACCAGCGTTTCTCAACCTGCAAAATCATGAGTCATCCCAGTCCAAAATTTATTAAATACATACACTCTGTATCCCTCTGATGGCCAACACATACACACCATAAGTGCTTATTGAGAAAGAGAGAGAGGGAGAGAGAGGTGGTGGGGAGGGGCGGACACATGTGACTTACCACCAATTGGAAACCTGAGCCTGGGACGATGTACACAAATGCCCTTTTCTGGCAGGGATGGATGCGAGGCAAACATGGAGCTTCTGGTCCACAGCCCTCAGTTGCTCCCTGTACTTGTTCTTGATGTAAGTTAGGCTCAAAAAACACAGGTCGCACAAATACGCTGTAGAGAAGGGTAGCAGCTGCTTGAAACTATTGGGTACTCCTTCTCCAGTGTCCTCCTCCAGAAAATGCACTTCTGTTTGAATGTTCAGCTACTATATCATCCGCCAGTTAGCTATCCTCCCATGCCTTCTCTTTTGCACACTCTAATTTCATACCACATACTGTGTACCAGGCACATAGGGAGAGGGCATGATGGGTCCCCGGTAAAGATGAAACCATACAACAAGTAGCTGCCATTGTACGTCTTTTCTCTGTCTTGCTGCTGGCCTCTACTACCTTGGCTGCTGAGCCACTGGATGATGTAGTTGATGAAGACCGTAGGATGTGATGATGACCCTTTTGTTGGCATTGTGATGTGTGATGGGAAAAGGGTGATGTGATGACATATGAGGCCATGGTACCCCGGTTGGAAAAGGCTGTTTTAATCTATCTTCAGCCATTTGACTCTTCCACTCCAACATAATAATGTACACTGAAACAGGAAGAAGTAAGCATATATTTTCCTAAAATTGGATAAAAAAAAAAAAAAAAAACGCCCTGTATTGCAGTATATAACAATGTTAAGTCCTAACCCCTGTATCCTGATATGTATTGTATCACCAGATTCTTGCCATCACACAGGCCTACTGCACACAGGTCTTTCTGAGGAGCAATGCTTCCAATAATAATCAGAGTGGAATCCCCTAGGGACGAGAACAATGGCTTCACAAATAAATCTCCATCTGTGAGGATTTGAGAAGAAAGTGCTGTTTGCAGGGTGATGGCCAATCTCAGAAATGTTGCTTCCGTAATGGCATTTAGCCTCTTCCTGTGTGGTCCGGTGAACTAAGTGGTGTTTAAACTCTGACTCACCGTTTGGTTTGGACCTCATGATACATTAGAGTTAATTTATCCAATTTTTGCAAATGAATTCTCTGCATCTGTCACAGGCTATTGTTTTCGAGATCCAGGATGTTTAATTTCTAATGACTGCAGACTGTAGAGGGGGGCATTCCTGTCTCACATCCTGATTAAAAGTCTCTAGGTAACCATCTTAATTTGAACCAGTCCATAGCGATTTGTCATTCCCCGTACATTGGTTAACATCTGTGGACTATCATTTGCAAGTTTTGTGCTTTTTCTCACACACCTGTAAGCAGTAGGAAATCTGTGACAGACGTTTCCAAGGAACAGCTTAACTTGAATTTACATCATATGATTTACCGGACTTCATTCACACAGTTCCAGGGAGTCGTGAACAGGCTTGTCTGCTACTTTTTTAGTGCGACTACTGCTGACTAATGTGTGTTTCTTTTTTCCTGCTGTATGAAGGCATTACATGCTTCATTGCCTGGGTGTGGTATAGTGTCAATCAACATCTTTACGACTTTCTGTTATTTATTATAATGCTACATACAGTGCACAGCAGCAGCTAGCCACATAGAGGGGAACAGAGGGGTTTTGGACTTAAAAGAGCAGTCACTGTTTGGTCTGTTCTGTTTACCTTTAGATTTTTGGTGAGCATGGGCTGTGGCACAGACTGTGACCTCTGCAGGGAAAACAACAACAGCTCCAGCAATGTCGTAACCATTTAACTTGCATTAAGGAAGCAACATAACTGCCACTGAAACCACTCGGATGCCAACATTTGGAGCAATGTGGTTTTCAAAAATTCAACTGCATTTTATGTGCATAGGAAAAAAAAAAGATTTGCCAGCAGAGAACAGCACAGAGTTCCACATGAGCAGAATAAACGCCGAGAGACGTGCAGAATTACTTGTTAACTGATACCTGTAATGCCTCCAGGTTTCTTTCTAGTCTAGACTCCAGTCACATGTTTGAATAGGCCTAACATTGACGAGCTGCAGAGCTGAGAGTGCAAAGCTTGGATTCCCGACTTACAGTGCGCCTTTGTGATTAGGTTACCTGGGTTTCTGAACAAGAGTCTCTTCTTAAGAACATTTTATGAACTCCTGAAAAATAGCCAAGTATACAGAGGGCGAGTGGGTGGATGGTGGGGTGAAAACAAGTTATTTGGAGGGCATGCTTGAATGAGAGATACATACAAAGACAGAGCAAAATAAAAGAAAAATGTTCATTTGCATGCAGCGCCTGTGCTCTAAAATCGAATGTATAGGCCCGTCGCCATGGAAACCCCAAGTCTCTGGACAAAACCCTCTTTGTTCAGGACTTTGTTGTCTGCTTTGACACAGGCTTACTTGTCTTCGCTGACCTTAATGTGCTATGTGGACATGACTTTAGTGACTTTGTTATACAGCCCTATGTCAACACCAAGGAGAAAGGCATCCCTCTTGGCTAAAAAATGATGCAGGATTGTAGCAAAGAATTCATTCAGCTGTTGTGGATTTGTATTGTAGATAAGGATATCTAATCCGACAGACAAATAACAGTAGAGACAAATAACTTGCATGTCCCAGAAATGGAACAAACACTGTAGGTTTAGGAATGATTTAATCAGCTTTATGTTAAAACGCTCCATATATCTTCAACACCACAAGGGCTCAGAAGCAAAAAGGAAACGGATAAATAATGTGATCATAGATCGGTGCAATGTGTTATGGGCAAGAAAATAACAGACGTTGTTCCTCATGACATAGCCCTGTCTGAGTTACGACAGTAATGATAGGGTAGCTGCCGGCAGTGCATTGTGATGAGGCGTGTTAGAGGAGGAAAGGAAGACGTCAACCTTGGTCTCACCATAGCCCAGCTTTTTACAAGCCTACATCACCTCACACTGCATTTCATCATCACTGTAAAGTGTTTTTCATCCCAGCCCTTTGTAGATCGAAAGACAGCGTTGCTTGTCAAAATGGTGGTAGTGGCATACTCAGTTACAGATGAACGAGTTGATCTGTGATTTGCTTAACTCCCAGAGCGCTAAAACATAATATGCTCTAAACACAACAAGCCCTCTCTAGTATATTCTCTAATTGCCTGGTAAGTTTCAACAACACTGATGCTTCGCTGCACTCAAAATTAATTTCCTGGTGGGACGTTGAGCGGAACATCTTCATTACCGCATGTTGTCATAATTGAAGCCAGAGGCCTGTAAAGAAACAATGAATTTAGCATGCACCACTGGCAGCGTTTTATCTACCATTAAAAAGGTGAAATTGACCTTCTCATGGCTTGGCTGCTTACAAAAACATAGTCAAGACTATGTTTATATTTAGCAATATGTCTGTTAAATGACACACAGAATATTCCCGTTGTTTGAGTAAATTAAATCGAGTAAATTCTCAATATCCAATAGATCTAGATGCTCCAGCTTGATAGCCACGTAGCTCGGTGGAGAATGGGTCCCATGATAGAAATACCCCGGAGTGCATAGTTGGAGTGGTGCCAGGGAGTAAGGATTAGCCCTCTGGACCTACATCCACAGCATCAACAGCCTCTTCCTGAGCTGATTATGATGGGGAGTCTGAGATTTTTAATATGAATGCACTTGTTTAGTTATTATCCATGTATTACCCTAGGAATCACGCATCCAGAAGATTCCCGAAAGATTAAGGATACCCTAAGTCTAATTGGGTTTGAGGGCCAAAGGACATAAAAGCAACCCTAGGAATTTGATTGCTTTCAAACAGTCAAGCATGAGGTATTTGAAGTATGCATGTCAGCCATCCACAGACAGACAGGGATATTGCTTTTTCCTCCTCTGCCCATTGTCATTCTGCCTCAATAAGGCAGCGTTATGGATATTTTCTGCATTATAGATGCCTTTCAGCTTCCAGGAAATGAAATGATCTGAACTTTCCAGGATTTCGCCGGGGTTCTAAAGGCTTGGCACTTGTTGGTAGATTGAAAAACATACAAGCTGACATCCAATATTTGTAGCTGGAAACATCAGTGCATCTGCTGAGCAATTTATTCAGTGCTCACATCTTAAAACAGCTGTGCTGACGCTGGTTGGCTCGTGTTGTGATAGTCATACATATGGAACACAAACCAAAATGTTTTACCCCAGTACTTATGTCATTATTGCCTTAAATAACTACATTTATAGTTATGTTTTGAATCTACAATGTAACAGGCTGTGACGGGACGGAGCCATTCCACTTTATGTTCTGAAAACTCTCCAAGGTTTGGATGCTGGATAACGGTTGTGGTGGAGGTTTTTGGACCGTGGCTTATTGTCTGCTCTCTGAGGTAGTCAAGAGAGTGTTTATACCATGGAGTGTGTTTCACACACACAGAGTCTGAGCCAGGGTCCTTGTGTAAAGCAATGTAGCTGATAGGGAGAAAAGGGTCTAGACTGCCAAGTCTGATGCCTTTGATGACTGACGCAAGGCAGCCAGGCTTTAGGTTGTGCAAAAGCCCCTTTCTGTTCCTGTAGTGAGGGGGTGGCCTTGAAACAACCGCCTTCCACAGTCATGATCAGTTTAAACAAGCTAAAGCATTGTTTTGGAGCTTTGTTAACCATGTGTGATGTGCCTTTTTGTCAGGAAGCAGAGAACGCCCCTCGTGTTAACAATAGATGCAATATGAGCTGTTTTTTTTTTTTTTTTTTTTTTTTTGTCTTTTTGTTCTGGAAGAGCTATTTGATAAAAAAAAAAAAATTGCAGCATTTTCTGTCAGGCGTTGTTGCTCATGCTGTTGTGCTGAAGATAGAATTGTTTTGAAAATACTCTGAAGATTATATCCAAGCACTCGTTATACTCCTGGGCCCAACGGCTTGGCACCCCATTGCATTTCAGGCATTTCGGTTTGATGTGTCATCGGGAAGTCATAACTAAATTCGTCGGAGCTACTCTGTGCAAATGAAATTGGTCATGCTTTTGGCAAGTACAACACAAAATGTAACTAAATCCCCTTTCACAGAGTTGTAAATTGTGAGGGCCACTTGGCTGTACAAAGCTAATTCGCTGAGCCTCATTCGTCCCCGAGTCTTGTCCTCTGTGCCAGTGTGGATGAGGAGGAAGCTACTCATCAGTGGATGTGCGGCACTGGCGATGTGTAAACCAGAGGTTGAAATAGTGAGTAAGGGCTGAGCAACAGAGCTGAGCTTACTTACAGAAACCCCAGGCCTTCATAGAATATGCCTTTTATGGGTTTAGGGCATAGTTACCCGGGACATGACTAAGGCAGTAACACAGTTGTTGGCAGAAGACACTGTGAAACAGCGGTGAGACCTACACACACAGAAACAGGCCTGTCAGCAATCAGTCTAAATATAAGAAACTCTTAAGCAGAAAGGCCGCTTGAAAGAGTCTCTATCTTCTGTGTTTAGATGAAGAGAGGCATCCAGCGAGCGAGACTTATCTGCTACTCTGTGTTGATGTGCTCCAACCTGGTATGCTCTGGGAATGCTTAAACCAACAAGGGGATTCCCAAATCACAGCTGCTTTCTCCTGCTGGAATGATGTGTGAAATGTGTGGGTTTTCTTTGCTTGTGGTTGTTGTCTCTCTCTCACTCTCTCTCTCTCTCTCTCTCTCTCTCTGTCTCCCTCCGTTCCTCTCTTTCTAGCCATGTCTCTTGGTGGAGGAGGAGGAGGAGGGGGGGAGAAGAGAAAAGACAGAGCAGTATGAGTTACCAACAGTGTGCTCACCGCCCACTCTCTCTCCACTCTTCCTCTCTTGCTTCCTGTGGGATTGAAGAGGAGTATGGTTTTAGCAGGGAAGGAGAACGGGTGGGGTGGGGAAAGGGGGGTGAGGAAGGGGGGGGGGGGGTTCTTGGCTGGAAGGAGTTTCAATGGGGAGAATGTCTGGATGTAAAAGAGGAAGTGGGTTGAACGTTGGAACATTTCAGGAAGAATGGCGGGTGCATTATTGGCATTTAAATGGGGTTGGGGCCAGCGGAGGTTTTGTGAGTTTTGGGTAACAGAAAGGGGGGCGGGGGGGCTGCTCTGTGCCGTTCACAGAACTAATGGACTTTCCAACAGGGCATATGAGAATATTATCTGGCTAATGATTTGTATTGCTTGATTAGCCATCATTTCGAGGCCCTTGTATTTTGGTCACAGCTGGAGAGTAATAGGGGTGCAGCTGTGTTTAACTAACTCCAATAAATCATCCTGGTGCCCAGCGATTGATGCCTTTTTGTGCTCTCAATGCGTCTCCTATCATCCGGGATATCTTTCTCCTCTGTCACGGATATTTTTTTATTAAGAAATGAATGCTTCATTGACTGTTGAGATAAATGCTTATTATGTGGATCATTCACAGCAGTTGCAACCGATCGCCAGCATGAATGCCATAAACAGATCTTGTAAATTGGTCACTCCATGAACAACTTTTCTCATGTCCGGGACCTTTAAGTTGGTTTTCATTAAGCTGTGGACCCTCATTTAAACTGATTTTTTTTTTTTTTTTAAAGATATCATGGTTTGTGTTAAATATTAGATGTTATAATTGAACACTGCCAAATTGATTCAAAGTGGTGACATCAGGACAAAATGGTAAAATAACCTCTGGCACTTTTTGTATTGAATTTCTAGTTATTTCAGTTGTAAAGTTATTCCACATTTTTTCGACGACCGCCTGGAAGGCCTTTAAGGACTCTTGGCGACCGCCGGGCCACACTTTCACAACCTGACCAAACCAGTACCACTGGTCAGGCTCCCTACTATTATAAATGCCCCAATAACTTTCACATTAAACTCACCATTAGTCAGGACTCTTATTTTTATGAATCCAAATAAATATTGCCCTTCATTCTCTGCTAATATACAGAGTAATGTATATGTGTATATGTTACAAGATCCAAGAAATTGTATGTGGAAGAGCGAGTGTACAGATTCCCATGTGTTTGTGCTGAACTTAAATCCAGTGTTTCCCCACACTGAGGTTGAGAGTAAACATTATGATGGACCCAGCCACAGGTATCTGGAGTGTTTCACCGACTGGTAGAGAGCACTCTTCAAGAAGGGAGAGTAAACACAATCCTTTTTGGTCTTTATTTGGTCACTTTTCTGAGCCTTTTACCAGACTAAGCCTCAGTGACTGCACTCAAACTCAGAAAGAGCAAGCTAGTGGTCATGGGGTTTAACTGTTTAGAGGAGAGGTGATGTATTCAGTGGGATGCTCTTATTGTAAACAGCGACGGCCTCGTTTGCTTGTGTTGTGCAGCTGGATACTCCGAGGTTTTGTCCGCCTTTGGAAGCCTTTAGGGAAAGGTCAGCCATTTTCATACATCAAGTGTGAGGCCTAAAAGCCCCTCTCCGCATTTTGACACCACCGCCTCAAGCAAGAAGCGGCTGCATCCAACATCTGGGTGAGCTGAGCCACTTTCCTTTTCTCTGTGGCTTTTCTCTCACTCTTTTTCTCTCCTTTTCTCACTTTCTCTCATTTTTCTCACTCACTTTCTACAATCTTCTCTCTACTAGTTTGCTTAGCTTGCTCAGATGTAGAGCATCCTCCTGCATGCCTTCCCCGGAGATGACAATCAGCTACCATCTGGTTTAGCATAGCGGGATAGCTGTCGTTAGCTGACCCCATGCGAAGGCCAACTTCCTGAGATGTCAGAGGGGCTTGTGTTGTTGCATTCATTTAGGGAGGAGGGGGGCTATCCTTTACTCTTTGCTGGCCCTTTTTTCTCCTCAGAGGCCCCAAGATGTTTTCTCAAAGGGATTGATGCATCTCCCACGCAAAGGAAGATCGCCTTTTCCCTTGTTCAGAGAGCAGGATATCAGGAGTTTTTCCATCCCCTCTACACTTTAACTAAGCATGAACACCACATTTGTAGTACTCCAGGATGCACATTTGTCTATTTGTAGTGTGTGTGTGCATGTGTGTGTGTGTGTTGCCTGCATTATGTACACCATGGCTAGTATAGAAATGTCTACCTATATGAGATTTGATACCTCACCCCCTCCTGAATCGCAGCCTATCAGAAATCAGGGGAGGAGGAAGTGTGTGCTGAATGCACAGAAAGCATCAAGGAAGTGCTTTATTTTCCTCACATGCTGATAGAGGGCCTTGGAGATTTATGCTTCCCTGAAGTCTCAGGCTGTGGAAATTCGAGGCAACACACCCCAAAGAGCGTAGATCCTCCACTGGGGCCAACAAAAGCAGAATGTGTGTGTGTGCGCGTGTCTTTTTTCATGTTCTTATCAGCGATGTCTTACAGTACATTTGCAGTGAAATATGACTTTAGATTTTATCGTTGGTGAACCAGAATTTTCCCTGAGAATAAAGGAATGAAACTTAGCATTGTTTTTTGTTTTGTTTTGTTTGTTAACACAGAGACACTGCAGATTGTGTTATGTAAGATGCTTTGCAGTGATGGTGATGACTTGGAGAGAGAGAGAGAGAGAGAAAAAACAGCAAGAGTTTGCATTGTTATTTCCCTTTAATTATGTATAAGGTTTCTGAAAATGCAATTAGCAGACTCTGGCACAGCATAATCAAATTGCAGGTAGTGAATGAGAGGAAGAGAATGCGGCTGGGCCATTTCTATTGTCTCTACTAAGGTATGAAGCATGATGGCTCGAACACTTTACCAAAGGAAATCATTAGATGGCTTTGGGTTTGAATTGTTACTGATTTTCCCATGAACAGTTGAGTGCGCATTAGCTGAATTTCAATACTTTTTTTCTCTAGCCAGAGACAAGAGAGTAGTTTGTCCAGCCATCTAAGTGCGCCCTCAAAAAGGTGAATATTTACGTCGTACATGTTTACTGTAAATTTTGCCTTTTGCGAGTGTGTGTTGTGGTTTCATACTTTGCTGCGCTCAGTTTCCCCTCTTGTGACAAATAAAGTTTTGAATTTTATTTGTTTGGCTGGTTTTCAAGGGATAAGGTAACACTTTACTACTTGGAGTCAGTAGCATTGTTGTAATATGTAGCCCATTATCGAGTTAAAACTAAGAGAACGCTTTAGGTTTCATGGTGAGACGATACAGATTAGAGTCATAATACCATGGTTTTCATCTTTGGGAGAAAATTACACTCAAGAGATAGAGTTAAATTAATAAAATACAAATTTTACCTTCCTGCACCATAGGACCAGCATGTGCATTCTCAATTTCAGCATGGTATTTCATTTAGAGCCAGAGAGAAATGCATCTACCGCAGTTATATGTTCTCTTTGTGGGTACACACTCTTCTGGACCCGGCTAATGAGCTAATTATCTCACATAATAAGCTTAGGCAGTTTCTTTTTGTAATCTTACAGATCCTATAGCCTCAAGAAATGAAAATCTACCCACACACCCTTGAGTTCCAGCACTAGTCCACAAGTAAACATCAAACGAGAGATATGTGACCGCACATTGCAGCGAGCTTAGATGACTAATGATCTGGTTTATCGAGTCTTTGTCGAGCTCTGACTGGGTGCTGATCAACACAGTGCAATCCAGGAAATGTTCTGTGCAGTTTAGCCTCTCCAGCTGAGTGTTGCCGCACACGCGCGCACACACACACACACATGCATGGAGAGCACAGGCAGAGCTACGCCAGACCTGCCACTCCTTGCCTCTTGTTACCTCTAGGACATAATGTGACGACAGTGCAGCCAGAGGAAGTGAAGCAATCACTCTTTGTCACGGTATCACTTACATCATTGCATGCCACACCTCTGCATTTAGGTATAATTACAGACAGTTGGATGTTGTGCTTTGTTTCTCTTAAATATATATGAGATTTTAATGAGTCAGAATTAAACCAGGTGATGGGAAAAACAGGGCCCTGGCCTTGAGTTATCTGTAATTTCCATTCCGCAGATTCCATTACTTGTTTGCTGTCATCTCTTCATGAGCAGAATCTTAAGATTTAAAGTGGTGCAGCCCTTTCTACCAAGAGCTAACTCAGATTTATGACGGTAGTTTCAGTATGCAAAGTATTGTATCACCAGAGAGAGAGAGGTTTTGGTTGAATCATGAAAGCGGTATTCATTGTGGAGCCACAAGTCTCTCGGTCATACGTTCCATGTCTCACTGGTGATACAGCATGACCTTGTTTAGCAGGAGAGTTGGTTTTTCTTTCTCTTGTGTTGTGGCCTGACAAGGAAGTTGGTTTATGGCAGTGGAACATCAGGTCATTTAGAGCACCACCTGCATCGACCATAAAAAAAAAGAGATGATGAAATCAGCAGCTGGATAGAGGAGAGTGTTTACCGTGGGGCTTAGTTAAGCAACGGACTGTTTTCTTATGCCATGGACGTCTTGAGCCTCAGGTGGAAGAAGACTGACAAACTTTTGGTCATCAGGTTTGGGCCAGTGTCTGATAGTATAATATGATGAATCATATTTGATTGCAGACAAACCTCAATGATTTATGTGCAATTCGTGTAAATAAAACATTCAACTTTGGGGGGTTTTGGAGAAGAATTTAAAAGAAAAATAAATCTTTTGAAAAGCTAGGTTAATGTTGGGTTGGGTGAGTCATCCTCCTCGCCCTGTACAAATATTGCAGTATCTGAAATTATTGCAATATTTTGATGAGGTGGGGCTGTCAAAATATTGTCAAATATCACCGTCAAAATAACATGATGGTATCGAATATCGTGATATATCAACAAGACAATATCACAATATTACATTTTGGATGTCATCCAAGCCTATTGTTCATTTTCCTTTTGAGCAGGGAACTCACCTGTCTTAGTGCTAACAAGAAACATTAAAAGAACAAAACATTCACACAGGAAACAGGTTTCATGCAGCTGGCCGATATAGACAGGCCTTTGTGACAAACAGCAGGCCAATTAAATATAATCAGCATCCCCATTAACAATCTATCATTCAGGATGTCCAAATCAAATTGATGGCCGCTCAGTGTTTATTTGATCATACAGCCCCTTAATAATATTCACAGCTGCACTGCAACGACAGCCTTTTATTTATTACGGTTTGGTTTCTCAGTCTGAGTAATAATTAGAGGGCTAATTGCATCTCACATGGCTCCTCTAATTAAAACAGTCAGCTTGCTTTTCTACTCTGCTTCTGTTGCCTAGGCATTAGACTGCCGGACTGTAGGGTTCATGTCAGGGAGATCCCTCAGGGACGAGCTAATGAGGAGGAAGAAGAGCGAGGGAGGGAGGGAGACAGCTGTTAGTGCCTAATTCTCACTGATTCTGTGCCCCTCACCATTGGTTTATGTGAACTCCAAACAACAAAATGAGCAAACGGCACCATGGGGAAAGAAACTGAACCAGATAAGATAGGTATGTGATACTAGTTTTATTGAGTCAAGATAACATTCAGTGGGGAAATCTGTTTTTCTTCAAAAACGCCACCGTGCACGTTAGGTGTGTCCTCTTAGAATCTGTGGTGTATAAGCATGTTTTGGCTTTCCATGCTGTCAAGAACAGACATGTTTTGGTATGTATTTACAGAGACATTACACCCGCAATGTCTTCCTAAAGAAAAAAGAGAAGGAGGAATCTTTTTAAACCTATTGCTGGAATTAAATCTTAGTCCATAAATAAACAGATTTGAACAGAAAATTGAAATTTCATGCATGCCTCTGGTGTCTGTATGTGTGTGTGTGTGCTGTGTGTGTTGGAAGGGAGGGGGTTGGTGTCACAGTGTTAACATTGCAGAAAGCTGACTGAGCGTCTCATTCATGGTGCCAGTCCAGAACCTGTCTGACCAGCTCAGGGGACAGACTGAACATGCACCAGAGGGAGACGACATGTTTTTTTAAGACACTCATTTTGGCTTTAAAAACTTTTCCTATTGGAAAGATCCTCTTGTGTCCTTTGTACTTATCAGTTGTCCAGCCTTCCTTATCCTTATACTTTGTTGCGTAATGCGAAATAGCCTGCATTATCAGTCAACCTATCATGGACCTATGTAGTGCTTTATCAATGACTTCTTTGTTAATAGCAGTGAAAGCCAGAGAAAGTGCATGGATCAAGATTTAAGCCCTAAGTTGTTTTTGTCATGTCAAGAAGTTGCTCTAACAATCATATATGCCTCTCTTAGGCTGAAGTTATTAAGAATTTTATTCATTATAAGATTTAGTAATATAAAATTCCCTCTTACTCACATGGAATCTGTGACACACAGAAAATCTTCTCTTCTCAGAAATGACAAGGCCTAGAGATGTTGGTCGTAGCGGTTGTTTTAACTAGCCTGAATAGCAGTGGAAAGATCCAGCCGTTTGCCAGTATAAATACAGCCAGCTCACTTTGACTCATGAGCAAGCACTCACTTCATTGCTGGGATTTGATTCCCATTGTAGATGCAACCCAGATCAGCTATTTCCAGCTAAAAGTTGGCCAAGTTATGACTGCACAGACCGAATTCACAGACACACACAAAACTTCAAAAACTTCAAAACATAGAGTGTTACATAAATGGGCTAAGTTTCTGACTGTAAGCAACATTTCTTTGAATCTTATCCAATGAATCCAATTCCTCTCTCTTTTTTTTTTTTTTTCCTGGCCTCGCAGTATGCCAAGGTATCACCAACAGATTGAACCTCCTGAACTCCAAAGAGGACCACTACCTGAACATGGTGAAGACTTACAGCAACTGCACTGTGGTCTTGGAGAATTTGGAGGTCACGCATATGGAGAATCACCATGACCTGTCTTTCCTCAGGGTAAGTAAGGGCTGGACTCCATTACTGGTGGAAACATAGCTGCACACTACACATGGCACATCACAGATGGTGCAAGGATCCTGCTAGCTTTTTTTAGAAGTGTCTTTGGTGGTCTGCAGCCAGTTTGCCAGGCAATCTGTCCTGGATACTCGAAGGCTCTTCACTGCTCTTATCGCTTCAGTTCAGATAATTAAAAGTGATGGAGGGTGAGTCCATAGTGACGGATGATTCAGTGTGTTTATAACGCTCTAGTTGGGACCCTGTTTGAACCCCTGAGCTGTAGCAACAAAGCTGTGAACGCCACGCAGATGTGACTGGAGACCACACACACACACACACACACACACACACACAAACATAGAATAACATACTCAGCAGTTATTATACAGTAATACAACACCTGTGCAAGCCTTGGGCAATATTTAAAATTTCTCATCAAAATATTGAATGTAGCAACTTTTCAGTGGGGGAGGGGAGTTCACCAAACCCAGCCTAACATGAACTCAACATATTAGTAATATAATAATAATGATGATAATATTAATAATAATAATAATGATGATAGTACATTAATTTCATTTTATTCTAAATTATTCTGAAAACACATAAGATAAATGTTTTATGTACATAAAGTGCACATAAAATGTATTACTGTAGATTTTGTAGAAAATTATCTCATATAGATGCAAGTGTTGTGATATTCAGTATTATCAGATATCGGTGCAAGCCTAGCCTGTCACTGTGCAAATGCACCGATGGTTATAGTTATAATATTAACCCGGGTTTTCTCACTTGTT
Source organism: Myripristis murdjan (assembly GCF_902150065.1). Taxonomy (NCBI): domain Eukaryota; kingdom Metazoa; phylum Chordata; class Actinopteri; order Holocentriformes; family Holocentridae; genus Myripristis; species Myripristis murdjan. Next base: position 23,146,755 of record NC_043996.1, on the reverse strand, counting down.
CACCCAGTCTATTCAGGAGGTGGGAGGCTACGTACTGATCGGCGTCAACATGGCTTCCAGGATTCCCCTAGACAACCTGCGTATCATCCGAGGACATTCCCTGTTCGAAGGCGGTTATGCCCTCACTGTGCTGGGCAACTACAACAAATCTTTGGCTCAGGGCACCACCGAGCTTATTCTGACCAGCCTGACAGGTCAGTGCACCTGTCAAGCTCACTTTAAGTTCTCCATTTCTTTCCCTGTGCCTTGTAAAATTCACCCACAGTTCTGTCTTTTCCTTCAGAAATTCTTAACGGAGGAGTTAAGTTCTCAGGCAACCAGCTGTGCAATGTGGAGACAATCCAGTGGTATGATATTGTGAACGGTGACAGTAAACCCAACATGGATCTCCCACAGCCTAGCAACAACTTGCTTTGTATGTATTTCTTTTGACTCACTGCACACAGAAAATGCAAGCAGTTGATTGTATCTGAGCTGGTTAGTGTAATACAATAGCAGTTAAAGGATTTGAAGTGAACATTTTGTCCTCATTCTGTTTTTATGCAGGCAAAAAGTGTGACTCAAGTTGTTTCAACGGCTCATGCTGGGCACCTGGTCCTCAGAACTGTCAAACATGTAAGTCCAGATGTTGGATTATTTCTCTGCTCAAAAACAGCAATAAAACTACATATACTCTGTTAATGCTATTTAAAAATCAGACATTGAAAAGCTGTTTACATGACTTTTTGCTATTTACTCCTCTTAAATTGGCTCTTTTTCCATCTCTAGTGACAAAGCTGAATTGCGCGCAGCAGTGCTCCAAGAGATGCAAAGGTCCCTCACCCAGCGACTGCTGTAATGAGCATTGTGCTGCTGGCTGTACAGGACCCAGGCCTACCGACTGTCTGGTGAGAGGAAGACACCTTTTTATGGGTGCAAGAGTAATGAAATGATTGAGGAATAGGAGAGGAGGAAGGCTGAAAAATAACAAAAAGCATTTAATCATTCATATTTATCCAGTACATCTATAATAGAAGCGTTTCACAGAAAAAGCTCTTAAGCAAAGCATGTGTTTTGCAATCAGAAGTGCTCTGAGGTTGGTCTCAGCGGATAGACATGACTGCTGATTAAATCTTTCATGCGGTGGTGCCTAGAGAATCAGCCTCTGCTCCTCTCTCAGTGCAGCTTTGAGGCTTAAGCCGAGTATGATAGAGGAATGTGGTGTTAACGTTAACGCTTTTGCTGTCCCAGTGTACTTGATGGCTGTTATTTGTGTGGCAGGCCTGTCGGGACTTCCAGGACGATGGGGTTTGTAAGGATTCCTGCCCGGGCCTTATGCGCTATGAACCCAGCTTGCATCAGCTCATTCCCAACCCTCATGGAAAGTACAACTTTGGGGCCACCTGCGTCAAGACCTGTCCACGTAAGAGCAACTACCAACAGAGAAAACTGACGTCAAAAACTCTTTCTCTTTTCATTCAGCTTAGATAGTGATTAAACCTGTGGCCTTACCCTACCAGGAAACCCATGCTGTTCTTAGTTATTGGTATATTTATGACCATACATAAAAGCAAGCACTGTAGCTGTTGTCTTGACAGCCAAGAAAAATAAAATAATACTAGAGGCTTTCTCTCGCCAACATGCAACACATCATGCATGAATATGAGCTTTTTCACATTGTGGTATGCTGAACAAGTGCCCAGGTTGTCCTTTGGGGTTGTTAGACATTCAGTGGTTATAGTCAGTCAGAGTTTAATTATAAACTGTATAAACAAGGAAAGAAAATGATTGAGTTTCAGGGCATGTTAATACAACAACTTTGCTTTCTCAGTTTAACTTTGCACAGTCCTGCCACAGCACTGCCTCATTTGCACTGTATGACCTGCAGTATTATTATGGACCTGGGATTATAGTGGAGTTATAGGTCATAATTGCTGAAAGGTACAATTAGATCAGTTGTCATATTCTTTGACTTTATGAGCCCAGATGCATAGTAATGCAGGTGTATGTGCACATGCATATCAAGTAAACAGCTTGTATTTTATGATTCATCCCAGATAACTATGTTGTGACGGACCACGGCGCATGTGTGCGGACATGCAGCGGTAACACGTACGAGGTGGACGAGGGAGGAGTCAGGAAATGTGCCAAGTGTGAAGGACTGTGCCCAAAAGGTAAGCCTTTAAATTAATACTGTGTGACCTGGGAACATTGTTCTGCAGAGCTGCAGGTTTCTGAAGTGTTTTCACCATTGTTGGCCCCCATTTGGAATTTTACTTTTAACCACGATATTACTTGGTGCACAATTACAGCAGTCTCCCAGATATTGAAACAATATACCAGGATTATGTTGTGACCATTTATATGTTCTAAATGTTTCAACTGAGAAATCCCATTTTTCTGTGTTTTCTTCATGTCAAATGGCACCAAATACTATAGTAGCCAAGAGCCTCAACAACCTGAGGCAATGCACTGTAGGACTTGTACTTGACTTAATTAGTTCTGTATTGGGCAGCGTGGCTCAGAATACCAGTGATCGTCTGGTATTTGGAAGGTTCCTGGATTGATCCCCGGCTTTCGCCAAAGAGTGTGTCATAGTGTCCTTGAGACACTTTGACACACTCTCCTGTGGGCAGCATGGCATTTTACATGGTAGCCTCTGTCATCAGTGTGTGAGTGGGGCAATGTGAGGTAAACACTGTAAGTGCTTTGAGTGGTTGGTGGACTAGAAAAGCTCTATAGAAATGTGGTTCATTTACCATTACCATTCAGTTGTTCTATACACACTATTGTTCCTTTGACTTTTTGCAATAAACCTTTATTTATTTTTATTTATTATTTCACTGCACTTGGTATATGTTTGTACTGATTATTCAACTGTAAGAGTTTCATGCCCATCCAAGAGTTGGATATGCTCAAACAAGCAGTCACGTAACATTGCATTTGGGAAAATGAATGAGAGTTTTACTTCCGGATCCCTGCCCACACTTTCCCAAGCTTACGCTTCTCAGTTTGGCCCTGTTCCCAAAATTAGAACAAGATCAAGAGATGTGAAACGTTTCCTGTGTTGATATTTGTTTTCTCGTTGTTGTTGATTGCTTACAGTTTGCAATGGAACTGGGATGGGACATCTGGCCACTACCCTGGCTGTCAACGCCTCCAACATCGACTCTTTCAAAAACTGCACCAAAATCAATGGCAACATTGCGATCATGCACTCCACATTTAATGGGTGAGTGAAGGACATGCATCATGTTGACAGCAACAGTACTGGAGTATTAAGGTCTTCATGCCTTTCTGTATCGATTGCAATAGATTGTAGACCCCTTTGTCAAACTAATATATTTTGTTATTTGTAGGGATGACTTTACCAAAACTCCAAAGATGGACCCTGCAAAGCTTGAGGTGTTTAAGACAGTGAAAGAAATAACTGGTAAGATTGCGAAACAACTGTGTAACGCAGTAACACACTTGGCACAATGGCATGTTTTCTCTGTAATTGCAAGCATTTGTTTGCATTTCCCAGAACAGTTTTGCAATCATTTAAATGTTTGTTGCTTCAGGATACCTATTGATTCAAACATGGCCAGAGAACATGACATCACTTAGTCCCTTTGAGAATCTGGAGATCATCCGTGGGCGAACGAAGCGGTATGTTCCTTGTAAAGACCTCTCATACACTCACAACCATTAGATTGCAAAGGAATTTCCTTTAAGAGTCAATTATTATCCAGTGCAGTCGTAAAAACTTTATTTTTATTCTCTCTTTCCGTTCCCACCCATTTCCGCTTTTCATTGGTGTTTTAGGGGTAGTCGCAGTCTGGCTATTGTCCAACTGGGAATCAGCCACTTGGGTCTTCGCTCCCTGAAGGAGATCAGTGATGGAAGCATAATCATCACTAGTAACCCCAATCTATGCTACACCAGGAAAAACCACTGGAAGAGGCTCCTTAAGTCAAAAGGCCAATCTCTTAAAATAGAGGACAACGCAGACGATGCCACCTGTGGTAAATTTTATTGGTCTCGAACACAGGATGCTTTTGTGTTTGTTTGTTTTTGAGTGGCGTTTGGATACTGTATAAGATGGATTTAATGAATGAAATCTAATTTAGAAATGGTCTCATTATGCGGGGGAAAAGTGATTTCTCTTTCATACTGTGTTTGTTTCCAGCTCAGCAGAACAAAACTTGTGACAGGAAGTGTACAAAGGACGGCTGCTGGGGCCCGGGCCCCGCCATGTGCTTTGCCTGTCGTGACTACAGCCGTGATGGGAGCTGTGTTGACTCCTGCAACATCCTGGAAGGGTAAGGGAGGAATCTGGGTTTTACTCCCCTTTAAGCCCTGAAATGTGGTGTTCCTTATTTTAGACAAATAAACAGCCTGACCATCAGATCTGTGTCTACTACAGTTAACTCCTTAAAAGTCTATTTTCATACCATGAGCATTTCCTGACCATGATATTCGATGACATTGAAGAGTTGTTGTTCAGGCTATATGAGTCCAAGTGAGACTTAAGGTATTTTGAAGTTAAACCTTCAGTAGATCTTTAGAAGACAAACACTGTAGCTGTAATGGCACACTCGCTTGTAACTGTTTATCTTTGAAGATCTCTGTCAAACATTGAATGTTGCCATGCTTACAATTTAACTCCTGCCCTCAATAAAGGGATCAAGTATTTCACTTCAAATGCAACTGTTTGAAATTAAGTGAGCCAGCAGCAGCAGTCTGTCAGCTTTGTTATTGTTTTTTCAGAGAACCACGAGAGGCAGTAGTGAATCAAACCTGCATGCAGTGTGACTCTGAGTGTCAGCCCCTGAATGGAACCGCGACCTGCAGTGCGCCTGTATGTGTGCCACCAATAACCAATCAAAGCTTGTATACATCCTTAAAGGAAAGATCCACCCTAAAACACTGAAACACTCTCACAGAACATTTGTTGGTCATATATCTTAAATTCCTGGGTACATTTTGTTATTTTGGGGTATATTTTTCTTGTCACTGTGGATAACTGGCCAAACATCAATGATGTGATTTCACGTAGACAGATTTCCAACACAGTTTGGTAGCAGAAAAAAAAAAATCAGCTTTCTAAAACATCAATTGTAAACATCAGGTTTTGTTGCCATGCCCTTGAGATCAGAAAGCAAGAGTTTTTTTTCCAGACTCCAGAATTTCTTCACTGATATTTGTCTCATGAAACAAAAACAATATGCCAGGATTATGTTGTGTCCAGTTCATGCACAAGGCAGTGCAATCGACTACGAGTCACATCCACAATCAAAGACACACCTCTAAGCTGACAAACTAGATAACAACACCCTTACACACATAAAGTCACCTTTGGATAGAAAACCACAAGTTCACACCCACAGAATAAGAAGGTGGATTATGTATATTAATGCAATCTTACAATATTGTTCCTCTGATCTGTCTGAAAGGGATCATTTTTATTTAAAAATGATCCATGACTATGCTAACACAGTGACAATATTCCTAATCTGTTTGCTCTGGTACCCACGGTGCCCCAAGGTGATATCCTCTCCTTTTTTTTTTTAGTTATTTTTTCTTTTATGCATTTATTTGGCATGGACAGGTAAACATTGTCACATTAAAGGCAGATTATGCGGTTTGAAATGGGAGGGCATACCACTTTGTTTACTAATGGATGAGGCTGAGGAAGGATAAAACCCCTCAGGTCCATTCCAACATAAATTAGCTATGGCTTTAATGAAACACTTTTAAATACCTCTGTTGAACCTATTTTTTAAATGTTCTTTTGAGAATTTAGAGGCATTCATCATTCTTCACCACAACACAACAAGGTGGGGTGACCTCCCATTTGAACCTGCATGGTCTGTTTTTAAATAATGCAGCTGATGACAGGAGAAGTTCTCAGAGGGGCAAAAATCATGACAAGTCAGGACATGTGGAGGAATTTAGTTGTTATGAGGGTCAGATGAGCAGCTAGGCCAGATGTCTGATGTATTTTTTTTTTGTTTTGAGAACGGACCTTAGGCTGGTTTTAAAACTCTTAAAACATTAAAACTTTTTAATAGTGAGTCCAGATTTATCCTCACATCACATAGGTGCATCCAGGAACAATTCCACTTTTGAAACATAACCGATCTTGAGTTTTCTCCTTGGAACCTTGCATCCAAAAATAGCAACCAGCGATGACTTACCTGCTTCCCTGCTCTATTCTCTTGGGGCCAGTGAATGTCATTTTGGAAAATGTAGGGAACTAAACTAAAACAGAGAGAGGCAGTGTGAGGGGAAGAAAAGAAGTTAATTAGAACACTTCATCTCAGAGTATTGCAATTCCTGGGTTGCTCGCATCACAAAATTGATATCTAACAATGTAAGAGTATACAAGGGTGGAATTTTCCCTTAAGTGTCTGTTCTTCTGCCTAAACTAAAGCACCTAACATGAGTGTGTTTTCTGTTGCCAAACAAACATTTGTGGCTTTATGAGGAATTCTGATGTAGTTTGCTTTGAGAAATTACTCACTGGAAGGAGTTCAGTCTTTTCTCCAATGAGACAATGCAGGTTACGTAATATCTACTGTAAATCTCAGGGAGGTTGTAAACGTGATGGGCCTTTTTTTTCCCTCACTTTCAGGGTCCTGGAAATTGTACCAAGTGTGCCAGCTTCCAGGATGGACTGTTCTGTGTGTCTCGTTGTCCCCAAGGCGTGCCAGGGAAGGATGATACTCTTGTCTGGAAATACGCAGATAAGATGAAAGTGTGCCAGCTGTGCCACAAAAACTGCACCCAAGGGTAAGGGCATTGTTAGACAACCCAAGAACAGCACTAACTGATATGCTGTTTCGTTACACGGAACAGGATACAGACATTTAACACTGTAAATATTTCCGGACAGCTATTTTGTCTGTTAAAATATTAATCCAGAAATTCATCTCAAGCCAGACGTGTCAGCTGTACCATTAGTCTGTTCTTGTTGGCGCCATTTAGCTGCTTAACTGTTTAGTAGGCTGTTCCAAGCCACTTGTTGATGAGCTTAATGGTGAGGTTGGATATTACTTGGTGAAATGTTGTGGACTAAATTTAAGCCGATCTGAAAGTGCTCCGGTCAATGAGTGTTGGTGTAATTACTATGGAGTTCGCTGTCTTCTGGAGGTTTTTTAGGTCTTTTTTGTCCTTAATCCCACTTGATAACCCAAATGACACACACTTCCCAGTTTCAACAAACATCCTCTGCTCAAATATGCAAGCCTGGTTTCCACACAGAAGATCAATTTGGTGAATGAGTGGCTTTATTCTGGCTCTTGCCGTATCTGCATATGGTCTCATGTGGCAAGCAGTATTTTTTCCTAGATTGGCCTTTGGTAATGTTGCATCATTTAGGTGAGTTAATGTCGCTAGCTGCAATGGCAAGTGCTAATTAGGTTGTTACTTCAATTTAAACAAGAAGAAAAAAAAACATTAATAAAATGATTCCAGAGCTCATTATCAACACCAGTGATGGACGCAACCATTATTCCCCCAACATTGACTGTAATTGGTATTTTCCTGTAGACATTAAAAGAATATTTCACCAAAAAACTATCATCATTTACTCACCCTGAGCTGTCTTGAATGCCTGACAAACCCAAGGCTTTAATCACGTTTTCACAAAGAACAAAAAAGATTTTCTGTTAGCGTGGAGTTGTGCAGAACTATAAATCTTTTAATGATACTTTTAATAATAATAATAATTATGGTAGTAAAAATAATAATACTTTGACAGGTCACTGCTGTCTATATGAAATTAATGGATTGACTTGTTGCTTGTTGTGCTGTGTGAATACACAGTGAAAGGATACTTACATCAGATCCTTTGTATTGATTTGTTCACAGATGCATTGGGCCTGGTGTTAAAGGCTGCCACAGTAAAAGGTTAGTAAATTACACTAATGGTCATTGATAACGAAGGAAACACTGATTCTGCCTGAAGTAGACGTTCTAATCTCATCTCTCTTTGTTGATTGGATGTATGTACATGCTCCATTTTCTGGCTGCGTACTTAAATTGGCTCCCGACTGTCTTTCAGCCAGTCCGGCCTTTCCATGATTGCGGCTGGTGTGGTCGGTGGCCTGCTGGCTGTCATCATCGCAGGCCTGTCCGTGTTTGTGTTGTTACGCCGACGCCGCATCAAGAGGAAGAGGACAATGCGCAGACTCCTCCAAGAGAGACAAGTAAGAGGAGGAAATGAAGTCGCCATACTCATGGAGACCTTTCTAGTAGTCATTTGGGATATTAGGACTAATATGTATTTGCTGTATGCAGAGATGCTTATTATTATTAGCCTGTTATTTGACTGCCAATGCATGCCCTGTCTGTGGAAGTCCACAGTTCCTCTCACCCACGAGAATTTAAAGGTGCACTATGCAAAATTTCGAAGGAACGATTTAAGTGAGGACTGTTCAGACTGACAAAAACTGTTTAAGATTATTTATCATGGAGTCCAGTATTCTGTAGTTTTTGTCAGTCGAATCTACACAGTCCTCACTCTTGGAAATTGTACTGCATCTTTAGGTGTCAACACACATTGTGGGCATCGATTTACATCTGTCATTTGTTTTTTTTAAAAAAAACATACCTTCCGCTTATATTTTGGATATTGATATTTTTTCAGTTGGTTGAACCTTTGACTCCAAGCGGAGAGGCACCTAACCAGGCTCTGCTCCGGATCCTGAAGGAACCCGAGTTCAAGAAGATCAAAGTGCTGGGATCAGGGGCGTTTGGTACAGTGTACAAGGTAATAGCATGTCTGAAGTTTGTGTCTAAATGTCATGTTGTTCAAATTCCATTCCCAGCCTCTGTATTGCTGAGCTGTACTGAAGCTAGAGCTCAGGAGCATGTGCCAAGACTACATCACCAGCATCCCTCAGTGTTTTTCTTCATCGACATCTGTTGTCAGTTTTTCAATTAAAAGTCACATTTCTAAGTTACCAGATCATGCATCAGTCAGTCCACTCTCACTGTCAGTGGTCTCTCTCTCTCTCTCTCTCTCTCTCTCTCTCTCTCTCTGTGTGTGTGTGTGCATGTGTGCATGTGTGTTGGTGTTAGGAGATGCTGCACATGCAGTATGTATATTTGTTTGTGTGTGGGCACACAAGCACAGCCACATTTGTCTGTATTCGTGCATGTTTGTTTGTGGGCGCATGTGTGAGTATGCATATACATTTACAGTATAAAGGATATGATCGTTTGGAGTTAAAAGCTGCCTGTGAAATAACCAACCTGTATCCCTGCAGGGCCTGTGGGTTCCAGAGGGCGAGGATGTGAAGATCCCTGTGGCCATCAAGGTTTTGAGAGAGGCCACATCATCAAAGGCAAACAAAGAGATCTTAGATGTAGGTTCATTATTTTATTTAGATCATTTGTTTGCTTGTTAAAACTAACATTTTGTTTAGTAATCATCACAATATTTTGACATGATGAAAAGACTCAGACTTTCATTCTGTGGTTTATAGTGAGTGGTAGTTATGACTAGCCAGATATTGACTTACGTGTCACGTTTCCTCTAATTCATCGCACATGCACCTCTATTTGAAACTAATGACCGCTTAATTTCTCTCAAGTAGAGAATGTGTCATGTTTCTAGACAGTGACCCCCTCATAAGGCTGCAGGAAATGGGATTAACTCACTGAAGGGCTTTGTGTGGGAGATGGTGTGTAATCCAAGGCTGAGGTGTTCTGGAAAGGAATGCTGTGCTGTAGCCACACAGAAAAAGCACAGTTCATGAAAATGCTTTGTGCAAAGGGTTGCATATGCATCGTAGTTGTAATGGTCTTGTGGTCATGTTGCTTAGTCATTCCACATCTGGGGGTTGTAGTGGACACGCAACATCCTCTGAACTTCTTGACTTAAGGGCAGTGGCTCACTTTGAAGGGAAAACATATTCCAATTTTGCTTTGAAACCTCTTTCATCAGGCTGTCAGAATTACTGACCTCCTTAATTATTCTTTTAAAAATATCTATGCAGTAAGAGGTCTAAATATTTTTAGATACATTTAGAAACTGTGAATTAATGACAAGAAACAAACTAAATGAAGCTCACTGTGAGGTTTTCACATAGTTCTCCCATAATTGTTATTTTCAGAGGCCTGTGTGGATTATTCCCAATGATGTTTTTTTTTTTGTTTTTGTATCACGTTTCTGTATGTGTGTGCACTGCAGGAGGCTTATGTGATGGCCAGTGTGGACCACCCTCATGTGTGTCGTCTGCTGGGCATCTGCCTGACCTCCACAGTGCAGCTGGTCACCCAGCTGATGCCCTACGGCTGCCTACTGGACTATGTCAAGGAGAACAAGGATAATATCGGCTCCCAGTACCTGCTCAACTGGTGTGTGCAGATAGCCAAGGTATGGAAGAAATATATTACTGAATCCTTTCCACATTAAATAGGGAGGTTTCTTATGATCCTGCTGCCTTCCTGTAGCTGTGGTTTTACAGACTTCAGAGATCAGGTTTCTGTTTTCATCATCCTTGCCTTACTAAGCAATGTGATACTGTACTCACAGGCTGTAGTTACTAGGATGGTGAAAGACATGATTAATCAGGTGATGAGTAGAAGTCCTTTATGACAGTATTCATAACTTTTATCAAGTCTGATCATGCTACCACTGTGTCATAATTTGCCCAAAATGTGCAAATTATGACACAGTGGAAGAATCTGGTTGGTCTGATCAAACTGCTTTTGAAAGTGAACACTGCTCTCATGTATTAATTTGGATTCCACTCTTTGTTCAACACAAGGGTATGAACTACCTGGAGGAACGCCACTTGGTGCATCGTGACTTGGCAGCCAGGAACGTCCTGGTGAAGACGCCTCAGCATGTCAAGATCACTGACTTCGGTCTGGCCAAGCTCCTCAACGCAGATGAGAAGGAGTACCACGCAGATGGAGGAAAGGTTGGTTCCAGAAAAGTGGAATACACTGTGTGTATATTTCTAGCAGCGATAACTTAAAATAAAAAGTTGCAGTGCATCCCACGCCATGATGAATCATTTAGTCTGATAACATTGATTGATGTTGTTGCACAGAGGCAAGGCTTTAATAAGAGATCAGTGATTCATGAACATCCTTAATTGTGACTGCACAACATAAGCAAGCATTGGCCTACTTTAGGGCTGCCCACTGAAAGCTGACACATTGAATTGTCACAGACCCCCTCAGTCGACAGAGTCTTTTTTTGCTGAGACGCACCTCTAGGTGAGCATTAGCCACATGTGGTTGTGCATGGAGTGAGAAACAGACAGAAACACACACACCACGGTGTTTTTATAATATTCTATAGTTCTTCAGTAGTGTCAAAATAAAGTGCTAAAAATAAAGAAGTAAGTTACAAGCGCTTTATTTAACAAGAAATACCGGTGATCTGTTTCATTATTCAGTCTCATTATCCTAACAGAACTGCATGGTAATACAAATTGGCTGACAGTTAATCTTTTTGTGGCTGTCTTAATGAATTTGTTAGATTTGAAATGCTCAAAAATATGTTACTCTCGGTGACTCTGTTGCATTTGATTGTGATTATGATTGCTTGATTGTTTTGATAGTGAATCTTGTGTCAGTGCATTACTGATCGCAAGAGAGTCTATATAAAGAAAAAATATAACACTACCAATACTAATAAAATAATGATACTAAAACTAATAATACTCATACTACTACTAATAATAATGAGTCATTATCTGAGTCTGAACTCTTGAGTCAGTACAATGCTACCCATATCACAACAGTCACAATCAAAATGGTATCTCCGCATTTCTGGTTTTACTCAAGATTATATCTTATCTAAGTAACATGATTTAAACAGTTCCTGTCATCGGACTATCTTTTATGTACAGTAACTCACAGTGGTGACTCTCTGTTCTGTCATTATTTCCATTCTAAGCATTTCTGGCTTAACATAGGCTTTCCACATGTTAAATTGTCCTGAAGTTGTGTATAACATTGTGTACACTACAGGGTCACTCATGAAATTCTTCTTTTCCTTAGGTACCGATAAAATGGATGGCTCTTGAATCCATCCTGAACAGGACGTACACGCACCAGAGTGATGTATGGAGCTATGGTAAGTCTTGTGCATTGCAGTGTGAATATTTGTTCTACCTCTAACCCAGCAAAGCATAAACCCTGTATGCAGTGGCCCAGATTATGCTTGACACATTGTGTAACTTCAGATATGTAAAACAGCTGGGTCTTCTTACTCCAGAGTATTGGTGACAGTTGCGTTGGAGAAATTTATTTTCAATGAAGTGTTTTAACAGCATGTGCGCAAGAAGAAAGTGCACTCTTGTTTAATGTTTTGTAACTTCAGATATAAAACTCCAGATATTGTTGTTTCTGGATCCAATAATGGTGCAGTTGTCAAAATTATGAACACAAAAGGAGTATGGATAACATCTTGCTTGTATCTGGGATTTTAAGATGCAGGTACCAGACACCTACACTCCTAAGAAGTCTCAGATGGACAATATCATGTCAGAAAAAATGTTGCCTCAGCCCACATGAACAGTTTTTCTAGTTCAGGAGCACACATGCGTACAAACACACACACACACACACACACACACACACATACACACACACACAGCTCTTGTGTGGGCCAGCCTCCAAATCATCTTTTCCCTGGGGTTTGATCATACCTTCCGCTCAATAAGGCAGAACCATCAGCAGCCCCTGGCAGGAGTGACAGGCTTCCTTTCCCCCCTTTTCCCTTTTTCAATTGCTCCAAACACAGAAATGCATCCTGCCAACTCCCACTCCTGTCGGCACGGCCAATTTGTCAACTATTTTGATACTGTGTGAAATCTGGGAAAGTTACATCCTGCTACGATCTCGCTCCCTGTTTTTTGCGGGAAGCAAAACAAAATCCTCATCTTGAATGATAACATGTCAGACTGAAATACACCATCTTTCCAACTTTCTGTAGGTGTTACAGTTTGGGAGCTGATGACGTTTGGGACCAAGCCTTATGATGGTATTCCAGCCAGTGAAATAGCCGGGGTCCTTGAGAAAGGGGAGCGGCTACCTCAACCACCCATTTGTACCATCGACGTCTACATGATCATGGTGAAATGTAAGCACTGTGAAATGTTGAGAGTTTTTGGATGGTGCGACAATCTGTTCTTCACTATCCTATATCTGTAAAGTGACTGTATTTGATAAGATGTAAAGTAAGGATGCACAATATTTTTTTTGCCGAAATCCGATATTTTCTAACTTTTATGGCCGATTTCCAGTGCCAGTACCAAAATATGCACATATTTTTTCCACCTAATTGCAGAGAACATCAGCTCTCTCCTGTAGTGGAATTAACATATCATTATACCTGCTCTTATTGTGATGGCCCACTGGCAGATGCACACATAAAATACAATGCTTTTCAAAGTGTGCATATTCACTGGGCAAAATGAGAAAACTACCTAAAACAGGCTTGGATGATGCTTTCCCTGAGACAATCCTGACAATCTTTTTCTTATATCGGCCTGTCCTATCGGCAGAAATTTTCATTTTAGGCTGATATTGATATTTCATTTTAAAGCCAATATCGCCTGATACCAATGATGTGCTGATATTACTGGGCATCCCTAATGTGTAGTTCTTTGTTATTATGCACACCACAACACTTTCTGTATATATATGATCATTTGTAGACTGTGAATTCACAATAGATAGTTGTACATCATGTATAGTACTGTAAATTCACATATTGTATCTGCTTCCTTACATTCCTGCCTCATTGTTACATCGCATAGAGCTGGACAATATGGACAAAATCAAATATTTTGACATCATTGACAAAATACCTCAATATTTATGATGCTCTAGGGATGACTATTGGTGCACTGATAAGATATTTACACAAAAGAGATTTCTGATTAACAATCATTAGTAATGAGGATATGATGACCAAGCAGGTAGAAGCAAGTCAGGACAGCTAGAAATGCATGCATTGAAGGTGTTTTTTTTTTTTTAATTAATCCACGGTTTCATCCTGTATACACATGTTTATGGATGCTTGTTTTAAATGTTTAGTACATTTTTTTAAATCATACTGCAGTAAACAGTCTGCTATGTAACGACTGTAACTGCCCACCAGTGCAGTAAGCAAGCAAGTAAGCAAGTACTGATTGTGCTTGTAGAACACAAGCATTTGTATTCTGTTTGTATTCCATTTAATTGCTTTACCCTTTTTTCTTTGCTTACATTTTTTTCCTTTGCTGCTATTCTAATTGTATTTTTTCCCCCCTGCTGAATCCTGTTACTTTGCTACTGCTCCATGAGGAACACTAAAGTCTTCTTCCTAACTTGTTATAATAATCTGTTGATGTCTCTGTTAAGGTTGGATGATCGATGCAGATAGCCGGCCTCGTTTCCGGGAACTAATGTCTGAGTTCACAAAAATGGCCCGTGATCCCTCCCGTTATCTTGTCATCCAGGTATAATTTTACCCTTCCACATACCCACTAAGCTTTGTAAAATCTCGCTTGCATTTGAACTTGCGGTAGATGTAATCTTAAAAATCCAGCATCGTGCAAAGTCAAACTCTTTTTCCATTCCAGGGTGATGACCGCATGCACCTGCCGAGTCCTACAGACACCAAATTCTATCGCAGCCTGATCAGCGGAGAGGACATGGAGGACGCTGTGGATGCAGATGAGTACCTGGTGCCCCAACACGGCTTCTTCAGCAGCCCGAGCACCTCCCACGCACCACTCCTCCAGTCCACAGTACGCCATTTCATATGATCAATACAGATATCATGTAGAGTTTTGTTTCGAGTTGTGTTGGTGATTTCAGGTGATAAGTCACCAGCTTTTGATGAAACCTGAAGTGACAATGTGCCTCGGTTGGGACCCAGAGACCCAGTCTGATGAAAACATAGCAGTAGGCCTGCTTTTGTCTCAACAAAAAGCAGGCTGACTCCTGGTCCAGCTTAGCTCCCAGGCAATAGTGTGAGAAAAAATAACAGCAGGAGAGCTTTACTGTATCAATTGTTGACCTAGTCCACCACATTTACCAAATTCTTTTGCCCCGAGTGCAAAGACTAATTTAATAAAAATTTCCACCCAATAGTTCAGAATCATACTTTTAAAAACTGAGTCTTGATTTTTTGGAAACTTTTATTGTGGTATTTTAATCATGCGTTTTTGGGAAATGGGAATTCTCCATAATTCATTAGATTGCAAGTCAGAATGGAAATAAAGTCAGACTCATATTTAGCTTGTTAAAAGCAATTAAGTTTGCCTTCCAGCAGAAGAAGCAGGACATGTTGGCCGTTTGCTTAGTTAATGGTAACTCTTTTTGCTGTCCCACTGAAATTGAATCTGGGAGAGTGTAGGGTGAGCAGAAAGAAACTAATTGGCTTGACTTGAATCTACGTGGGCAGTCATACCTGGCCTGAAGCAGACTGACCCCAGTTGCCCTCATTCACTTTAACTGTCACCGCTGGGAATAATCTTCCTCTTCCTGACCCCCTGCCCGCCCAAACTCCATCATCTCCGCCTCTCCCACGTTTCCTCCCAGGTGCCCTTTGATTAATGACAATTGAAATGAGGAGAAATGATCTGCTCTGTATGACTTGAGATTCAGCGAAGGCCATGCGTAGGTCTGGCTCCTCTATCTGGGATCCGTGCCTGCCACTGAAAGCCTGGTTAGCCCATACGAGCTTTCAAGTTTGATTACCTTTGCAGGCAGGCAAACTTGTTAAAATCTTTTTGCAATATAAGAGTGAAGCTCAGAATGTGCCTGTTTTTGTAATAATCTTTGTTGGGGTGCAGCCGTCTGCAGGGCTGGGAATTTTTTACAGATGATCGCTTTTTCATCGTGTTCAATTTACTGATCTTGTTGAAAGTAATTACATTGCCACAGCTGTCACTCTCTTCTCTTTATTCCCTCGGTTTCCATGGTTTATCAACATTCATAGTGCTTTGACCCTCAAGAGAGCCTGACAGACATAGCAAAGGTTGTCATATTGTTTGAATGAATATGATGCTGCTTGGTGGAAGTTTATTTCCCTCCTCATCAGCTTGTACTGAGATGACAAATGTGGTTTCTAGGTCCCACATAAAGACACACGACAGCCACAATTCAAAGGCAACATATTGTCCCCCAAGCTGCTCAATGAAAATAAAAATATCTGTCTGTCTATCTATCTATCTATCTATCTGTTTATGTGTGTGTGTTTGTGTGTGTGTATGTGTATTCAAAAAAGTCTCAGTCAAAGAGAAAATACAGAGTTTAACAAAGTCAAAACCTGGGGGCTGCATTGACAGTGCCTATTTAGTCACTTACAGTTTTAGTTGTGGTTAATGGTAGCTGATTCAAATGTGTCATGGCCATGTACAACACTGTTTTCATTGTTGCATTTGCTCAGGTGTCTTCATGAGATATCAGTGGTATTTTGTTTTCTGTTTTGCAGAGTCTCAACAGCAGCATCGGAACATGCCACAGCAGAAATGGCTTACTGGTAAGAGTAAAATTCATTCCATTATTTATAATGAAATGAACTGAATCTCTCTATGTAACATCTCACCAGATGTGCTGTAGACTTAATGCCCTCTCATTATTGCAGAATGGATTCCCAGGCAGAGAAGGAAGCATGGTTCTTCGGTACATCCCTGACCCCACGGACAAAATTTTAGATGACGCCTTTCAGCCAGCTCCAGGCAAGTATCCTTCAACTTCAAAACCCTTCAACCTCACTTGACATTTTTTTGCCATTAAAGTGTTCCCACTGCTATGCCATTTACTGAAGAAGAGAGCCATCTAGTGGCCAATGGTTGTAGCTTACTTTATAACTTAACAGCACCATCTCAAACAGCACCAACATACTTACTGCACCAGCGCAAGTGCTGAAGAACACAATGTACCATTTGGGGGACTCTTATCCTAAATTGGGTATAGATGTTTTTAGTCCTGGCGGTTCTGATTTTACTTCCTAATTGCTTTCTTACAGACTACATGAATCAGAATGGAGTCTCAGACATGATGAATCCCATCTATCAGCACCCTGGTCCCCCTCGCAGCATTCTTCCCACCATCTCGTCAGACGACACCGAGACAGAGTACCTGAACTGCTTTAAGAACGAGGCCTCCGGTCCCGAATACCTTAATGAGTTCCAGAGATCTCCTGCCATTCTTTTGCCCACCGTCAATGGCACTGTCCACAGCACACAGAAATATAAGCCCCAGAATAGTATAGACAACCCCGACTACCAACAGGATTTCACTCCCACCTTCAAAGCCCACACCAATGGACACATCCCAGCAGCGGAGAATGCAGAGTACCTGGGCCCAGACTGAGGCCTAAAGATGACCCCATGCCCTGAAGCGAAAGGATCTACATGCAGACATAAAAAAATAGACTGTTTCCTGCTCCGTTAAGAAAGGGCATTGATGGCTGGTGGTACCATGAATTCTCTTATTTGTTGTATCCGGTCTTAAGGAGCCAAGTGACATGCTGTGCAGCTTCCCGTGTTGTTAGCATGCTGTCATACTTGCAAAAACTCGCCTCATTCCAAAGAGTTTCCCATACCAACAAACAGCAAATGACTGGATCAAAGCTACATGAAAGGATACTTGGTGAAAATACCTCAGTGGAACTGAGAATTGCTCCACTAGATACACTCCACCCAAATGTTATAGCCCCTGTTAGAAAGTTAAAATTAGTGCACAAAATGCTATGATCTGAATGTATTGCTGGAGGAAAGCTATGAAACTGTAAATGCCTCCATTTATTCTAAGGCAAAACCTGTGTTGCAAAGAAATTGACAAAAAAGTGGCAGCTCATCCTGAAACCCAGCTCAAGGTACATGTGTTGTAGAGATCAGACCTAAAAGAACACAATCAGTAAACAGTATTGATGAGTTAGTATCGAAAAGGTTTGACAACTGCTCTCTCAGCAGTTGCAAATGAGCACCAACTTTTGCAGGACTTTGATGTGAAGCCTCAAGAACATTTTCACATTTCTCTGATAACGTCAAGAAGATGAATGGGAGCTTCAGCGTGAAGTGCTGGCTGGACTGTTGGGGTCTTCAGAGGCCTGACGACACTCTTCCTGAGGGACGAGTCAATGAGGAAACAATAAGATTTAATGTTGCATTGTGTAGTCAGTTTAAAGGGGAATACTGCTGAGATTCAGCTGTTAAATATGTTACTTCTGGGCCCTTGGACAGCTCTGTTTCCATTGGTACAGACTCCATTTCTGTCTCCCGTAGCTCAAAACTAAAGAGTCAAGTTCTTTGTCACCCCTGATCTGTGATATCACACAGATGTTTAAGTCAGTAGACAATAAAATAGAAAAAATGGCAAAGGTGAGTGCTCCATTTTCTAGTTCCAGAACATCGTCATTCCTATAATATGAAGCTTTTTTTATTCAAATACTGTATGGGTCTACAAAGTTATGGCTTTATGTCATATGTCATACGCCTGATTTATCTGATTACTTTGCACAGATGACAAAAGTCAGAACTTAGCAAAATTTTGGCGCTCAGAGCACTCATTGCCAGATACTGTATATTCAGCATACTTGACCAGGAAACAGTCTGAAAGAAACAGCAGTGGCCGGAGCCACTTCCTGTCAGCATTACTAACTAAAAAAAGGGATGACAAAGTAGCTTAGAGTTAGGGCTATCTGGCACCTAGGTTTAGGGAAGTTACTTTTGTTAATTCGTAGTGGTTGAGCTGCCTCATAGGCTATGAAAAAAAACATTTGAATGTTTAGTCAAAGCGGTATTCTCCTTTAAATACACTGTTGTAGAGAGAAGCTGTTTTGATGCTCCATCACATGACAGAAATGGAGGATGTTTCAACTGTTGGTGGTCTAATGTAATTATATTGTTACTAGGAGTCCTCTCCTTGTCTGATTTTTTTTTTTTTTTAAACAAAACTTTACTTGCTCTCTCACGCAGGGTTTTAAGTGTTGACACTACATCTATAAATCTGCTCATAGCTTTTAAGGTCTTGTCTAGCAAGAGCATTCACCTTTGAATACAAATATCTTTCCTAGTTTTAAAGGAATATACACTACAGTAGCAACTTGTGAGCCTATTTTTTTCAGATTTTACACAGGTACCTGTACAGAGAAGAGTGATTGTGCTATGTATAGTATACCAAAAATAGTCACCTATAAATTATCCTATCAGTACATGTTTTTGCCACTGCAAACATGAATATGCACTTACTCCTGAATTGTAATTATTTCATTCAAAAGTGTACATGAATAAAATGTTTTTTATGGAACTATATCTATTGTCTGATGCTTTTAACATTTTTACAGCTTGAAGTAAAGGGTAATAGAGCAGCACTGTCTAGAAAAAAGAATGATTCACTCATCCAATCAGTTGCTTGCTTTTTTTTTTATCATGATACTGAGGGCTGTGGAAGAGGCACTCAAAGGAAGTATATAGGAAGGAAGTATTTTGAAGACATGTCAAAGCAGATAAGCTGTGGGATGCCAGCACAGTGACAGCTGCAGCCAAATTAGGATTGCCACTGATGGATTGTTGCCTTGATTAAAGCAGACCCAAATCCAAAGAGTGAGGACTGGTTGTTTCAAGGTGGGCTTGGTGGCCCCCAAGGGTCCTGGGTTCCTCAACAAAGTGAGGAATAGTTTAATTTAACTGCAATTTAATTCACTATAAACTGTTACGCCACAAATGAATGCAAACTTGTCAGTGTTCAAGTGTGGCATCTAAACAATTTAATAACAATTTAACACAAACAAAAATATCTTTTCATAATAGGTTATCTGGGTGGGAAATAATTTCAAAAGGGGGTCTAATGTTTAACGAAACTTTGGGAATCTGGAATATGAAAAATATTGACAACCCTTGGTTTAGATGGGCCACGTTATATCAAAGTGAGAATGTGAGTTTCTATTATGAGTGACTTAAACCCATCAGATAAAAGAGTTTGATGAGGAAGCATTAGCAGAGTGGATTTCAGTAAAACATGATATCCTTCCTTATAGATGGGTATACCCAGTAGTCGAGTTGTAAAAAAAAAAAAAAAAAAAAAAAATCAGGGGGGATGGTCAATTTTTTTCACTTGATGAAAAGTGAGGATGGCAATTTTACAGGGGGGATGATTTTGACCGTTTTTATTTCAGGGGAAGTGCCATCCACCCTCATCCCCCCTCAACTCGAGTACTGGGTAGACCTGTCATACCGAGGCGATGTGTATTGACTTCAAGGCCCAAACACAGTGCCATTCACTGTGTCTGCGCTTGGTGGCAGCACTGAGCCGACAGATTGTCTCCGCCCCAAACAAATATGTGACGAAGAAGACGCCCGACAACAAGAAATGCGAAAGTTTACCTGGACTGTCAGTTCGATTCGGTATTTTCAGTAAGAGGGATGGGACTCTTACCAGAGAGAAGCATTTTATTTACACTATTGATCCTCATACTCCTAGCAGAGGGACATAATCGATGGGTAAGTGTTACTCAACGTCTGCGCGCTCGTGACTAAAACATGACTCAGCTCTGCTTGCTGTTGCTGTTAATCGTGTGTGATGTTTATTTGAGGCGGCTAGCTAAGCCGAGCTCCAGATTAGCCAGATAAATAGGGGCTACAACTCCTTTAGCCTCGGCGAGAACTCACATAAACTGTCGGCAACGGCTGAATAGTGTCTCAGATGTATTCCGCTTGCAACAATATGCACCAGCTTTTTAGTAAAAAGCCGAAAATAGATATCATAACACGTTAGCTTTGTATTAACAGAGAGTGACGGCACTGGTACATATTGTACGCTTAGTAACTTAGACACGAGTTACACGGATGCAGAGTGTGAGAGGGATGGCAGCAGAGTTAGTAATTGTTGCTTACTGGGGTATTTTGACAGATCCAAGACACGATCCAGCTAAACTAGCAAACAAAATAAGTCATGAATACCTGCAGTTCTCTGTCGGGGTTAGGTTAACCTGATTTAACGAGCACAGTTAGACATATTTTGCTAAGCAGGTTAAGTTAGATGGCTAGCAAGCCAGAGAGCGAGTTGTTCTGCCTGAGTTTTCAGTTGTAGGTACAAATCAAAGGGGACAAAGACGGGTGATGGCCTCCACTCCCATTTGATTAGATTATATTGGATTTATGCAATCTTGTCACCAGTGCTCTCTGACTGTATGCTAACTTTGTTTGCTTTCCTGTTCAGTAGATAATTAGGTCAGTCTTCTCTTCAGATCTTCACAAGCTACTTCTAAACAAAGATAAAACAGCACATTTTATGAGTTGATGATTACTTACTACTGTTGCTATCAGCACATGTCAATACCACCAGGCAGTGGGATGAGTCCATTAATGGGGGGCAGGGGTGGATAAGGATTTTCTGACACTTGCAGGGGGTTACCAAGCCATCTGAGCTGGGACATTATTTAACTTAGCAAGTGTTTGATTCATAGATCTGACTTTTGCATGCTGACATGAGAGAAATGATTGGCATAGCTATGGTAGACAACCTTCACGCTGGGCTTGTGCAGTTTTCTGCCACAGTGTGTTCCAACTGTGTAAAATAATGACATTTGAATGGTGGCCTTGAACTTAGTCCCACAATTGGGAAGATGACAGTAGAACAGAGTGTACTGGGCTTAGTCAGAAAAGGTTTAGGCAAATGAAGTGAATGAAGTTCCGCAAAGTGAATCTCCAAACAAGAAGACACCACAAATCAGATATTTAATACTAAATTAGTGGAAGAAAAAAAATAAGCTGACCACATTTACCAGCTGCAAAAGAGAAATGAAGTATCTGTAAACTGTTTTGCATGCTGTTTACAATCTTCTTTAAATTTTGTTCACATTTGCACTTACACTTTTTTAAAGTGACAATAGAAAATAAAAGTTGAGAAAGCCAAGAGAGAAAAAATTAAGATTAGAATGTATATAAAAATACAAGTTGGGTTGATGTGTTGGCATAACAACTGCTGCTGTTGCTAGTGTCCATGGTTGTCATAGTTCTCTGTATTTGGCTAGTTTTTTGGACATGGACTGTCTACAGGATCAAATTCTGCATTAAGTCTAACCGTAGAGTGCAGCTCTTTCTGTTTTTACAGAGGCTTTCAAGGAAATAAGGCTCACCTGTCAAATGCTTACTTCAAAAGCGATCAAAACATATTTGAAAAAAAATCTAATTTTCGTTTTTAGCTATATTAGACACCAGACACTAGAATTACAGGAAATGAAACATAACCAGAGGTGTGACCTTCAAACATCAAGGTATAATGCAGATGTGGCTTGAACTCTTTTCATTAGCCAAAACCAGATTATGGCTTGGAAGACCTCGTTCTTAACTTCACTGCATGAAAACTGTAGAAAGATAAAGCCTCATGAGCTTCTTCAGACAGTGGCAAAGTAGGAAATATATGCAGGACAGGCCAGTGTGTTGAAGCACAGCAGCCATTGTATCTGCTACGAGAACACATTGGACATATGATCACCATGTTTTTATTATCTAACTGGCAGGTTCAGGCCCAGCACTGCGTGTGGTATGGTGAGTGTGGAGAGTCTACCAAGGTCCCAGGGAAGAAGTACAACTGCAACTACACCGGTCCTCCCATCCCGCTGGGCCAAGAGGGTGATGAACTTCTCACGGTATGTCTTTCAGAGCTTTCGCCTAATTAGAATCTTTATTTGCCAAGTAATTATAGGTATACAGGGAATTTCTCCTGGTGAAAGTTTCAATGTAACATTAAATCCAGTAAAAAAGTATTAAAAATATATACTACATAAAAACATAAATGAGTTAATTAAGTAAAAGGATGTGCAGTACAACACGTTAAAGTGCATATGTGCACTGACTACAGTACAGGAATGTGGGAAAGGTTCCTATTGGATTATGGCACGGGATAGACAGTGGTTATGTGCGTTACAATGCCTGTAATAGTGTGCATGTGCCGCAGTTTAAAGCAGGGGGATGAAAAAAACCCTGACATACCCCACGCAACTTGTGTCGTGTACTTCTGCTTTCAAGCGGTGCTTTATTTAAGACTGATCTGACTGATCTGGCTAATGACGTCATCCCTTTTTTTGTTTGCATGTAGGAGCTGTGCCCGGGATATAACTATGGAAACCAAAGTCTCTGCTGTAATGTTGACCAGTTGCGCACGCTCAAAGGAAGTCTGCAACTGCCTCTTCAGTTCCTGTCTCGGTATGTGCTGTGGTTATAGCATTAACTAATGGAGCACATGACATGCTTGCAGTGGCATTATCAGTCCTCCAACTGAAGAGTTTCCGGATTTGTTCACACAAGGAATAGGCTTTCTGCCCCCTTTAAAAACATTCAGAACTACTTTTATGCCATAATGCTGCTCTAACTCTAACAAACTTTGTCATTGCGTTCTCTAAATAACGTGTTGCGGAAAGACTGACTCATATGGACCCGATTATTAGGGTTTTCCTTTGTTTGCGTGTCTTGTCCCCGCAGATTTCCGTTAACTTCACCATATGTGTTTTCACGATTTTTCACAAGTTATTACAACTGCTTTCTACTCGTAAACTCTTATGTTCTCTTGGCTTTGTGGATGATGCATTTTTATATTGGTTGCGTGTACAGGTGTCCAGCCTGCTTCTTCAATCTGATGAACCTGTTCTGTGAGCTGACATGCAGCCCCCACCAGAGTCAGTTCATGAACGCCACCCAATTCACGCCAGACCCCGACCCAAAACAAGCAAACAAGTCCAACGTGGTGGAGGTGCGGTACTATATTGGACAGACGTTTGCAAATGGTGAGTTCACAGCTGTAACCAAATGTTTCTGTTTATATGGAGACCGGCTTCACTTTGTTTTTTTTTCTGGACGTCATGAATCAGAGCAATAGTTTGATTTTAGAGAAATGATGCCACTTGGTAAGAGTCATACTCTGTTTGCCACGTCAAATCTGCTGAGTCAACTGCTTCAGTTCCGTACTTAACTCATGCTCTCAGTTGCGCAATTTCTGTGGGTGACTGGTGGTCAAAACCATTGGGCATTTGGGAAAGTAAAATGATTTTTTTTTTCAGGGAGGAAATGAAGAAGAAAATGTTCTGTGGTGTAAGGTTGAGTCATGGAACGTAATGTAATTTCTTGAATTTTACTCACAAACAATGTGGTGTTATTTTTTTCCAGCCATGTATAATGCATGTAAGGATGTCCAGGCACCATCCAGCAATGTGAAGGCCTTGTCTCTGCTCTGTGGCAAGGATGCAAAGGACTGCAATGCTACTAACTGGATCCAGTACATGTTCGACATCAACAATGGCCAGACTCCCTTCCCAATCATCCCCATATTCTCAGGTTTCTACTTTTGTATTTGAGTATAGTAGCACATAACTTCCTCAATTTTATATAGAGTTCTCAGTTTTTCACCTGTCAGCTGTGTGTGTTCTGTTACATCTGAAGGTACTAGCCCTCTGTCCTGTTTCTAGATGATTAGTCCAACATACCATGTTTTGTTATTTCTTCATTGTAGATGTCCCAGTGTCTGGTTTTACTCCCATGAACAACAAGACATATGAATGCACAGAAGGCCTGGAGGACGGCTCAGGTCCCTGCTCCTGTCAGGACTGCGCCAAGGCCTGTGGCCCCAAACCAGTGCCGCCTCCTCTGCCCCCTCCCTGGACGATCCTCGGTATTGATGCCATGACTGTTATCATGTGGATCTCTTACGTAGCCTTCCTGCTTATCTTCATTGGAGCCGTGCTGGGAGCTTGGTGTTACAGGTAAAAAAAAAAAAAGTAAAGGAATAAACCCCGTCACCCTCATAATGTACGTGCAGCTACTTACCCTCCGTCACAAAGATATGTAGTTTGTATTTGATTGTCAGTTTTAGAAGTTTGTCTAATATCTAATCAGCTTCTGTGGCTTTTCATGTGTACAGGAAAAGGACTATCATGTCTGAGTATGGTCCCATATTGGACAGCAACAATCCTCTGTCTCTTAACAACGATAACCCTGACCAAGGTATAGTAAAACATGACTTGACACCCAGTATGATCATATCATATAATTGCAGTATGCTTCAGTTGTTGTTGTAAAAGTAATAACAGTTTTCAAGTGTTGCCACCTGACTTAAACTAAGTCCCGGCAATTTTTCTCTCTTTATGTAGATGCATCTTGTTGTGAGACCCTCGGCGAGCGCTTTGAGAACGCAATGCGGCTCCTCTTCAGCGCCTGGGGTTCCTTCTGTGTGCAGCACCCTCTGCTTGTCATCCTGGGCTCCCTGATCGTGGTGGCAGCCTCCTCCTCAGGCCTCGTTTATATGCGTGTCACCACTGACCCCGTTGAGCTGTGGTCGTCTCCCAGTAGCCAGGCGCGCCAGGAGAAGGACTACTTCGACAGCCACTTCGGACCCTTCTTCAGAACGGAGCAGCTTATCATAACCACGCCCAGCAACGACACCGACATGTATACACCCTACCCTGCAGGCTTAGACGTCCCGTTTAAAGCCATCCTGAAGAAAGACATGCTGCACCAGGTGGGTAAGGAGAGGACGGAAATTGGGAAGCACAATCATAATTAGCCACAGATAAGTCTGCCATCCTCATAGACAGTGTGTGTTTCGTAAAAGGAGATATTGTTCAGGTTATGGGGGTCAGAGAAGACAAAATTTCACTTGAGGCTAATTGGCTCATTTATTATTATTATTATTATTATGTCTTTATCCCAGGTGCTGGATCTGCAGCTGGACATTGAAGGCCTTGTAGCCACATATGAGGGTGAGAACGTCACCTTAAAGGATATTTGCCTGGCCCCTCTGGCCCCGTACAACAACAACTGCACCATCCTCAGTGTCCTCAACTACTTCCAGAACAGCCACGCGAGGCTGGACCACAGCATAGAGGACGAATTCTTTGTCTATGCTGACTATCACAGCCACTTCCTCTACTGTGTCAGGTGATTTTCTCATAAAGTTTCGTTCTTCCTTTTTGTTTTCTTTTTTTTCTTTTTCGCAGTCAGGTTTGTCTTGTCTAAAATGTTGCCTTTCTTCATCATTTTTTTTGGTAGCGTCAAAATGGTCTTTTCTTAGAAAGAACTATTTTGTGGACCGCAACAGCTGCAGTCGACGGGATGCTCGAGTTTCTATTTTTTACAGATACGAGCATTTGCATTTCCTCAAGTGCTTTTGTGCTAGTTCTTAAAATAGTACATTCCTGCTTCCTCATTTGTTGTGGGCAAGAGGTTCTTGTCGTGCTGTTCTTAGATATCATACAGCGCGGGTCACATAATGACAAAACCTTTCCTGATGGCTGGATTAATCTAATGGTGACTATGAGCTCTCAGGATTTTAACTGTCTCAAATAAAATTGTGGAACTCCATATAGTTAGAAATAAAAAATTAACAACACCTGGCTTCAGTTTACAATCTTTTTAACACCTTTGAGCAAAAAAAAAAAAAAAAAAAAATCAGAGCTGTGCTGAGTTATTTTATTTGAGTCGCTTTGTTCTGTCTTGCAGTAAAGCCCTGAGGCTATAACAGTGATTAAGGGCTCAAATGAACTGGAACTTGAACTTGAATTTATGTTCTACTTGTATTCTGGCCAACCAATCTGGAAAAAAAAAAAAAAAAGATGAATCGCACCTGTTTTACTCACCACACTTTCATCTTATTTTTTGTCTTTTCTTCCCGTCAGTGCTCCAGCGTCCCTCAATGACACCACTCTTCTCCATGACCCTTGTATTGGCACCTTTGGAGGTCCCGTCTTCCCTTGGATAGCCCTCGGAGGTTATGATGGTGAGCTGGAATAAACGTGTAGATGGGGAGAGACGTTAAACTAACTTACAACAGTTATATAATGTTTTCCAAGACTCTTCAGGTTCTTTTATTGCACTGACATAAACACATGGTCTATTTTGGTCATTGACCCTGTAATACAGTCGATTATGGGTACAATCAGGGTCCACAATTAACTTTTTTGGGTTACCTACCACGATGGCCGGTAGATGGAAAAAATTTGACACACAGTTTTTTTTTTTGTTTGTTTGTTTTTTACCAGCCAAAAATAATAAATTGCTTTTTAGTATTACAGTTTGCTATTATTACTGTTTAGCATTTCATATGGGATTCTCAATTAATATCATAGTAGTGTGCAGTAGTAATAGTAACTTCAGACAGGATGAGGAGGGGGAGCTTGCATTGACCTTTTTTCTTTTTCTTTTCTGCGGGCTCCACTCCTGCCATAAATCTCCATATATAACTGAGTTTGATTCAGCTGCCTGGATGCCAACAAGTACCTTGAATACTGTTAACAAAAATGCCTGAGTGGCGGGTGGTCTCCATAATTTAATTTTGGACCCTGGGTAAAACATTAATGTGGTTAGTTGTTTTCAAGGTAGCATACATATCTAGGGAAAAAACAAACTTAGCAAAGACTGCCAACCCCCTCCCTGTCTATCACAAGAGTTGTCATAGCAGCCGGCTTTCATCTCACTGGGTAGCCATGCTTTTTGGGCTGTCAGCACGACTGAATTGCTTCTTTCACGAATGCACGGCTTGGCTGAAACTGCCAATTTTGTACATTTCTTCTTTATTGTGCTTGATTTTGAGCTTGCTTTACACAAAGGTCTCACCACTGCTCTTTCTGCATCTTGTGTTTCCACACTGCAGGCACCAACTACAACAACGCCACCGCTCTAGTGATCACATTTCCTGTCAACAACTACCTTAACGACACGGTCAAGAGGGGCAAAGCTCTGGCATGGGAGAAAGAGTGAGAAAACAATCTGGATTTATTATCCATCAGAAAGAGCAGTGTAGTAGGGCTACAACTAAATACTTATTTTTATTGTTGATTAATCTGCCCTGGCGACAGCCATGGCCGGATGCATTATGTTTTCTGGGTGTCTATATGTCCATTCCTTTCTTGTCAACGTGATATCTCAGGAATGCCTTGAGGAAATTTCTTCAAATTTGGCACAGACATCCACTGATTAGAATTTGGTGGTAAGAGGTCAAAGCTCAATGTCACTGTGGCCTCACACAATACGCACTTTCTAATAAGTTAATTAATTAATCACACTAGACACATTCATCCAAATTCTCATCATTATGTTAATGTGAATGTTGGTGCACTTTGATTCAAAGTCACAGTAGCTGTGCCACTCCTCCCTACCTGCATGTTCCCATCTTTTTAATATATTCTCTGAAATGCTCTGAAATGTGATTGTAGGTGCCTATCAATGTCTTGTTTTTCCAGAGCATATTTTTTCTTCCAACATTTGGAAATCTTTTAGCTGTCATTGGGTAAAATGATGTCATTCCTTTAGACTCTAGATTTAAAAGCTGGGTAGCCAAATGATTATTTCTTTACTTTATACTCAAATGTTTGGTATTTTAACTTTATAATGAGTAAAACAATTCAACTATGCATCTCAACTTTGACAATTATAATCAATACATTTTCTGTTGATCTAACATGTAAGGTGTTGTATCCTTATCACTGTTCATCATGTTGTCTGTGTGTGTACATATTTTCTGTTTGTATTTCAGATTTATCCGCTTCTTGAAGAGCTACAGCAACCCAAACCTGACCATCGCCTTTAGTGCGGAGCGAAGTATCGAAGATGAGATCGACAGGGAGAGCAACAGTGACATCAGCACCATAGTAGTCAGCTACATCATTATGTTCGTCTACATCTCCTTGGCGCTTGGTCACATCCAAAGCCTCAGGCGACTGTTGGTAAGAGACTCCACCCTACTTTGTCATTTTCTTTATCTTCATGCGCTTTGTCATGCATTTTTTAGCTCTGGAAATATGTTACTCTAACGCTTAGTTTGTAGTAGGGAGACCTGGACACTTCATGCCAGCTAAGTTACGTAACAAAGCTATTGTTGATTGTCTTACTGTGATGGAAGACGTTAGGCATTCCTACTGATTCAGCAGAACTGGTAGAACATGTTTGCCAACTTCTGCAGCTCAGGTGTTAAAGAGAGAAACGTGACAGGACGATGACTGATTCTCTGGCTCTTTGCCCATTCAGGTGGACTCTAAGATTTCTCTCGGTATAGCGGGCATCCTGATTGTGCTGAGCTCTGTGGCCTCTTCACTGGGGATCTTCAGTTTTGCCGGTGTCCCTCTGACCCTCATCGTGATTGAGGTCATCCCCTTCCTGGTGCTGGCTGTTGGAGTAGACAACATCTTCATTATAGTACAAACTTACCAGGTACCTTCCCATCTCCTGATCCATTTTAACTGGTATATCTGTACCTAATGATTTGTCACAGGCTTGTTTTTGAAATCAAAATATGGCCAAGTGTAATATCCAAATTGCTGGAGCTGCAACTTTTTGATAAAGGTCAAATGTGAGACAAAAAAAAAAAATCACTGCTTCTCTGAACAGAGGGATGAACGGATGCACAATGAGGAGCTTCACCAGCAAATCGGTCGTATTCTTGGAGACGTCGCCCCTAGCATGTTCCTCTCTTCTTTCTCTGAGACTTTGGCCTTCTTCTTAGGTAAGACTGAGCCATCTACTTACACACTGCCCTATATTTATTTATATTTATGTATGAGTAAATGATAATGCTTCACATTAAAGAGAGAATTGTTCAGGGACATGGTTGCAATAGATGTAGCAAAGATTTTTCTCAAGAGTTTGTACCATACTACACTCTGATTCTTTTTTTTTTTTTTTTTTTTTTTTTTTTTGCCACATGCTTATTAAAATATCAACTTCCTCAACAGGAGCCTTGTCCAACATGCCCGCAGTGAGGACTTTCTCCATGTTTGCCGGCTTGGCTGTCTTTATTGATTTCCTGTTGCAGATCAGTTGCTTTGTCAGCCTGCTTGGCCTGGATGCCAGAAGACAGGAGGTAAGAATGAAGGTGGTGGTGTGACATCGATGATGCTGTTGACGTGGTGATGACTCAGGCCGGGTGGGGCTGTGTGAAAGAATGTGATTTGCAAACATTAGAAATAAGGTACGATGTAATAAGGTAATAAGTTAAGATGAAATACAGGCAGTTAAATAGGATGGCCCACATATTCAACAGCCAATATTTTAATTCTCCACAGATTTGTGAGACTAATATTCACTGGCAAAAAAAGGGCTTCTTAATCAGTGGTTTTCAGCCATGATGCCATCATTCCCACCGATCACTATTGTAACTATTACTGCTGATTATTTCCTCTGTGGTTGAGAGTGTGCAGATTAGTGAAATCAGCCAAGGTGACACATGGTTCAGAAACACCGGTCTGAATGGTTTGCGAGCTCTGAACTTGACAAGGTATTCTCAGATTGTGAGATCCCCAGTGTCATCTTGCTTCTTATGTTTCAAAGGCCAATCGTCTGGACATTATTTGCTGCGTGAAGCTGCCGGAGGGTCAGGTGGAAAAGACAGATGGCTTCCTGTTCCGCTTCTTCAAGAAGGTCTACGCCCCCTTCATACTCAAGGAGTGGGTGCGCCCTATAGTTGTAAGTGCCTTACTGATGCTTTGGCAGTGACGGCTCCCTGTAGTCAAACAGGAGAGTTTGCCTCTGCCACATACCGTTGTAATGTGTCAGGGGACTTGATGTTCTGAATATTTTGTTGATTAGGCCAGAGTTTGATTACTACATGGGTTTAGTAAGCTTTCTCTATCTTTCCTTGTTCAGGTGGCAGTGTTTGTGGGAATGCTCTCCTTCAGTATTGCTGTGGTGAATAAAGTAGAGATTGGACTGGACCAGAAACTCTCCATGCCTGATGTAAGTCTGTGCTTCGACCAGGCATCAGCAGTGTAGAAGCTGATGACTTTTAAAATGTGAAAAAGCAAGTGTGAGTCTTTCACTCTTGTCAATTAAACTTTTTCCCCCAACATATAGCAAGTAAAATATCCTCAGTGTGTGTTTCCATCCTTTTTGGGGGTCTCTTTTTAAACCCCACTGTCTTGTTTTCCGCTTAGGACTCATATGTGCTGGAGTACTTCAAGAACATGAGCACGTACCTCCACACTGGACCTCCGGTGTACTTTGTGGTGGAAGACGGTCTGAACTACAGCAGCCTGGAGGGCCAGAACGCTGTGTGTGGAGGAGTGGGCTGCAACAACAACTCCCTGGTCCAGCAAGTCTACTCTGCTTCACTCATTAGCAACTAGTAAGCAGGAACTTTTTGACAATGTGCATCACAGATGGTTTGATTATATTACACAAAGTCCAGGCCATTCAGGATCGACTTAGAGCCTGTTTCAGCTTCATCTCTTTACTAGTACATGTTGTAACCAGAAACCACAATTGGGAAACATGAGAGTTCATATCAGGTGAGGGAAAAGTGAATATAAGGCGGAACAAGGCCACTGAAATGGCCAGACAACACGCACATTTGCAACTGAACTTTGTGTCTTCCTTTTTTTTACTTTTGTACAAAGACGGCCTTTTTTTTTTATTAAAAAAATGATTACACCGTTTTTTTTTCTTATTTTAATTATTATTTATTTTGGAAGATGTATTTTAAATATATATTTTCTAGACAAGAATTGGCACTTGGCACCCCAAATATTGCATCTTCATAGGCCAAAGTAGTGACTTTTGAGATGTTTAAGGGGATTCTATGCACTGGTGATGTGTTCAGGGGATTTATGCACTGGTGATGTGTTCAGGGGATTTTATGCACCCGTGATGTGTTCAGGCTTCACAAGTCAATCTAATCTGTGCTGAAATCTCTTTAATTTCACTTTCTGTTTTGCTCCCAGCACAACTATTGCCTACACCCCATCCTCCTGGCTAGACGACTACTTCGACTGGGTGAAACCTCAGTCCAGTTGCTGTCGATACTACAACAACACTGGGGCCTTCTGCAATGCCTCAGGTAAACCATTATCCACTGTGTCAACACGTTCTTCAGCTCACACCCTGAACCCCCGTCTGATGATACGGCTGTTATAATGCTAATGTCAGTTCAACCCGACCCCCAATCCTTCATACATAAAACACAGAGTGAAACAAAAACATTTTCCTTGGCGTCACAGTGTTGTGCAGATAAGAGTAGAAATGAAACGATACAAAGCAAAAATTATATATCAGACAGCTTAATGCAGTAATGCAATAATATAGGTCAAGTATCATGTGTCATCAATCAAAACTAGAATACAAGTGTAGCAGTATTAACAGTAGTATCCGCTGTAGTGTAATGTGTAATTTTACCATGTGGCTTCAATAACAAATGCAGTTCCCTGAGGGAAATAATATCCCTGAGACAGCAAACTGTATGGCTGTGGTCTGTGGCCAAATGCAGTGATTAAAATTATTTAAGTATTAGATACATTTTTTTATGTTTTGGTCTTATTTTTTTTTTTTTTCCTTGCCACAACTGGGTAGTGCGTTCTATGCAAAAGAACTGGAGACATTTATTGCTGCAGTTGCTCAAGTTAATTGATAACTGAAGTTGATTTAACTGTTTCAGAGTATATTTCAGTTGTCTTTGCCAGTCTTGTTGGCTAAATGGATGGCAAACATTTGTGATCTTGTTTTCCAGTGGTGAATTCGTCTTGTGTCCACTGTCGACCCATGACTGCCAGCGGCAAGCAGAGGCCTGTCGGAGAAGAATTCATGCGCTTCCTGCCCATGTTCCTGTCAGACAATCCCAACGTCAAGTGTGGAAAAGGGTCAGTTTGAGCTCTGTCCAAATATCTTCACTTTACACCTTTAATGCAATTACTTGAAAGAGCCCTGCAGTTTAAGATTTTTAATATTGTGTGTTTCAAAAACATTACATTGTTTAATGCTAGTTCCATCACAATTAACTAGATGTCTTTTTTTCTTTTAACTCTCACAATGGTTTTGTGCCTCTCTAGTGGACATGCAGCCTACAGCACTGCAGTTGATCTGTATCCCGACAACAAAGGTGTGGGAGCCACCTACTTCATGACCTTCCACACCATCCTGAAGGAGTCCTCAGACTTCATAGGAGCCTTGAAGATGGCCCGCGTTCTGGCTGACAATATCACTCAGTCCATGGACCACAGGGTTTTCCCCTACAGGTGACAGCAAGGCTTTGTCTCGCACAGAAAAGACATTTTCACTTTCATCCATGGATAGGGAACTGTGACTCATATCATTCTCATGAAATGATTTCACTATGAAAACTGAGGTGACTGAGGTTGTACTTCTGTTGAACTCAAAGTTCCAGCGTAGGGGAAAGGTCTGTCATAAATCAGTGCACAGCAAATAAAACATTTATGGCATTTTGGAAATGTTTGACCTTTATAATTGAGTTTAAACAACCAATCCCTTTATCCTTATATTCAGCTGTCACAACCCTATTATGTTTAAGACCATACCTAGGGTTTACACCTCAGATACAGAAGTAGAGCCAAATATTTCATGCCAAAGTGCTTTGTGGGTAGGCAATTTAAATCTGCATGTCCTGTACAATCTCCATAGATATTCATGGCCCTACAAGTTGAGGTAGCAATAAGATAATTGGCTTGAATGAAAGACCATAGATATCTACTGAAATCAGAATATATATTTGTTGATAACTTATTGATAACAAACAGTTCTGGCATTTCTCAACTCTAACCTTTATCACAAATGTTGCTACAGCTCCTCATGGCTGTCCACTCTTTGTGAAACATCTACTAACCCTTTTTTTTGTTGCCCCTCTCCCTCTGCAGCGTGTTCTACGTCTTCTACGAGCAATACCTGACCATTGCCTATGACACAGCTCTGAACCTGAGCGTGTCGCTGGCAGCCATATTTGTGGTGACCACCGTGCTGTTGGGTTTTGAACTGTGGTCCGCCGTGATTGTCAGCATTACCATCGCCATGATCCTGGTCAACATGTTTGGCGTCATGTGGCTGTGGGACATCAGCCTCAATGCAGTGTCCCTTGTGAATCTGGTCATGGTGAGGCTTAACATGAAACTTTAAAGCTGCCAGTGTATAGTGTTTAATGTTTAAGGCTTATCCTACGACTTAAAATGCAGCAGTGGACAATGGAAGAGTAGAACAGGCTTTAGCTGCACATAACATAAGAGCCAACTACTTGTGAGGAAGGGCTAAGTAAATAAAATAATAATAATAATAAAAAAAAAATGACAGGAAGAAAATTTAGGAAACATTTTTAATTGAATAAGACAAGTATTTTCAAAGAAAGTCATGGGAAGACACGTGCAGGACAGGAAGTATTTCTTTAAGAGTTGCAATTTTTGGTTACAATGCAAGATTTAGTGCAGATTGTCTTGAACGGTCCATTTGTTGCACCTTGCCCATCTCACCTGTAAGATGTCCAGCATGGGGCAGCAAATGCAAACTTTTGGGTTGATTGGTTTTCAAGCCTCCATGTAACTTGTCGCCTCCCCTGTGTTTCAGAGCTGTGGTATTTCAGTGGAGTTCTGCAGTCACATTGTGCGAGCCTTTTCAATCAGTGTGAAGAACAACAGAGTGGAGCGAGCTGAGGAGGCCCTGGCCCACATGGGCAGCTCTGTAAGTCACAGGTTAACCTCCCAAGGAAACACATTTTAACAAGTCACAAGCTACTTGGTTTTGTATGAAAAATGATATTGCATGCTGATATTGGGAATTTAAATGGTATTTTGGATTTTAATTAATGCAAACTAGCTTGTAGGGCTGTGCCATGATAATTAATGACAATTTGATTTAGATTTTCTGTTATATTTTAAGATAACAAGATGTGGGGTAACACTTTTCATAAAATAAGTAAAAATAATTTTGGTTTTCTAATCACCAAGACTAATTGTGATTTATGCTGGTCATTGCAATAGACCTTTCTCACAGTCTCCATTTTACAAGGAAAAAGGCGGGTAATCCCTGGAGTCACTAATGACATTAATTAAGGTTTTATTCCATTTAGCTCTTTACAGAGCCAGGGTCCTGCTATTGTGCATGGTGACTCACTGGGAAGGCTCTGCTTCACTTAATTATACAACAATTAGATCTGACCGAGTGATTTGATTGGACAAGAGGGCTGAAATTCAATACAACAGCACACTGTCTTTTTACTATTCTGTGTCACTCCACTTTACAAGTATTTGTAATAACCATTATTTAAAATAACAGCAGTGATCTGTATTATAACTGCATTCACACTGTGATGACACAAAGATGAACACGGTTGGACATTTTTCTAAAAACAGCATTGGAGCTAAATTATGAATGGTCGGCAGATGAAGAGGAGAGGGAGGAAAGAAGCCTGGATATGGCTACCTCCTGCGTTTTTTTCCCCCTCACTATGGCAGCGCTGCCCAGATTGCGGTTGTGGTTAATGTAATATTTAGGAAGTGCTGCCTTACAGGCAACTCTCTGGGCAGCAAAGTACCATGAGCTGATAACATTACTGCCATGGAAACCTCCAGGCAAGCTTATGGTTGGGAAATAATTCATGGTCAATTCAGTTGAAGGTAGAACTCTAACAGAACTGTTTGTGTTGCTGCAGCCAAAAATGTATGAAATTATTAAATCATAATCAGTTGTGTCTTATGGCCATTATTTGATGAATGGGGCTGTTTGTAGAACTGTTGTATAAAAGTAGTATCGCACTTAAGGTTGTGCTGTGACTGAATCGCAGCCATGCTGATATTCAGTGTAATAGCACTTTCGATGGAACAGAATGTTAATTAATGTCATTTGTAAAATCAATGTTTACCTGCCAGGCATGTCAAAATGGCTGCTGTGATAAACACTTTTATTAATGACCTTAACCTTGTCATTCATTTGTCTTTTGATTGTGCAGCTCTTTGATTTTAGTTTAAAGAAGACATTGTTTCTTTCCTGCAGGTGTTCAGTGGGATCACGTTGACCAAGTTTGGAGGCATCCTGATTCTGGCCCTTTCTAAGTCCCAAATCTTCCAGATCTTCTACTTTCGGATGTTCCTTTCCATAGTTCTGCTGGGGGCCGCTCACGGCCTCATCTTCCTCCCTGTCCTGCTCAGCTATATAGGTCAGGACTGTCACACATTTTGATGCATACATTTTCCCTTTGAAAAAACCTTGTAAAAACATAACAATACAACTTAATACTAAATATACATGATTTGAAAATGCACTTTGGTTAAGCTAATCTGATCTGTTGGAATCTTTTCACAGGTCCTTCAGTAAACAAAGCTAAGGTGTTTGCCAGTAACACGCGCTATCTTGGCACAGAAAGGGAGCGCCTCCTCAACTACTAGCAAGCGATTTGAGATGGACAATGAACTAACCATTTCTTTCTGAGAGACTGCGTGGATGTGAACGCGAGCAGTTTCTGTGATTACTGACACACTCATCGTTGCCACTACTATGCACGGATGTAACTCAGGAATACGCGCTGGAGTAGGAGCGCCAGAGGCCTTGTCCGACCTTAAGTCTTGTTTTCCTCAGTAGACATTGGACCTTCCACCCCCACTGCCTTCCTCCTTCTCCTCCTCCTCCTCACACTACAGGGTGATTCTGACTCAGCGTCTAAGGCCGGAGTGACAGCATGAAACTGGAAATGACACTTCAGCAGTGTGGAAGTAGGAGAGACGGCACCCTCAGCATCAGCTTACAGACAGAAACAGTCGGTTCCATATGCTATGAGTTACATTTCTTGTGAGGATTCAGGAAACTGAAAAGGGTAACAGTGGTCAATGTTTTTTGTCTTTTTTTTTTTTTTTTTTTTTAAATGAACAAAATGGAATGTGTAAAGGAAAAGGTTTATGCAAAAGTTTACTAATGGGACGCTTTTGTAGAACTATTTGATATGATGAATCATTTATTGACTGTACCGCCGTGCACACTGTAGCTAATCGATAACAGTAATGGCAGCATCGACCCAGTTTACATCTGGCGTTAACATGCATCTGGTATCTGGATCGTGCCTGGGTAATATTTAGCTGGCATGTCAGGTGTAGCCTTTATGCCTGGCATTAAATTGCATTTCCAGCACACGCACACTGAAATCGGATTTCTTTTTCGCTCACCAAAAAGCATGCATTGCTGTTTATGTCCTAAACTTAACACTAAACACCAGGTTTCGTTTTTGGATCCATGAGTATCCTGACAATCTACTTTGGTGTTGTGTGCTACTATTCAAACTGCTTATCGTTTGTTTCGTTTGTTTTACTTTATGCGATGTGATGACTCGTTGCATTTGCACTTGGTTAACATGGCCAGAGGCATCTCTAACGTCTCCTGGGAGTGTTTTGGGTGATTTGGACCACCAGCGCATTTTCGGTGTTTTTTTAACAGACATAATGTGGTTTTTTTTGCTTTGTTCAAAGATAATCCATCAATCAGGATGCGTGTTAATGCCAGGTGTAACAGGGGTCATGGTCATGATGATATTGACGTTCAAGAATTTACATTGAATTGTAAATTAAACATTTCACAGTTACTGAACAGAACAGTTGCTAAGTCTGGAGTGGGGACAAAAAGCAGAGAAGGCTTTGCATAAAAGTGTAAATAGCTCACACCAGACTAACTTAAACTCTTTCCTTTGTCACCTGGATCATGTTGACAGAACAGAATATTGTAGAAAGATGGCTGAATAACTGTATAATTCCAAGTCTACAGCTTTGATTAAGATAAAATTAATTTTTAATTTTGTTCACTATTAGTATTGTGTTTCCATGTGTTCCTTTGTTAAAGCCCCTACGGTAAAACCTTACTGCGACCTCAAAGGAGCAGCAGCATTCCTTTAATGCATTACACTGTCAGTGGTTTTCTTACGATGCAGTTTTGTTTTTGTTTTTGTTTTTTTTGGCATGAAATCATATTGACAAAGCAAAGGTTGTGCCTCGTTCTGTGGTTGAACCTGGATGTGAAAACCTGTGGTTAAGAGGAAACAGAAGTAACAGGAATTAATTACTCTTGTAAACAATGCTGTGCATTGGCGTGGATGAATGGTAACTTTCCTGGATGACCTATTTACAAAAACCCACTAAACTAAGTCTTGAGATACCGTAGTTTTTAATTTTTTTTTTTCTTAATTTTAACATTTATAAGACTGTGTACTCACCCCTTTGATATTTCACAATGGGTACACCACTATGAATTCCCTTTTTCCCCTAAAATAAATATACTAATGTGTTAACAGTTGTTCATCTGATTTATTATCAAGTAATCTCTAAAATGAGGTGCCAGTGATGCAGATGTAGCCACTGTAAAAGTCTCTCTTTAGTGAACTGCTCCTTTATTTTAGCTGTGACCCATTGTTCTGTGGAAACAAAATTTTGCCCTCTCAATAAGAAGTGGTCCGCTGTATAAATAAAAGTGGGAGAATTCTACAATGGCTGCTATTGATGGCACATATAGTTGTTGTTTTCCAAACTGACCACTGTGTGGCGTCAGTGGAGCTGTCACTGGTTCATGCTGTTTTCAGTGTACTGGGAGTGACCTAATTTTTTTGTGTGTCTTTAAGAGGAGTAACCATGCAATATTTTTTTTAAATTTTGTTTGTGAATGAAAAACCTGGTTGTTCAGCATTGCAAATTCAGAGATTCAAAGTCAGCAGTGTATATTTGCACATTTGTGTCATGTTGACTAAGGCATCCAAATATACTGTGGGTCAGGCTGCTGTGCATCTCCATCTCCCATTTTGGGATATTTATGCCACACTTTTACTGGCCATCAGTCAGCTCACATCCCAGCTGAAAGCCCCTGCCAAACTCACGGTTGCTCACTTCCTCCCAGCATGTGTTGCGAGTTGGCAGGCCGTCCAGCCTTGTTGTCACACAAACCTCCAGCTCATGACTTATTTAACTGTTTCTCTGCAAGAGCCGGGGCTGTTCTTTGAATCTGGTTGCGAGATTAAAATATTAATTTCCCCGGCAAGCCTGGTGCAGGGGAGAAGACAGAGAGGGGAGGGGGGTTGCATGGACTATTATGTAATTATGGAAGGGTCAGCTCTCAGTGGACCCACGTCTTGCCCCTGTGTGACCCACGGCAGTCATACACACACAGCATAAGGTTATTGAGGTCAGCTGAAATGTGGTATGGAAAAGAAAACACTTACCTGTGTTAATAAACTAAACTGAAAACAATCTCTGCTGCACGATCTAACTGCGTACAAATATGAGCTCAAGGCAGAGAGAGTGGGCTGAAAGAGACAACCTTTTAGGAATGAATGACTGCTTGTGAGCACCATCCTAAAATGCAGAACGGTCTACAAAATAAAAAGGAGAACCACAGGCTGTGAATGTAGAGTTTATGTGTGTAATGTACGTATTTTTATGTGTGTAAAGTAGCTGTCTGTTTTTCCTGGATCCAGTGTCATTTATTATGAAAGGGGCTCTCGTTTTATAATTCGTTGTGATGGGCAGAGCTCCAACTCAATCTCCCTCACTGTCTGGTCGGAATGACCTTGACCTTGGATTATCAATCCCTGGAATTTGCTTGTTGTTTTTTTTTTAGGTAACATGACGATGATATCATTCATTTTGGAGACAGAAAATAATCTGTTGGTTCGCTGATGTATCTTATACCAACAGTTATGATCAGTGGATGACAACAGCGTAAGTCATGTGGAGTAACCTTTAAGTGTGAGTTTATTTTAACACACCCTGCCTCTGAAAATCAAACAAACAAACAAACAAACAAAAACTCCCCTAAAATCTTAACAGATTTGCGGAAAGTGTACAGTAACATCCTGACTACAAATCTCAGTAACATATCCTTTAAAAGATGGTGACTTTATCTCAGTGAGTGCACTTTATTATTCACCAATCCAAACTACTCATAAGAAAGGCTGTGGTAGGATGATCTGAAACGTTAACACGCTAAAGCAGATTATATAAGTGTTCCACTGGTGGAGAGTGAAGGCGTACCACCGCCCAAACTGTAACAAATGCATTTACACTGAGTGAATTCCTCAAGTTTAAATACGAGGGTTGATTAATCAGCATTATTTCGGTTTTAAGATAGGCGTTTCATTATGAAATTAAGTCAAATTTTAAATGCAAGGAGTTGAATTCTTTGGGATCCTTTGTGATTTGGAGGCCGTCACATCTGCATCATCACATCTGCTACTTAAACTCATTTACTGAGGCGCAGATCTACTTTGACTAAGGCTTTTTTACCCATAGGCCTCTGCCTTGAAATAATTCACCCGATGCTGGCACTCGCCCCTGCTCCTGTTCTGCTGGAGGTCACCTTTCGGCCTCCGATCCCCCACATTATCTGCTTAAAAAGTTTAACAGAGTGTTTTTTAAAGATCCATCAATAAATTAGCGTACGAAGCATTTAATGTCCTGTTTTGCGTCACCGGTTTTCTGTTACAGTGGGCTCAGTTGTCTCCGAAACAGACTCTTAGGGTGGAACAAAAGGGGATTAGATAGCCATCGTGAGCACGGACAGAGGATCGGATGTTCAAGTCCACCTGCAGTGCTTTGCTTTTGCCTCCTGACCAGGCCCGGTGTTGGTGGAAGTGCTCACCAGATTGCAGTGAGTGTAGAAAGGAGCTGGAATCAGACTTGGCTCGGCCAGATAGACTCACACCTGTTCACATTAGAAATTGGACATGGTGTTAACGATGCAATCACACTTGGCCCCGTCCTCATGTCTGCCCGTGTTGTAATTTTGCTGCTGAAGAGGTCAAAATTAAGAGAGTCAAAGCAGGATTCCACTCCATCGTTCCCTTCTTTGTTTACAAACTACCATAAATGGTGGAAGGTGGGCTGACCCGGGGAAAAGCCCTTAGTCACGGTATCATGAGAGGAAGGGGGCAAAATGCCGTTTCAGCCAAATGTTATTTTAAAAGGAAGGCCAATAGGCAGGAGCTTGCCCCAAATGATGGTACACATATTTTCACAATGAGGGTCACTTATGTGTGAGCAGGGTTCAGGAAGGGCTGTCAATAGCCCCCTTTATGAGGCTGTGTGGGGGGAATTAGGCCGTCAATGGAGGGGACTAAGCCACGTATGCCATGTGTCCACACTCAGGCCTGGCCTGTTTGTTTTGATGGCAGCACGAGACTGGCGTGACTGTGGGCCTTGTTTACCTTGGATACGTGTCAGGCACAGGAGAGTTCCCTCCCTGGCTCGCGCTCTATGAGAAACTGCCATCTCAGATTGCATCAGGGCCGCAGGTGCTATCCTGTTCCAGCGCTGCAAGCAAAGCCACTGCGGCCACACCTGATTCCCTCTGCAGAGGACATCTGTCCTCAGTCACTGATCATCTGTGAGACGGAGCGGTGCGCTGGCCTTTTCTGAGAGAGCAAACAGCAGGCTTGGGCCAATATCTGATAATACTGAATGTTGCAATAAATCTCAGTCAAAGTTTCAATTTAATATTTGCAGCAATATTTGGGTGCCAAATTAAACATCCTGTAATAATAAGGAAAGTATTTTTACTTTTGTGGTCTTTGCACTCAAGCACGTATTTGATTAACTGATTTTGTTTTTATTTAAATAAAATAAAAAATGTAACCTATATTTGACCTAAAAACAATGGCTGATAAATCACTGGCATCGCAACTAGTGGCAAGTAACAGTTATAAAGACGCATAGAATAAAACTAATAGTGAGCACAGGTCATTTTGATTGTGCACATGGCAATTTTGATTAATGTGCAATTCATGCACATCAGACATTTAGATTTTAAAGATATATATAGGGAGAATAAAAAGAAATCTAAAGTAAAATACATGGATAAAACCAAACATCCAAATATCACTGTTTAAATATAAGTGAGGAAAAACATATCTGTCAGACATATTCTGATTGAACAAGCAAAGCAGTTTATTTACAAACATACACACATGTACTAAGTGTCGTCCATGAGTTTTTTCCTCACAAAGTCTTTAGTGTGCATCTTCCAGCGAAATCTTTGGGCTTGCAAACAGAAATTAGCTCAATGATATTTCACCTTGAATCAGCATTAACCCATGTCCTCTCATTTGGTTTCCTCTACTGATCATTTTAAGTCAAATACCATCAATAGCTCTGAGCAGCATGGAATACAAATTTTCAAGTAGGCCTACTTTCCTGATTTGGTGACCTCCGAAATACTCTACGGTTCTTTTTGAGGCTACATCTTTCAGTCCAGTAACATTTTTAATCAAGTTTATACAGAAAGAAAAATCAAGTCGAGATACATATCAAACATTAGCCAACAATGTTCTTGAACATAACTCGTAATTGGTCATACCGACAGAACTATAATTTTCTTTGCCTTTGAAATACCTTTGATTTCAAATTTCACAATGCTAATTCAAAGTGACAGTCAAATCAGTGATACATAAGTTCTCTTTTTGTTTGCCCGCCTCCAGAGAGGTCAGGGGTCGGGCTCGGCTACAGAACAGCACCTCCGAAGCTGGTAGGGATCCAGTGCCTTGCTCAAGGACACGGCCAGTTGGTGCAAAATGGTTTTAACCCGGGCCCTTCAGAGGAAAGACCGCCTCTAACCACTAGAGCACCCTGCTGCCTCCCTACCACTCCTTAACATCAAATCTTTATCATTGGTTAATGGCATTTTTGCACTCATGAACAACTCTCCAGAAATACCTTCCCAACCCCCCAATATAGCACTGTAAATGTGCTGGCAATACACTCTAACATAGAGCACAGGAAATTATACACTGATAAAAGTGGGTCTGGTCTCCATAGGTCCAAAGCAAGCATCTGACAGGTAGAAAACAAGTGGAATACTTGAGCAGTAATGAATATAGGAAATCCCATATGGTTTGCACATAATTGCATTCAGACAATTGTGTTGATTACTGTTCATGCAGAGAGAGGTGGAAAATGGTGAGTTAGCGATGGGAGAAGAGCGGAGAGAAAAAAGAAAATCAATGAAGATCCATTCTAAGGGCTTGTATGTGGAGCTCATAAACACAGCTTATTTTTCAGGGTCAGTTGCCCAAGCTCATTAAAAGTCTGAAAAAAGTCCCCTGCCCCGTGTCTTGCAGTGTTCAAAAAGTGCACTTTTTCGTGAAGAGGAACTGGACGATGACTTGCAAAAAGATGAAACACTGTGAGAAATAACAGTCCAGCCAAAAAAAAAAAAAAAAAAAAACAGCCACTTAAGAGACCTTGTTTAAATTGTATGCAAGTCAGAAGGAAATCAATCATACCAAAGTTTACAAGAAAGATAATGATGAAAAAGAGATGATAAAAATGACACAATCATCGGTTGCTTCAACTGGAAGCAACTCTCTTAATCAAAAAGAGAGGCCTCAAATGTACAAAGTCGAGGATGAAGAAATGCGCAAATACGCAACCTGGAGAAGAAAACAATCAACTTGTTTGCCGAAGGCTGAACCCTTTCTTTCACGAGTCTGTCGAAACGCGTAGTGATGAACGATGTCAAAGTCAAACAATGGCATAGAACTGGTTCAGAAATGTGCGTCACTTTGGCTGATTTCGTGTTTCTGAGAGGAAGGAAGGGTGTCGCCTGTAGTGATGAACAGCTGGAGTCCGGAGACAGGCAGCGGTACCTTGAAGCTGTCGGACAGGTGAAGAGAGGAGGTGGAAAGGTGGAGCCTGTGGGAACCGGCGGGGGGGGGGATCAGGAGGAGAACCTGGTGGTCGTCCTCCTGATGGGTCACTAATGCTAGGAGGTCTGCAGCAGGCGTCTGTAGTGGGGCATGATCTCGTGTTCGGGAAGGTGCAGGTTGAACTCCAGCGCCACCAGGACAGGGAACTCGAAGGCTATCA
This sequence comes from Myripristis murdjan, assembly GCF_902150065.1. Classification (NCBI taxonomy): domain Eukaryota; kingdom Metazoa; phylum Chordata; class Actinopteri; order Holocentriformes; family Holocentridae; genus Myripristis; species Myripristis murdjan. Next base: position 23,103,242 of record NC_043996.1, on the reverse strand, counting down.
GCTCCCTGCGATTCACTCTGAACCTCTCCTCCAGTTTCTGCCGGGAAAAATAATGCGAGTTCAGATGAAACAGAAGATACAGGCCAGAATGTTTTATGTATTATCCAGTTTTAGACCAAGTAGAAAATAAATTATTGAAGGCATACACAGCTGTAAACACAATGAATATATCAAAAATATTATTGTGAGTCAGTGTGGAATCGATCAGTGGAAGGATATGCTGCACTCGACATTGTGATGTTATTTTTGATCACACAAGGGACAGAAACATCAGATTTGAATGCTTGCATCCATATTTGGCTTAAAAAAAATTTGTGGCTGTATTCATTTAAAACTGTATCTGGTTTATTTCTGCCTTACCAAGCCTATTTTTTGACCATTTTTTGCTTTCAAATGTGACTTTCAGCACATGTAATATATATTTTTTTGTTTTTGCACACTATAAAGTCTTCCTGTTCTGTTTCATTTCTGGTTTTGTTTACCCCCGCTCACCCTCCCCATTTCTTCATATTACTTTTATGCACTCTGCGGCTGGACTGTATCCAGACTACTTACAATTCCAGTCGCAATCCCAGCCGAGCCACTGCCATATTTTGCTTTTAAGACGTGATAGCAATGAGAGCAAAATCCAGTTTTAGAGCATCTAGACCTGTCACTTCACTGGTCTGGTAATGAACGGGTAATGATGGCACAATAACGGCTGCACTGAAATAAGTGCGACCACAGGCATAACAGCACATTACGTAAGAGCAAACAAAAGGGGACATCGGAGCATCATTAATCCTCTTACATCAATCAGGAGCTTGACCTCGTGTTTCTTGAGATCTCCGCCTATCTTGGCTGCCAGGAGGACACAAGCCCCGGCGCAGAGCTTACGGTTCTGCTTGTTGAGTTTGCCCTGCAGAACCAGTTTTTCAAAGTAGACGAAAGCCATGGCCACTGTCGGTTCCTCGTAGCCGCACTCATCCTGGGCCAGCTTCCTTATCTCTCTCTTCAAGCTGCAGGGAGGGAAAGCCAGCAGAGGTTGGGGTAAGTGAGGACAGAGAGGAAAAGGAAGTGAAACAGCTCATGGTCATTACTCAACATCGGGGTTAAATCGTAACAGGGGTCTTCGCCTTTAACGAGATTCTGTGAAGTGTTTGTGAACATCGCAGTGCCGTACCTTACCAAAAAAAAAAATGAGTGGCATATTTCTGTCAACTGTACCTCCTAATTTTGCTGAGTGTCAGCCTTATGTGGGGGAACTTCTCCTTGAAGGTCTCGTTCATGTCCTTCTTGAGGTCAGAGGGTTTGACGTATTCGATGACTGTCGTCTGAAAAGGGAAACCAGAGGCGGTGTCAGAGAAACCAAACTTTCAGCGCCACGGGGCCTCACTGAGGATGGCGACTGGATCATCACACCTCAGTGTTAGATTCCACCATCTCACAGTGAAGTGTTGGTGAACACAGGCGACAACCAAAACAAAGTACACTTGACTTCTAGTTGAAAGGATTCTTTTAATTTCTACAGCAGAAATCCGTCAAATTAAAATGTTAAACAGCTCTAAACATTTGTTATTTGAGCTCCAGATCAATCTAATGAGTAAAAATTTAGGTAATCACAGAGAGGTATGTGGACGTCAGCGACATGTTCACATTGTGAATAAGTTGCCGAAAAATGCGCAGGAACTGATGATACAGTATCATGGACCAAATGAGGCAAAAGGGATCTTGCCTGCTGCTAGACAGGTGTCCCTAATAAAAGTGACCACTGAGTGTAAGCAGATAGGTCAAGAGTGGATGCAATGATGCTATAAATATATAGATGACCATCAGTACGCATGCATGGTGTTGCTTGCACAGAACGGAGTGTGAATAATTATATCCACCCGGAGCATCATGCTACTAATCAGGAAGCATGAAGGAGAACTAATGCCCATCAGGGTTTGTGGCCCAGAAAAATGGCAATAAAGTGCGCTTACTTCACATGACAGAAAACCTAGTGTACTACTGCGAGTCACACACCCACTTGTGTTAGCACATAAATACAATTCTTTATTCCATGTTTATTTCATCCCAAAAGATAGTATAGCACATCTACCTACTGCAATTTAAAGTAAAAGCCAAACACGTGCTTTAGACTGAAGCCAAGTTTTGCCTACAAACAAATGGAGGCACATCTTGTTGAGCAGAATTGTAACTTATAATTTATTATCTGACTGCATGTGGACTAAGAGAAGCTAATTCTATCAGCTTGATGCTTTCACAACTTGAAAGTTCAGTTTGGGAGAGTCATGCTTTCTAAGCATCCCCTGTTTGTCTCGTGGAATGAAATGCTGAGAATTTACCGGTCCCGTTCCTGTAGTAAACACAATAGCTATTGTTGTGAGCCGCTGGGGTTTCGCAATAGGAGGAAGAGAAAAAAAAAAACATTGACTGGCCTTGAGTGAACATTTCAACTATTTCAATACTCCGTGTGTATTCTGCCAGACTCTGTAACAAAAACAGAGCCCAGGAAAGAATGAAGTGGGAGTCTGGTATTTTTTTTTTTCTCCTCCAAACACAATTAAACATCCGTTTTTTTCCGGAAAACTGAGAGTGAATGGTGCTGCGGCTACAGTCACAGGAGATTCAAACACTACACCAGCAGTTATGACGCTGGAGTGACTGTTTAATAGCTCCTGCCCACTATGAAGGGACACACTGAGTGCATTCATCCAGGCTCCAGGAGGGGTGGGAGCGGAGACAGAGTTTGGGCCAGTGACCTTGCTGATTAGGACGGTCTGACAGATCCTCCTGGCTGCTATTCAAAACAGTTGATTAAGTAGAGAAGGGTTTCTCATACAAAAATGTTGAGGTGGACAAATCTTTCCTGAGAGTTATTGTTCTTCTTTATGGTGGGAAAAAGTGAGGAGCGAGGTCAATAATGATAATAATAGAAAACCCTGAAAAGAAAATCAGGACAGATACCTCAGTGCTTGACGGAAGGGAATATTTCAACCAAGCAAGCATGTCAACAGAGGTGGATCTATTTCAGTGAGCGCTGTCCTTGACCAAAACAACCTTTCTATTCTACTCTCGAGGGGACAACACTGCAGTTGTTGTTGTTGTTGGCGTTTCTCAGACACAGAGTGCGTTCTCACCATGTAGGAGGGGAATATGAGGACTCTCTTGTGCTTCCCACAAGGCCACTGGGGGTCATCCAGCAGATTGGGGTCGTACTCACGAAAGTCCCCCAGATCATTCCCTGCACGCACCGCAAAAACACAACAACAGAGAGGCTGAGCGAGAAGCAAACACTTGCACGCATTCTCTTGTTCCAGGAAGCTTTCCAGAACTTTGAAGTCATCTTGATGAAATACAATATATTACACAGGCGTTTTTTTTTAAACATTACTAAAAGTGCTAAAACAAATGCTACATCTGGAGATACTTGGGTTGCACTGAATGAATAAATTGAGTCGTGGCGGCTGCAGACTGACCTGTGTCTAGGCTGCTCTGGTTGCTGTTGGCTCGGCCCAGACTGAGGCTGCGGTGGCTGGCGTTGCGAGACTGGGAGAAGGACGAGGTGGAGTCGATGGTGTTTCTACGACCACCCAGCACATTGGTGGGGTAGAGGAACTGGGTGTAGGACACTGTCTGTGGACGCAGGTGAACATATATATCACAAAACCAGCACCAGAAAATGTTATCTGCAAGGCGGCCTTTTTGAACTTACATCAAACCTGGGATCAGATGTGATGTAAGTTATCATTTCACAGAGTCCCCAATTAAAAATATTCTAGAGCCAAATGGACCCCAAGAATCTGCAGGGATACAGATTCATATTTTAAGGTGTCATATACAATATCTGTCCACTACAGGGGGTGACCCTCAGGTTTCCAAGGTCCTGGATTCTCAAGGCCCCTTTTTCCCTCAGTGCAATTAATTAGACTGATAACAGCCTCATGTTCCCTAAACATAAAAAGAAGAATCATGCCCATACTGACATTGCATATTAACAAAAATCCATACTCTGATGGTACATGTACAGTAAATTAATATTTGAAATTGTGAACATATCATCACATATCTGTTAGTAATTCAAATACTCAAAGTAACCACATGCAGCCTAACATGTAAACTGGATTATTATGGGAGGTATCACTTTATAGAAGCATGCAAACAGCTTAACTGCACTATTGCTTTAATGGCACTGGAAATAAGTACATTAATGTGTACATGTAAACATGGCCAGGTTCTGTGTGCTGCATTAAAGCGGTTGTTTTTTTTCTCCTACACCACTCACGGTCTCTTACCTTTCCATCAGCTCCTAACTCCACTCCCTCCAGCCCGATCACCATCTCCTTGGCACTGACGCCACCTGAGGGGTGCCGCTGACGCCCTCCCTCCAGCTTTACATCCCTGTCGGACACAGGATCTTTAGAGCCTTCACGCTACACGGCATCTTTGACTGACCGCCTGTTCTTTAACCTCCCTGCTGAAGCCTGCCATGCTGCGGCGCACCTCTCCCCTGCTCTACCACACAGAAAGGCCCACGCTATCGATCTGTCCTCAACAACACTTGGCCTAGATTCTGTAATTGCCTGTGTCTTTGGGTGCATTTCAGGGCAATTAGAAATGAAGTGAACCCTTGGGAGAGAGACTGGAGGGGAGTACGGTGTCATTCTAGCAGGGCAGTAGTCTCTTGCAGCTCGGCTCCTGCATCACCAATACCTGAAATGCCATACTACTCTGTGAGATTTCCAGGTCATATGCTGCGCTGATTTAGAAAACAGAACTGTGTCAGTAGAGCAAACAGCGGAGAGCCCTCGACTGAACAAAGTCTGTGTGGGCCAAATGCGTCTCTGTTTACTGTCTACTGCTGTGAGCACAGGCTGGGGCTACCATATGTTAAATTAAAGATGTAGGGGCTGATCATAAAACCCATATTTATTAATACAGGGGCCTCAATAAAGCTGAACTCATGTTTGATTGCTGACACTTGAATTACTACTATAATAAAGCCAAAAGCGTTCGTCAATACTATACTTAAATAAATTTTTAAAAATCCAATTAAACGTGAGATGGCACTATGATAAAACTTAATTCTCTATTATGGCTTCAGCTGTTGATTTCAGGTCACTGTCAGTAAAATCATGCAGAAAATGAGACTACATGCCCTGCAGTCCACTCTGTTCCCACCCTGTCACACTGATTGATTTATTCCATGGAGAGACAGCAAGCAGGAGAGCGCCTCTTTCCAACTACTAAAACTTGGTATTGAAAATATGACTTGAGGACTGAAACAATTAAAGCAACAGGCAGAATGCATGCTTGTAACTTATAATTAATATATTCTTCCGCCATAGCTTTCATGTTTTGAAATGTATGGGATTTAAAAAGTTGTCTGCTTGCTGACTTGATTTCATACTGAAGCAAAGCCCATCTGTTAAGACTTGTGTCTGTAATCCCAATATTTATCTCCATCGGGCTTGTTTTATTTTGATATTTTTATTGAGACAGAATGAAATTACCGGCAGACATAACTTCCTAGTTTTCCTGCTGTATCTCAGGCCTTGTTCCCAATTTAACATGGTGCTCAGATAAATAAAACAAATGACACAGTGGGCCCTCACATGACTCCACCATTGTTTTGATGACATGTGGGGACAATCTGCCATAATGAAAACAGTGTTATCTGGCACACAGGCGCATCGGGACACAATGTTGACAGATGCATCATAGACATGGAGATCCCCAGGCAGAAGGCAACTCACAGAGCGGTGAAGATGAGATCAAACGGGGGGAAAAACATTAGAGAGGAAAAAGCTTTCCAGGAGAGAGAGCTTTTCTATGAAGCAAACCAGAGAATTAAAAAAAAAAAAAAGGTTGTACTTCAGTTTGTTGAGAAGGAAAAGAGACAGAAGGAAATCACAGGGAAAAGCTTGACATTGCTTAGTAACATGCGGTACTAGCAATCACGGGCTTCAAACATTTTCATGTTAGTAGTGTTATAATCGACATGCTCAGATCCAGCTTATTTTTTTAATCACTAATCAGCTGAATAAATTGATTAAAAAGCTGAAACAAGGTAACGTAAATTAGGTGTACTGTTATTTGATTTTGACATTTAATATGACAAGACTAAAAGAGCCTTTAAAGGGAATGGGCCTTGAAATTGGACCACTGCTGACTGCTTTAAAGTCCAATGGCAGTCTGGATTAATTCAGGGGAGTAATGCTCTAGAGGCCGGAGCTAATTAGAAATATAATTGAATCACTCACTTAATCATGAGCACCTCGCCAAACCAAAACATGTAACTGGAGCAAGACAATGAGAAATAGGTGGTAGTAAACTACTGTGGTTAATGGTAATGGTCCACAACAGCTTTGTTATGAACTGTGATGGGATTAAATTTAGCGACTGGGAAGTCAAGCAGAATCGACTTTTAATAAAATGTCATTTTACAGTCACAACACTTGACTGAGTCAGCCGAAGCCTGACCGTAAACTGTCAATTAGCAGCAATGGGCAGTCAAACATGTGCGTACTGGACAGCCCCGGGGGTTCATTAACCCTTGGCCTCGCACTGTTTGGCTGGCTTAGGAAATTCCACAACCGGATTGAGCCTTTTATGCTCTTCAGTAAGCCCTAGTGTGGTGCTTTTCTCTCTGTCCATTGTACTCCCTGCTGTTTATCTGTACCCTTTTCTCCTTCACTTCCTCCAAAACACGCCGTGACTTAAAAACATGTGACTTCGGGGCGTCAGAACCAAGGCCGGACCGGAGCCAGGCCAGGTGGGAGTCTGGAGGCTCTGAGAGTTATGGGTTCCCAAAACACAGAGCCTTGTGTTGCTTTAGGAAAGCAAACAAGCATCCTCTACAGATAAGCCAGAGACGGTCTCTGCCTTAGTGCCAAGAAAAGTAATCTCTAAACCCAGGCAGAGAATAAACAAAAATGGTTAATAACAAACCGTCATGTCTGTGTACACCCCAAACAGAAACAGTCAGCCAGTGTCATGGATCATTTGTCTGAGTCTGAAACCGTTGCATGAAAATGGCATAATGACAAATCGCTGAAGTTGAAGTTTAAGTGCTACAGCTGCTAGATCGAAGCAGAACGAGGACCCCAGGAAAGTTGAATCATAGCTGGTGAACAGCAAAGCCAGCGAGAGTTGCAACGGACAAAAAAAAAAAAAATGGGTTGAATTGCACAAACAGGATGAAATGTCCAAAAGCCACTTGAGCCAAAATGGTGAAAAAAAAAAAAAATAGATATATGCAAGCAATAAGCATTAGGCTCCAATGTAGCACGAGGTAGGTATGCACAGGATTAAGCTGTTTAAGCCCATTTCAGCCCACTGGGTTTTGATTTTAACTTTGGGGGTAAAAATGCATCCACCAAAACCAACCCTTAGCAATGTATGCACCAGTCAAATGAGATTACATCCACATAAAAAAGGGATGAGAAAACAAAGGGAAAGAGGGAGCACAGGCTGGAGGAAATAACAGTTTGGCATGCTGTAGGATACATACCCTGCTTGGCTACAATCTCGATAGGGCAGGACAGAAAATACACTATAGAAGGATCTTCTGCCACTGATAAGGACTATCCTATAAAAACAAAAATGGTAAATAAGCTAATTAATATCTGTCTAAGAAATTCTACAAGTTGGAGAAAGTGTGCAGTAAATAATGAGAATAAGGAGAATGAAGTGAAACGGCAGTGTGACTGTGTGTTCACTGCCAGGAGGCCGGTGTTTATAGTTGAGTGGCACATGTGGTATGTGGTCAGTGGTTTGGGAGCAACAATGATGCATTTTTGTTACACGATAGTTTTAAAATAACTACAATGCCTTATGCTTGGTAGACTGAGATATCTAATCAGAAATATGTCAGAGTAACAATGCCAGTGGCACAGAGGGCGGAATGGCTGATTTTAACGCAAAGTGTAACAATGTAAATATTTTTTAATGGCTGTAACTCAAAGGCACATCGATCCTAATACTCCGCCAGCACGGGCACGAGAGCATAAATGACACGTGAGTGGCAAAATGCCAATTGTTTCCGCACCAGTTGATCAACAAGCAATTGCTAAATGTCGTGGCAAATCCAGCTCACCTTCATTCTGCATCAGATACGGCACCGAGCAGAAACAAACGCATCCAAGATAAACTTCATTTATCAAATGACTTAATTTAACAAATGGCACATATTAAACGGTGTGCTGATTATCGAGGCAAAATGACTGCCTTGAGGTTCAGTCTGGGTTACTGTGCTACATTATGCACAAAGTATGGCACTCTACACCAAGCAAAAAGCCGAATAATAAACCCCACGAGAAAAAAGGCTGGTGAACAGGTCTGCACGCTGCACTTATAAACATTTAATTGAAAATTGATTCTTTGCTCACACAGCACTGAAACTAGACCCTGCATCTCACAGCACCCCCCGTTTAACCTGACTGAATCATCTTTCAGATAAAAAGAGTGTGACATTGTCAATGATGAAAAGCATCGGTTTAATATAACTCAGAAACACGGCATAGCTCTCCTGGCCCGATCTAAACAGCTCCTCTTTGGTTTGGTTGCTTTTTGCCAAACACTATAAAAATCAGCAAGTTCAACACCACTGTGCCAAAATGTGTCTGTGTTCGGGGATCTGTGTGTGAGCCACATGCATCCTCTTGTAAACTCACATAGTGTGCTGTGTTGTTTGATCGAACATGTTTATTGACAGTATGGTGTGATTCCAGATTTACAACAGTGCTGAAATAAAGATTGGAATGAAATCTTTACATAGCCTCAGATCAGATCATATGTGGGAAAATGGACAGGATTCTCAGTGAAGAAAAAGTCTCTTGATGAATCAATAGTCAATTACATTCATGTGTAAGTTAATATAAACATACTACGAATGGACTGGGCCGGCTTGTCGGATTTGTCTTGTAATGTGAGAGACATTCAAACTGCAGTTCATTGACTGGTGGCAGCCTGCCATTATTCACTGAGGGCTTGTATTGACTAGGGGATGGCGTTGTTTGCGTTCATACCTTCCATTGCGCATATCATGTTGCCTCATGTTCTTTATGAAGTGGACTTTCTTGAAGCTCTTTGGTCGGGGTGAACCCGATAGGGTTCGGCATCTAAAATGTAGACCAAACACAAAACATCAGCAGAGTAAACCAGAGAAACTGTGCCAGTTGGATACATTACACTGAGCAGAAAGTCTCTTCTTAGATATTACAGAATCATAGGAGAGGACAAAGTGAGGGATCTGCCCTTTGGGGGGGTGAGTACCAAATTACTAATGTAAGGGCATGGCACTCCTGTTAAGTTTGTACCTTCGCAGAGGAGCGTTCTCCTCAATGTCCTCTAGTGTTTCCAGTGAAGAGCGCTGAGAGATGAGTCTTCGTCTGGGAACAGACACAGGGAAATAAAGTTAGGGGACGTGGAAGGAACGTAATATTATCTATCACAATCTTAACTGGAACAACTGTTGCTCTGTCAAAGAGCTCTTAGAAGTACAAACTGAGAAACAGAAAAAAAACAAATTAAGGACAGTTTAACTCATGAAAGTGAACCAGCTTTCACCTAAAATACAAGTCATTTCGAACCAAATCTTTATTTGCCTACTTTAATGCAAAGCAATTGGTCACGAACAGGAAACTGCTGTTGTCAAAAACCTGCAGGCACTGAGTAGGTACAAAACACACAAGGTAACTTCTACTGGTGTTCTTCAATGATGAACAAATGTAGGTAATGAGTAGATCTCGTGTGTACAGTCTCTGAACGCCTGGGGACAGAGGTAAATCCATGTGTTAAACTGTTATTGACTGTGTTCTATCTTTGTATTCTCAGTGGCTAATTTAAACAAAGCTATGTTGACAGAGTTTTGGATAATCTAGATATGACTGCCATCAATCAACAGCCCTGTGCCTGGGTGGTAAATGAGTACTCCTGAATTTTGCGCAGCGTTTATGTGAGATCACAGAGAATTTTCCAGGATCAGGCAGCGGGGCTGGTAAGAGGATCAGGAGCTGGCTCCGAAAAACACTTCGTGTAACACATTTTTATCACAGACGGCCTTTATTTCACACTTCTGTTGCATGACTCCACATGCAAATTCTACTGGACCACTTCAACATGGTCAGCTGCCAGTTTTAGAAACAAGTGCACATGTGCGAGCTAAGTGCGCCTGAGCTGTTCCAAAATTAAGTTGTAATCGCATGTTTAGCACCACAGTAACAACAAAATCCAAATCTAGTTATACTTAACAAGTGGCCACGATTTAATGTGGAACATTTATGGACAAATTAAAAAACACTGACACGTCCTGAAAGGGGGTCTATCTGAAATAACTAAGTCAGCAGCAGTCTTTAGATTGAGAAGTGGGGTCTTGAACAAAAGCATGCGTGTCTCTCGGACCAACTTTTTAATTTGTGGCACCTCTCTTCACAGACCCTGCAGCATTAAGATGAGTAGATGACACTTGACCTGACCCGACCCCCCCTTCAGTGAGGAGAGAAGAGAGTGCAAGCCAGAGTGGCTGGTTAATGAACGACAGAGCATAAGAACAGATTAACGAAAGATGACTCTGTCCTTGAGGATCTCCTGGGGTTTAAACCAACACACTATGCCAGAGGAGATGATGGGGTGAGATCATGTTTACAAGCGGAGCTAGACTGTTGAAGCAGACAAGGAGCCGATGGCTGTAACCTTGCCTTAACCCTCTGTGCTGAATGTTATGATCCTAATAATCATAAAACCTAGGGAGGAACATCAGGCTCTGACATAGGGTACGACTGGTAAACAAGTGCCTAGTAAGTGAATGCAACAATAGACAACCGACATGAATCCAGCCGCTGCCCGAGCGGCCGAAACGGTCATAATGTAGGGGGTTGACCTCTGCTTGAAGGTCAGACAGGCAGGATCATGTGATTTATGGTCGGTCTTAAGACGTCTCCCTCCACTGACAGCCCTCAAAGATGGATTGGTTGGAGGGACAAGGATGTTTGATATACAATCAAAGCAAGACTGCAGCTTGTCGAGGAGGACATGAGTTTCCTTTGGTGCGTCATCTAAGTTGACCAAGTTCAACAGCTGCTTTCACACTTCACTTTGTTCCAAACACGGCATCTTTAACCACTAAAATCTCAAAGAAAATGCATTTCAGTGGTGTCCTGCTTGTCATTTGACATATTTGTGGTTGAACAGGGGGTTGGGACAGGAGATTGCATGGAAGTTTAAATAAATCATTAGAGCATAATCACAGATTTTGGCTCTTTAGAAATAAATCAGTTCCAGCTAAATTCCAGGGTTGCAGCCGTGGTCTCTTTTTTTGAGAGTAAACACTCAAAAATGCACAACTATACCACGCTGCAACATGTCATTCCACATTTCTTTGAAAGTCACCGCGTCACATTTTTTATGATGGGTAATTGTTAAAAAAAAATGTGTGCTGTTGTTATTGTCTGGAATTTTTGTGTACATATGCTGGTACATCATGAATTAACCACTCAATGAAAAGTAATGGATTTTGATATACAATAACATACTTTTTTTAAATTTATTGTTAAATTGATGGTTGATGTGTGAAAAAAAACAGCTAATTCGCTGAGACCAAACAGACATTTTCCATTTGAACTGTTCTGAAAAACAACCACATTTGCAGTGATATCGTCAGTCAAAATTATTTGGCTTGTAAATGTTACACAACCTTTAAGTACACAAGCTCTGTTGTCTGTAACTATGGACAATTAGGGTTGAGGTTCTGGCAGGGAACCTCTAATTACTCCAGTGAAGCAGCAAAGTGGCCGGTAGCAGAAGACTGGCTATGCTGGGCAGCTCCAAGACGTGAAGGAGGGTAAATGTATAGACTTTTCATGGCAATGGTCAAGACTATGGTCAGCTTTTTAACTAGCAAAATGTTCCCTTGGAAAAATCACGACTAAAATGCAACAAGTGCAAGGTACAATCTACATAATGAGACTGGAAATATCACCCATATGAAATCTAAAAATGTGGTGTTCAATCTGTGGAGTCTACAAAGAAAACATTTATTATAGGAATTGGTCTCAATTAGAGAATATTCGCTCTGTGACTTCTCCCTTTCTAAATCTTGGGTAAGATTCAGTTCCTCTTTAACATATCCAGTGACCCTTCAAACACGGCGGCTGGCAGCAGGGCAGCCTTCCAGCTCATCAGGACCCTGGTGCGCCTGCGAGGACTTTGATCCAGGCACTGTAGATGAACAACAGCAGGACATGTTTTTTTTGGCAAAAGAAGTTTTCCAGGCTAGTATAAATCCTGGAAACAATAACACGGGCCAGACTACTCATTCACTTCAGATACCAGACTGCCATCCGGGGTTGGATCAGTCAACTTTCTAACCTTCAACCCAGTTTGACACTAACAAGGCCTGGTCCGATGCTTCAAACAGACTCCGGCACGACTTATCGCACTCGATGGCAAAAAGAGGAACAACAAGCGTTTCTCAGTGTGTCGCGGGAACAGCTGCCTGCTATTGTTGCCTCGAGTGATTTAGTTTCAAGCACTGCTCATAAATGCAACCCATCCATGTAACATTAACATCATAAAATATTTCTACAGCAGACACAATGCTATCTCCTTCCAGTGAAAACATAAAAAACCCTACAACTGATATTCGACCGGCCCGACATGCCATGCATTGAAGCTACAGGACTCAAGTAGACTATTCAGACGTGGAGATTAAACCGTTTCACATGCACGCCCTGTTGGCTGCTTGCCACAGGACATTGTCTTCCGTTTTGCTGGCGAGTCACTGAGTGGAAATAAATGTAATGTTCTGGCCCTCGTCTCACAATTACAGACCAGGCAAACGGAAATATGATTATTATGATAAAAATTCAATCAGCGCAGCTAATTCGCTATTCTCTCTGAAGTTCTTTGCTCCTCAGACACATTTTGAATACAAAGGTGGGCCATTAGCAGATAAAAAAAAAAAAAAAAAAAACTACTATATGGTCTGGGTGGAGTGTAACATAACAACTGAAGCATAACTGAAATAGTTCTGGTGTTGAACCTGGGAACACAGAAATATGCTGCACCCTCAAAATAGCAACATATTGTAAATTGCTCAGGGTCAGCCACAGAGCAAGTTACATTGTGGCAATGTAAGTCTGCATTCAATTTGAGACCAACACAAGGCGCAACCCCGCTGAGCTTTGTCTCTTTGTCTGTCGTTCTTATCGTTGCAGTAATTGCTGGTCTTGTTTTGATTATATGGCTTTTGCAGAGCATTTGCTGACAGCTCAGACACTCAAGAGATTCAGCTGAGGAAAATGAAGCATTCTTATATAATCCTGTGATTGTGCCAACTATGACTTCAGTGAACAACAATCAACCTCATAACCAGAAGGATGTGACCCAATCGCACAAAACTGCAAAAGGACCATCATAATGGCCTGCGCTGCTTGTTTTCCAGCCACTTCTGCTGGCTCAGCCTGAAAAAATCCTCGTTAAAATACAGTACATGCTTTCCCACTTCCTAGTGGCAATGAAAACCTGACTGAAAGAGAATGTGAGAGGACTTGGCCTGTCTATGCTTAACGGGGGAAAAAAGGATGAAATGAAAATGTGATCCACACCTCAGGCTGACATGGCCAGATGGTAATAGGTATGCTATATTTAAAACACAACTCATGATGTGCTGATTCATGATGAATACTGAGGAGTGGAAAGAAAGCTGTGTATGAAACCATCCATCATCCCCATGCATTAGATTCAGATGAGGATGGTCTGAAGCGGCTTTGGCCTCAGACAATCTCTTTTGGCGGCACATCAGAGGCTGTGTGACTTCCTGAATGGGAGCGGGACTCTAGGCCAAAAGTCTGAGGGGAGAGTGTGTCTCTGATGCCCCTGGGAGAGGAAGTGGAGGACAGAAAAATACAGAGCAGAAAGCCAGGCAGCTTCTCAGAAAGCCTGGGCATCCTGCCTTTCCCAGCCAGGGACCTCTGGACACGTTTCCACCAGCTGCCCTCAGAAAACAAACCAGGCACTGTGCAGAGCGCTCGTCTGTCTGCACGCCGGTGGAATATGGCAGCGCTCCTTCAACAGGTTGCTTACTCCCCAACAGTTCAGGATTCAGCCTGTGTGGAAGTCCTCCAAGCACATTCCAAAAGCAGGGTACAGTGTTTGACTACCTCTTACTGTATTACTTGACTGAACAACAACACGGTTGACTGGGAAATTAAAGACAAATACGTAAAGTCACAGTAGGAAAGGGGCAACTTGGCATGCATATATATATATTTATACAAACATATACACACGAGGATTAGTTACTGAAAATGGTCACTGGAAAAAGTGAGCACTCTCAAATGATGTATCAGGTCATAAGTGCTGTAGCAATGTTATGTAATTTCTTTCACTATTAAAAAAAATATGGTATTAGCGTATGTGTGCTTTCAGAAGCTGTTAGTTTAGTAAAGCCATTTCCATAAAGTCAGGAGGGGGGAGCTAAATGCTTAATGACTGTTTCATCTGTTTCATCAAGCACAGGGCTTCCTGCAAAGTCTGACAGCAACACGGCCACACAGGGAGGAGAGGGCTCGGGTGAAAGGAGGGCCCTGAATGGCCAGCAGAATGCAGAGGATTTGACAGCAGGTCCTGACAGTGAGAGAAGCATGAGATGACTGTTACTGACAGCTAACCTGCTGTGGGGCAACATCCTCCGAGTTGTCCCTGTGCTTCCAACGGGAAGAGCACACAGAGTGCCAGAAGAAAAGACATCCACATGGAGCTGAAAGCCTGGGTAGTGTGCAGCTATTCAGAGTTACAGTATATTTACATCATTTAGAGGAAAAGGAGACAGCAAATGCGTGCCAGGCGTTGGAATGGCATTCGGTATTTTATATTCTGCTAAATGAGATGTAGAGCAAGAGAGAGGGAAAGAGAGAGAGGGAGGGAGAGAGAGAGAGAGAGAGATGCCGCATATTCTTGGACTGATTAGGTGTACTGAGTTGCCTCTTGCAGAAACTAGGTTACGACTCCACAGCTGTTGGACCTGCAATCATATGTATCCGTCTGCTGTAAACCAGTGAGTCATGAGGCCACAAATATCTGCATGGAGTAAATACGAAAACAACTTAATTTTTATTCCATCTCCCTATGGAATGTTATGCCCAGGCTTAAATGTCCAAAAGCACCTTTTTGTTTCTATCCAAACATAAATTGGATCATATCAGATAAACTCCAGACACCCCTGGCAGCAATAAAGTCACAAGAAAATTGTTCCTAATTGGGTCCTAAGGGCTCATTCATTCAGACCCCTGCTTGTTGTGGTTATGGGGAAATGAATGAGCTGTGGTAAACCCAAACACTCTACTCACTGGAGGCAAACATATAAATAACATAACCAGTTTTTTTGCTGGCACCTTCTGTGGACTTTTGTTGGCCCTTTTGCCTTGATATAATAACAGGCTTCTGGAGCATTTGCCAAAAAGTGACATGCACAAAGACCCGCAGTCCAGCTTATCTACTGCATAAAATAGCAATTAATCAGAGTGTAACCATAGGATCATAGTGATTATTATTATTAAGACTTAACAAAATAAACCGCAGAAGGAGGCTGCACAGACTGCCAGCAGCATCCTGTTATTATTGTAATAAGTAATGGATGTGCAACATGATTTATACATTCTTTTTTTCTGCTATCTGGAAAATAAGTCAAATGTAGACATGTGACTCCCAGGTACTGACTCTCTCCAAGTACAGCACAGTTTGTTCTATTGCATGCTTGTCAGTGGGACAGAAGACACTCTTACTGCCAGGATCTTTTTTGGCAAACCCCAGCGAGATCTTGTTTGTTATGATCAGAGCAAGGTCCAGTCCGCTGACCAGATTGTCTGCAGAGCCAGACCCCGCAGACAAGCTTGTGTAGGTCTATATTTACCGCTCACGACCTTATTCTGCACAGTGCATGCTCCCTTTGATTAGACTGTTAAGCAAAACAAACACTGGGGCTGTTCATACCTTGACCTCTGCAGCTCTATGGCAGAGTTGGCTACCTGTCCGCCCTCCAGGCAGCAGTAGTTTTGGGAGGCTTGCCTGGTGTAGGAGGCAGGTAGGATTCCCTGAGTGTAGGTCTGCAGCCTCCCCCGAGTCGCAGCTGGGACCGCGGAGAAAGGCGAGCTGAACATGGAGGGTCCGAAAGCATCCCCCTCCGGATCTGTGCCCGCCGACCCAGCGGTGGGACTGGGACCCATCCCAAAACTAGCCCTGTTGTTAGCGAGGAGAGCCTGGTTTGCAATAGCGAGCGCCTGGGCGGCCGTGGTCGCTGCTGCAGCCCCGGTGCCAGCTGCATACGCTGAACGCTCCGGGGAAACCAGGCTCTGTCTAGTCCTGGCTTCAAGAGAGTTATCCTCTTCGTTTTGATTGTCTGCATCGTCTTGCACGGGTCGTCCATCTAAAGAAATGTTACTGAGAAAAGACAGCGCCGCTTGCCTCCTCCTCGGGTCTATGCGTTTCCGCGTATGCTCGATACTGGAGTGCTTTATCTGTAGCGTGGTTGTGGATGTGTTGCTGCTCGTGGCAGCCGCCATGGTCCACGTACAGTGATCTGAGTCCCCCCTGCTGCGATCTTACCTTGATGACATTAATATTGTGTTGATCGTGCTTGTGTTGGTGAATGCCAGTGGCCTGTCTTTTAAGTACACGCGTTAAACTAGCTAAAAACAGGGAGGTCACGTGTGTCCAGTATTGTGGCAGCGCAAGGAAAAATTGGACCAATAGGCTCAGGGATATGTTTTTTTCTTTTCCTGCCTGGCGAAGCCTCCCCCTCTCTTTCACTAACAGGCTTTGCCAAAATTACGTAAAGCATAAAGCAATGCACAGGTATCTACCAAACAGATCGCATCCTGATCTAATTTAAAGCTGAAAACAAAGCGTGCTGTAATTCAGTCTATTGAGCGTCTTGTGCAACGGAGCCCATAAAGGGCTTGGATCATAGTTTAATCAGAAACCTGGACACATGAAAAGGCGTGCGCATGAAAAATCCAAATGAAAAGCTGCAGCAGACATGCTTACTCCCACCAGTCCGCACAAGGCTTGCAGTTAGATGCACAGTGATCAATGGATGTTGACAGAATGGGGCTTGGCTGTGTTTGTTTTGAGAAATAGATCATATTCTTAACTGTGCAAGTCAGCATCTCTTCAGCAATTGCGCCATCTGTCTGCTTGACACGGGCTACGTGTTTTCTCTTTGGCATAACTTCATTCAATATGCCATCTAGTGGCACTGGTGAACAATCACAATGATTTTTTTTTTTTTTTTTTTTTTTTTTTACATTTGTCCTGCTGGTCTGGCAATGAATTGATATCCTGCTATACCAAGTCCCTCCATTTCTCTGCAATACTTGCAGTAATATTACATGTAGTATATAGCTTCTTCCCAATTTGGAAGCCAGCCGATTTGCACCAATGTGACAAACTGACATGCAAGTTATTAACATCATACTCCCATTATGCTGAATATAACTCAGTGGCTCTCAATCATGTGTCCCACAGGCCCATATGTATGCAGGTTTTCATCCCAATTAAACACAACTGCAGCTGATTTCACTAATTTGCATATTTTCAACAAGACAGGAAGAACTAATTAGTGAATTCAGGGGGGGAAAAAACCTGTCACCATGTCTCTCAAACGTCAGACAAACTTACTCAAATCACATCAACAACCTCTGGAGAACAGCTGAGCTCAGCTGGATTAAAGATCATTTATTCACTTTCCATAAGTTTATTTTCAAATCCACCATGGCTCAGGATAAGAATAATATTCCTCATGTTTTGCAAGTTAAAGTACCTTAGTTAAATGAATATTTATTGAGGTAATTTGAAGACCAGGTCCTCATAGGCAGAACAGTCACACTCCTGGGTCCTGATTGGCTGAAAACAGCAGCTCCTCTCAGTCATACGAAGTAAACCTGCTGACTGGAGGTTTTTCACTGAGGCGTTACAGTTCAAATATTGAAAACTGGCCTGACTGGAAGGATTTTTTTTTCACTTATTAGTGCACAGTGCCTGCCAAGACTGAATGTTGTTGTGACATGTTGGCTGGAGTTAGTCTGAAAACAATACTGGATTTTTTTTTTTTTTTTTTTTTTCGCAAAGTCAGTAACTTTTAATTTAAGCAGTCAGACAAAAAATTAAACAATGTCTATATCTTTTACAATGCAGCACCATAAATTTAACAGTGTTACAGAGGTCTTTCATGATAAAGAAAACTGAATACTAATGGTGAACATTGTCCAATTCCTGTCCTCACCAGAATAATAGGCAGTCTTTCTACAAAACAAACTAATTCAAACCATGTTCTCCAGCAAAAGTTGGTGTAATAAACTGGTTAGTTTATTACATCTGGCATTATGGCTAAAAAAAAATGAGTGCATTACATTAACCTGAACATCCTTCAGTGATTTATTTTTTCCAGTAAAATCACTGTATTAAATGTATACTGATTCCTAATAGAATATGCTGTAGAGGTCCCCTACTAAGGTGCTTTTCAGAGACAGCAAAAACATGAACTTCACCACTGGATGTCTCTGTTGGATCTCAAATCTGCTTCTCATGTTTGTTTGCTCCCAGCTGATCTGACAGACAACATGGCTTCAAAAGATCACAAGGATTTCCAGACACATGAGGCAAAATGAGACTCACCTTTCAGTGCTGCATGCTGCATGTCAGCCTTATCAGACAGATTAATACATCCTTAATTACACCAAACAGAACACAGTTACTCATGTACACTATACTGCTATGTAAAGGTGTGAAGAGAAGTGAAAATATTTATGTCCTAATAAAGAGGAAAAAAGTTTTTCTCTTTAGTCTATGGGTATCTTGAAACTTGGATTCTGGTTTTCTGAAACACTGCAACACACACAGGTCATGACGGTTATGACATCTCCCTCATGATTTTAAGGAGTCATCATTCCAAGGCTGTTCTGGAAATGATCTAAATACAGTGAATGACACTTCATCTCCAATGGGTTTTTTTTTCTTTGTTATTTTTTGCTTTTTTTACACATTGATTTAATTTCACTTGTGCTCTCCAAGAACAAGAACAAGTCTGTTCTGTCTCATCTGAATAGTTATTGTACAAACATCCAAAAGCAGATTGCAGTGTGTAACTACAATGATCCAGCATTTTAGCCCGAGTTAACAGCATACAGATCAGGGCTGAGATGTCCTGCTAAAGACAGCGTGGGCAACAATAACATGTAGGAACTGCAGGTTGTTTGGCCGCAGTTAATCTGATCCCCGCAGCGCCGCGGCTCAGACTCCTGCCCTCGCCGAGAAACACTGAGCTTCCTGTGTTTGTGTGAAGTTTCCTACACATGAAGTGCTTCAGCACCTCATTGTGAGGGCTGCATGCACATTACTCTGCTATTACTTTCACATTGATTAAAGAAAAACATGCCATGAGCATCATAAATTTTCCCTAACTGCCTTGCAATGTAGAAACATAAAACAATAGCGGTGGTGGCTTAGTGGCCCTGGTATTGTGTGGCAGTGTAATTATTATGGTGCTATAGTAATAATGAAAGGGAGTCGTTTGAAAGAAGAATGAGAATAAGGTGAAGGGAGAGAACGTGGAAGGAAGAAGGCAAGGGTCATGAAAAATAACTAGGAAATAAAAACGTGTCATCCAGGTATTTATTTTTATATTAAAACCACATCCCTGGAATTTAGTTGTCAGTGGCAGACACTCCCATCCGATGACATAGTATTTAGTGTTTTTGTTAATCTTAGCCCTGGGAAAGTTTTCACCCTTTTTGTTTTTTATATCAATAACATTTTGAGCCATTGCAGGGTAAAGCAATTAAAATGCCTGCCAAGCTATTCCAGGAGTGTTATTGTCACTTGCCTTAGTTGGTGTTGCTGGGACACACACTTTGCTTGCATACGTCAGACGCACACACATACGCAGACACGGATGCACATAGTCACATACACAGTGAGGAAAGCCCTGGCTCCATGACAGCATCACCTATGGACTGCCTTAGCTCCTATTGTGCTCAAGCAGGAAAAAATATCTACGCTGACTGTTGGGTATGTGCCCAACTCTGCAAAGCCATCAGATATTTATATCATCTCAATTGGCATGATGACCCGGAGTGTTATTGTTTGATTTGAGACACTGAATTCTCCCCATATTCCCAAGTGCAGAGTCAAATCTATCAAAATTAGAGGCTGTGCTGCGATTAGGCATGTGTTGATGAAGGATTTAGATAAGAGCGAGTATGTGAGGCCGCTGCTGAGCGCTCACACGGGGACGGCTTGTCTTAATGGGACCTGGGTCTTATCAGCTGAATCTAAAGAGCTCACTGAAGTTCACCTCGGCTCAATCACAGGCTTCCAGATGACATTTATATAACCCAATGATGTACTTAATGGCAAGGACCGCTCACTTTCTCAGGAGTGGAAATAGACGCTTTGATTTACAGTTGAGGGAAAATCAACATATGTTTATTCAGTTTATTAACCCCTTTAACTCGAATGTCCTCTTAGGTAGCCTCAGAGTTAGAAAATGTCACATCCATATTCTGTATCTGCTGGTTGCAGCGCTTCATTGAGTTTACATCAGACTTAAATTGAGTGAAATATTCGAACCAAAGATGCCATTGTTTTATGGCTGCACCATTACATCAGATGAAAAATATCTAGATGTCTTGTGCATCATGCTATACACATTTCCCTGTAATCCAGCAGGACATATTTGGTATCTTTGGAAACCTTGGGATCTCCACTAGAATTTAAAATAAAGCAGTGAGTGATTGCACAAAGCTCAGCCACGCAGCATGGATTTGTAACGTCAAACCCACCGTTGGCACAGGCAGAGTTTGGGGAGTGATGTGCATTAACCCGCCTTTATGAGAAAATAATCTCAGGGTAATGTGAACACTGTTACCCTGAAATCTGAAAGTAAGGATACCTTGAAGTGAAACTGCATGTGTCTGCCGTGTGACACAGACAGATGTGCTTATCCTGGGTATACAGTTAGAGGAGGAGGAGGGAATAGGAGGCGTGGAGAGGTGGGGTCTGCGGTTGTGGCCCAGGATTGATGACTCTGTTATGGGTCGCGAAGGAAGCCCACCCGCGTGCCACAGCCCCCCAACATCAAACATGCCGTATTACGGTGATCTATGGAGATGGCTGGGCAGCACTTTCAACTGAGTCAGGCCAGGTCCATCAAAGGATTTATCTCTTCACAAGATTAAAGGGGGCCAAGGCGTCTGCCAAACAAAGGCTAACTCAGAGGGTCAGCGCAGGTCTCGGTGTGAGAGATTTATACCGAGGCCGCCTTCAGATCGTAGGAGGACCCAGAGGACGTCTCAGGCTCTGTGACGTCTGCCTCTCAAAGCTGAAAGCTAACCAGACCTGCTGCACCACGAAGTTAGCATGATGCTCACATGATGTCACCAGAATGCAGAATAACAAAAATACGGCCAATTTAAAAAAAAAATGGCTTGGTAATAAGATACCTCTGCATGCTATTGCCATGTAACTCTAGGAATTTACACACTACGGTACATGTTCAGCAATATCAGCTAACGCTATAAACACATTAGCACATACTTGCCTTCAGACTGAGAGGCAGGCAGGGTGTAAGTTATTCAACCCTCCTTTATATTTCTGACATGTTCCTGGCATCGTTCAGGATTCCACAGTAATGAGGAAATCACTTTTTGGGAACATTAGGTCAGTTATTTTTTCATATTTCCCTTTAAATAGTAAGTTGGAAATTCAGTCCTGATCACTTAACTGGCCGTCGTGAAACTTTCAAATGCTTTTTTTTTAAATTTTCATGTTACATCCAATGACTGTTGCTGTCACCCCTGCACTCATTATTAGTCATTCTGTAATGTTGTAGGCCTAGGAATGTAAACTTATTCCACTGTTGTGCTCACTGAGAGCTGACCCTGGCCGAATGCCTGAAACAAAAATGTGAGTGTGAATGCTCTGAATTTAAATTACATTACGGTCGGGAAACAAATAATAAACCATTTGCTCTTTTTAATGTAAATTGCCTTCCTTCTATCTGTATGTAACAGCTCTCCCGGCTGCGAAGCGAATTAACCAAATGCAGACATGAAAAACAATCTGACCACAACATGATTGCATCCTCAAGAATTTCCCATATTTATTTGTGTTGTGGATGAGATTGCTTCTTTTTAAGAGTATTAGCCAGTGTTTTTGGTAACATACTTTGCTGTCTAGCTCAGAATGAAAACACTCATTTATATTCATTTGGGGGGGTGTGTGGGTGAGAAAGAGTGGGCTAGTGGCAAGATATGACCAGGCACTGTAATAGGCTAGCTGGGACAACACAGGCGCTCCCACGAGAGCATGAAACTTTTAAATGAGGTGAGATCCAACCCTGGTTAATATAAAAGAGCTTTAAATCAAAGTGAGACACTCGCAGGAATGTACATTCACTCAGCTGACCATTTACAAACATTTGTTTCACCCAGGAATATTTGTCACACTAATAAAATCAGTGGTTGGGAGTGTTGGCTGATCTTAAGAGGGGAATGAAATGAAGGAGAAAATGGTTTTTTATTCAATTTCCAGCAAAGGCGGCTCTATTAAAAGCAGTCACTCCAAAATGCCTAGGAGATTTTTCTACACCTATTCCTTTGTGAAGTCACCATACTGTGTCTATTGTGTGCATAATTATAACTGAGATAAGTTGTTGTTTAGTGAACACAGCATTATTTCCCCTGAGAAATATGCAGTTAGTTTTTTTTTTCCTAAGAGAATCTCATCAGTTCTGCAAATTCTGAGTTTTTAATTTAATTCAGACGCATTCAAAGAGCAAAGCCCTTTACGCTTTGTGTGCATCTGTGTGTGCAAGTCTATATGTTATGTCTGTCTGTTGTATGTGCACACACGCCCATCTGTGTGTGTGCGTATCGGTGTTAGCACAGTGTTGCTACGTGCAGCTCCACCAAGCCTTGCCCAAAGTGGGAGGAGAGTATTTGCGCTCACAAAGTACAGGGCAGGGTCAACACCGCCTGAGCCAGAGGAGACGTTGTGCCTGGCACCACCACCACACACACACACACACACACATACGCACACACACACAGACACACACACACACACACTAGACAGGCAACCTTGAGAATCAGCCAGGATAGAACAGAATGTGCATTAAGGAGGTTGTCTCGCTTGTTTCTCTTCCCCTCTCCTCCATCTTCTTCCTCTCCCTTCCATCCAAACTACCCAAACTACACAGTCGGACTGGAAAAAAAAAAAAAAAAAAAAAAAAGTGAATGAGGCGCTGATTCGGACGCAAATTCAGCCCTTCCTCATTAACGCTACTTCCTATCTACTTTACAGTGTTTACAGTAAAGTCAGTGAAAGCAGAGAGGACGTGAAAAAAGTTGAAACTCACACAGGCAGCATTTCACTAGTGTTTGTTTCTTAATGTCAAGAACGTTTTTAAGGCCGGGGAGCAATACGCCAAACCCGAGCCCTCACTCCGCTTCTTCCCTCCTCTTTCATTCACTCTCAAACCATTTTAGTGCTGCAGGTCACATGGCTAAACTTTATCTTGTAAACACCCATAGCGAGGTTTTACCTTGTGCTAAAGGTCTTGCTTTAACAGTGAGCCCAATGAGGAGCAGATGAGGGGAGTTGTGATCTAAGGTTTATAGGTGTGCCTGTGTCAGGTGTGCTGTCATGTAGGCTTTGGAGAATCTATTGCAGGTCCTGGGACTGTGGGATTAGCAGAATCATGCCCTACTTTGGAGCCCCAAGTCCAAAACTTTACCCTGACAGGTAAATTTAAAGGGTACGTTTGGTATTTTTCAGCCCAGGAGGTATTAAAAATCGAATACTCGTCATTTATACAGCAACTGTATACAGCTTTACAGCGAGCAGAAACGTACCACTTTGGTGCTGCTTCTTGGAAGCTCTCAGCACAATCCAACAAGTGAATGTCCTTTTTGAAAACTGCAAACTCACAGCAGAGTCCAATACATCTCAGCAGGGTGGGAAACAGTGTTTTATTGCAGGTTTTATTTAGCATTTACAATAAAACATTGCTCATTGAACACCGTTCCGCTGCTAAGTCGCCTAATACTGCTTTGGAACTCCAATTGGATGCTTTATTCTTTGCTATGAGTTTTCTGTTTTCAAAAAGGACATTTATAATGTTTTTTTTTTGAGGCTGCAAACGAGCGGCCTGTTGGATTGTACCAAAGGCTTCTCCTCACTAAAGCTAATGCTGAGGTTATAAATGATGGGTATCAACATTTTAATGCAGCCTTTAAGTGAAAACAGAGTCTTTTTTTCCATCTGGTAGTAGAGCTGTTATGAATACTAGCACCCATGCCAGGAAATTTAATCATTTTGTTGTGTACTGACACATTAAAAATGCAAATGATCTGTGTCGCCTGTATCAGAATTAATTTCCACATACACGTTCTCAGTTATAGGATCCCTTGAAAAAGCTCGTCACCTTGTCAGAACGACTCAAAATTGCCGGCCGTTTCTTCTTGGAGCAGAATCTGTTATGGCTCCCTGGTGCTGTTGATGAGAAAGGGTTTTAGCGAGAGAAGAGAAAACACAACCAGCCGCTTTCAGGCATTCTACAACGCATTAGGTCATGAGAATTGGAACTCGTGCTGTTTAAATGATGAAATGGCTCACCAATGGGACCTCGATCGAGGGCCGCACAATTGGTCACCAAGAGGTCATCTCCATCCAAAGAGAGAAGGAATGATAAATACACTAGGCTCCACACAATTATTGAATTTCGGTGTTCTCTCTTTTTTTTTTTGGTCCTGCTCAACAGTAGAGCAAATGAGCTTGTTCTCGAGGGCGGCTTAGGTTCGAACATGAGCTTGTTATTCGTGTGGGAATTCCATGTGACAGACACGCAGAGAGCGACGAGGGCCAGAGAACAGAGAGGTCGTAGCCAGACATCAGAGCTATTTTTGTTTGTAGAAATTCAGAAGTGGTCCTGTTACCCTGGAGGCGGCTCGTGTTTTCCATATAGCTCAGCGACTTGGCAGGCCTCTGCAGGGGCCGTTTCACATTGAGCCCCCTACGCTCCCCCTCCCCTCCCCACTCATGCTCCTCTTTCCCCCCCTTCATCCCCCCACCCCCCTCCTCCTCACCCTCTATCCTCCCACCATCCTCCTCTCACCCCCAGCAGGAAAACGCTCGCGGCCCGCCATGGAGACAGCCTGACTGCGCAGGCGGCCAGAGCAGATGCACTGGAGATAAGTTTGTGTGCGTAAGCCGGGCCGCGACCCTCGGCGGCAGGACATTGACCAGATCCTGTCAGCAAGAGGGCAAGAGCTGGCCCGGCACCTCCTCTCCCAGTCACCCCCACCTCCTTCCACATCTCCAACCCCATCCTCCAGCCTGCCTGCCTGGCTTCCCCACCAGCCCAGCAGAGGCCAGAGGGGCGGACAGGCCCCCTGGAGCCAGAGCTTTCCTCTGGGATCCTGGACAGCAGCTCTCTAGTCTCCCCTGCACCTACTTTGAGGCACAGTAGCGGTGTGACGCCACACACACACACACACACACACACACACACACACACACACACTTACACACAAAGTCTACCAAGCATACAATAGGTCCCCCGGATAACTTCCCTTGTCCCACAGAAAGCTAATGGATAACAGTGTGTATGACAGGCTTTGCGACAGAGACGCTGAGCCTCTTATGAAAACACCATCCTTCACACTGCATCAGCACTTTCTGGTTTCTTTTGTCTGTGGAGTGGTTTTGGAGGAAACGCCTAGGGTGGAAATATGAATGATTTGTCATGTGAAAGGATAGCTGGTGGCACCAAGTGGCGACGTTTATAGAAAGAAGCTTAATTTATTTGCGCAGCCTAGGTTTTTTTTTTCCCCAGCAGGATAATATACAATAGGATCTCCTTTTGTCTCATTTTCAATAACGGGTCATTAATCCAAGAGAGTCGATGAAGCTGAGTAGACATTTACCTTTGATGAAAACACCATCAGAGGACAAAGTTTGAAAAAAAAAAAAAAGTTTCAACAAGAAATTATGGCATAAGGTTGACGGCTACTATAAAGAAAAGACCGATCTTCTTGTTGGGTGAAAGCAGGCCAATCCTCCTACATCCCATAATGCCAAGCAATACCAATGACTTCCTGACTCCATCTAAGTGCTGGGCCCTCAAGGGCCATGGGCCAAGATAAAAGAACTGGCACAACTTGAAATGCCGGGGGGAGGTATTGAAAATTCGTCTGCTTTGAAGTACAGCTAATTGAGCTTTCACTAGTTTTTATCTCTTCTACGGACTATATTTAGAGCAGTGTGGACTGACTGGCTTCAGTGGGATCTCACTAGCAACTCGCTAGTAATAAGCCAGAGCCCCAAAGTTGGTAAACAGAAATCACACACAGCACCGGTTGGCATTCAGTCCCTCTAAAATAGTTAAACAATGAACAAAAATGCAGTCAAACATCAGCAGCTTTTGGATTTGGAGTAGTTGGGAAACAAATTCCTTTGGTGAAATCATACTGCTCTTGCTGCTTATTTCAAATTTCAGCATCATAAATCTCTCTGTCGCGTATGATGACTGTAGGTACTTGTTACTCACCTTGCATCATGCTGTGGAACACCAATGCATCCCTCCTCCTGCCCTGAATCATAACCCACTACCACAATTCATCTCTCAACGGAGAGCACACTCCTCCACCCACGGCAATAAGAAGCTAGACCCGACTCCTCATAGCTGGAAGGTTAAACCTAGTTTGTCATCAGATTCCAGTGGGAGTGAGGGATGAAGACGTTGTGCAAAGAGCAACCAGGCCCGTTCACAAGCGGCATCTGACTCCTACTGACGCCTCTTCCAGGAAATCTCACCATCAATTCCCTTTGAAACCAGAGTCTCCATATCTGTCAGGGGTTTTTACTCTTCTTCTTCTTCTTGCTTGGTTTATGGAGAAACTGGGTCTTACGGCCACGTGTGAGCATCACCTGTGTCTTCCACTAAGATCCAAAACACATCAGGAGAAAGTGTTTTTAGCTTAGTTTAGTGCAAGTTATTTAAATTGTCTAATTCCTAAACACTTAACATCATTGCTCCATCAAAAGTCCTGGTTCATCATGATCCTTGTTCTTTGCAATGTGATGAAATGGGCCAAATACAACGGCGTAATAGGGTCACTGTAGGGGGAAAACAAAATTACTCAACCGGGGGGAGGAGGAGTAATATTTGGAGGGAAAAAAAACTTTGTGAGAATTTGTGAGAAAAAAACCTGAAAATTCTGAGATTATAAGGGACCAAATTGATGAGAAAAACTCTGAAAAATACTTTTTCTTATACTTATCTCTTTTTTTATACTCTACTTTATACTTATGATGGAACCACATTGTTTGACTTCAGACTGCTACTCCTTGTGTATCAGTATCATGTATTATCAGTTGACTTCATCAAATTATACTTTGGAGTCAGAATCAGCGTGTCATTTTCTTCTGAACAGGCCCAAGACACAGCAACGTCTCTTCAAAATCCAGATGTTTATGATAAAATTGCGATTCTGGGCTAAAATCACCAGGATTTCCTTGTTATTAAATCTGATAGTATAAGAAAAAAATATTTATAACCTCAGAATTTTCAAATTTTTTTCACTTTACCAAATTTACCACTTTACTGTCAGAGAATATTCATTTGTTTCCTCCTAAATTTTTGAGTTTAATCTTGAAAATTCAGAGGTTTTCCCTCAGAATATTACCTAGACTCTATCTATCCAGACAGATAGATTGATAGATATAGACATAAAGACAGATAAAGATAGATATGTGTGGGTAATTTCCAATAATTATCAGATGGTTTACACAAACTAATCTCTTCCAGATGCAGGATTTCTGCATGCTGCTTTATTTAAATCTAAACTCTTCACACTTTCATTAGGAAAGCCTTACAACCATTTGTATGTCTGACCAGTCCAACACTGGTGAGGAAGCATTTCTACTCTTTACATCGTGCTCATGTGAATAAACAGGTGCACCTGCCTGTCACCCGCTGATAAATGGCATCCAACACCAAACCATAAAGTGTTTCCCATCAGAATCACACGCATATGTAGCCACCAGTGTGTATCAAATGCATGGCGGAGATGATTTTGTACATGCTGTGGTGAATTTTTACAGGGAATGGGGCGCCCAGTTATCGGACACCAGTGAGAGCGGCGTGAAGCTCCACAGAGGTCAGAGTTTGATGCTTAAGGCCTGATGTCCACACCGAGGTAGAGCTTTGTTTTTGCTGTGAATCTTCTGTAATAGCCTCCTTTTGGGGATATTAAGCATTTGCTGTCCGTTCATTGTGTGCGTGCTCTGTACATGTTTTCCCGTGAGAGGATATCTACTATTTATTTTGCTTTGTTTTCTCCTGTCATGAAAATTAATGGGGGCTTTTACGAGAGAAGTCCATAATTGCTTTAACATAACTCATGTATTTCAGTTTCAATTAGCAAGTGAATGACCATGTTCTTGAGGGAGTGTCTTGTTTCAATTAACATTTAAACAATACCATGCCTTAGCACGGCGCACAGCAATCAAGGGAATATGTTTTCTGTTCTTATGAGCTTGTCTTTCAGCACGAGCCAGTTTTTCGTAACGAAGGATATTCAAGATAGAGTAAATATTACAAAATGTTGGGTTACTTCCCAGATTAAATGATCAATGATCTTAAGGGTAATTTTTTTTTTCCTCCTAGTCTTTTGAGACAGCGAGAGAAACATTAGCGTGAGATATATGGCGTTATTTACCATAGTTATTGCCGAGCTTCCCTCACTTTGGCTGAAATGCATCTATGTTGAGTTTGGTTTGGATGGGAGATGATCAATGGAAGGTTGCCATTGATTGGAAAACATGTAAAGACACCACTCCAAGTTTATTATAACGGCTCTTTATGTTCCAGAGGATTTTTTTTTTTTTTTTTGTCCAACTACATACCTTTTTCACAGCAGCCATTTTGGCACGTAATAGCAGGGTAAACACCGATGACATTAATCAAGGTGCAGGTCCATTTGGGTGTAACTGAGTTAGCGCCCCGGTGTTGTGCATGCTGGTTCACTGGAGTGGCTGTGTTACACCCAAATGAGGCAAATTAACGCCATCACTGCACCTAAGTTTACCCTTCTATTTCAGGTTAAAATGGCTGCTGCGCAAAAGGTCGATTCACCTTTCGATATAATGAAAAAAATACTATTACCATTGAGGCCGCAAAGTGCACAATGACTCATCTTGATTATGTTATACAAGCAGCTCTTCGCTTCTCTGTGCACAACCTGAAAAGACCTAAGAGAGGAAACCTGCTCTATTATATTACTATTTTACGTCAGGCTATGACTAGACGAGTAGAAAGAAAGCCGGCTGACATCAACATCCGCTGACTAAAAGTGGACCGGGGGGAATATTGTTCTCCCCTGTTTACCTCACACACTCACGGGCCTTTAATCTCTAATCCCGCTCTAACTCCTCAGACAACACAGGCCAACGACCCCATTGTATGGAGGGCCGCGTCACTCTCTCAAGGTGTGTGGTTAACCCCTACTGTACATACGAGCAAACACTGGATCAAAAGCAGCCACAGAGGGTGTCTGCAGGTGAGAGGTCAGCGAGAGGTGAAGGCTCAGCGGCGGGCTGGACAGGCAGGCCGTTGGAAAAAGTCAGCGGGAGAAGATTTTTCATGCCCCTAAAATCAATAAAAGTCCCGTTGTGGCTTGTGGAACACACCGCGGCAAACACCAGTGCTGCTTATTATTATGTGAGAGAGTAACACAAAGCATCCTCATAAAGGGATCGTTGAATTACGTGGATTTTAGACAGGCACTGTTGTGTACTGACATGCTGCGTGTTGCTGTGTAACTAACAAATCTACAAAAAAAAAAAAAAAAAAAAAAGAGATCGTAACATAAAATCACATCCGAGATTTTAAAAGTGCTCTATGCAAATTTGCAGAGCGTCGATTAAAGTGATGGCAGTTTAGACTCACCTGACAAAAAAAGGTGGAATAAGCATCTAATCCATCACTTCAATCAACCTTAAGCAATTTTGTGCAGTAGCAGTCCACTTTCCTAACTGCTGCTCATACGTTGAAGTGTGTGCAGTGCAAAAAAACCCAAAATAACAAGACATCTTTTCTAATTCTTTTGCTTGTTTCAAACACATTCCAGTCACCACAGCCTATGTACCTTAATGTTTTGAGCTCTAATCAAGTCAACTATTGTTTCACATTCTTCATCCTTCATCTGTCATCCTCCACGCTAACACTGCCTCAGCGTGCTACAATTATGACAGTGCTGATGTGAAGAGGTCAGGCAGCAATTGAACCTACACCTGGTTAACTAGCTCACTTACTAACAAACCTTTCCTTTATTCAACCAGTCAAATGGATACAAAAAAAAAAAAATAATTTGTTGGTTATACTTACATAAACATACATAATTAAGTGCTTCATTTCTCTTTCCCTCCACAGCATACATGTGATAATATGGTAATAAATCTCAAAAGCCAAAAAAGCAGATTATGCAGGACATGATGTAGTTAGTAGTCTATGCATTGGGTTCTGCACTTGCCTCAAAATGCATACCAGAAGTCTTAGGGAGGTGACTTTATTGTAGTTAATAGTAACTGGAAGAAAATTATTTTTATGATTCTTTTCACATTGTTAGTGCATCACTAATGCTGAATTCACACTACAAGACTGTAGCTCTGATTCCCCATTTTCTGCCAATATTTCAAGAGTGCTGACAGAAGGCCCAGATGAGAGGCACATCAGCATTTGCTTGCCTCTTGCAAATCAACACTAGATCAATATGTGTGAGCTGTTCAAAGACACCGTCTGAGAGACTCGACGATGCATCACAGACGCCCGAAAGACATCAAGCAGGCTAAATATCTGGAGCTGTCGCAAAGTCCAAATGCTGTACAGTGATCTGACCACTCATGTAGGGTGTGCTTAGTATGACGTGCAAATGACTTTGTGCTGAGGTGAAGGATCCTCTGGTGTGTATGTGAGGTGAACCCCCAGCCTCACCCTCATCCCCCAACAGATACACACACACACACACAAACACACACAAACACACTCCTCAGCAGAGTCCCACCAACAGAGAATAAGCTACAGGACCACACAAACTGTATTTACGCCTTGCATTTCTCGACATAAACATTGGTGCTTATTAATTGAGCTCCTGCTGTTTGTGAACTGCTGTGCATCGCCAGTGTGGGTTTTGGAGAACAAAGCCGTTTTGCTGCAGATCCCTCCTTGCCTGCTCCCTCTGCTGCCTCACTAATTGAGTGATTCTGTACAGGGCTCAGACACACCGCCCCTACGAGTCTATCTGACTGGGCTATTATCGGAGTGGCTGTCAGACGTGGGTCCAGAGCGGCTCGTGTGGAATGCAGCCTACAACTGTGGGCCAGTAACAGACCCTCTGCCTCCTCGGGCCAATCAGTCAACAGGACCCCAGGGACCATTTTCAAAAACAATCACTCTCTCTAAGTAGTCGAGAGGTGCCAGGGCTAATTATAAACAAACTATTGATGTTCCAGCAAAGGATTGTGCAAGACTGTGCCAGCGCGGTAAATGTGTATGTGTGTGTGTGTGTGTGTGTGTGTGTGTGTGTGTGTGTTAGGGTCACAGGAAGGTTCTGCTTGACAGAGCATTCAATTGGCCATTTAACAGACCTCACCCGAAGTGATGCAGCATCAAGATAGCCACAGACTCTCAATGACAAGTGGGCTACTTGCATTTTTTTTTTCAAGTGACTCACAAGCATAGTGAATATTAACTAAGTGAATAAGAGACTAATAAGCAGGAAGACAATAATAAAAAAAAACTCCCTGTGGTCATATTGTTACAGTTGTGAGTATTAGGCAAGCCGAAGATAACGCTCTAAAATTTAGAGGGAAAAAATATTATAAATAATAGGCTACTTCTGCAGCTTGACATTATGCACAAAATCCAACAACAAGCAAGAAAAAAAAATGAATCCCAGCCGTCACACTTCAGTTGCTAGTAATACGGAAAAGTGCCTCTCTGGGTCGTTGTACACAGAATTTGAAAATGGCTCTCAAGCAAACACTCTGACTGATTGCTTAAACCAAAATGACTAAAACCCCAGGCAAGTGATTCATTTCTACGATTGCAGCCGTAGAACGACATCCGATAAATCTCATGTCACTGCAAAGTGTTACCACTGTGGGCAGAACCACTTGTAAGTAGTGTATTTGGGTCTAAATCATGCGATAAGAGTGTCACCGCGGGCCCTCGGCTGTGTGACAGAGACAGAGAGCAGAGTGACAGACACACTCCAGAGCCAGAGAGTCCCATCCTCCTCCGGTTAAAACAACAGCCTTTCCAAGGAGACTATCGCTGTATGAAACACGGCCCGGTCCAAGAGAGACATATTTATTTTGGTATGGGCTACATTTCTTTCCTTTAAGTAATGAATTAAGAAAACACAGGGCCTGGCGCTGGGATGCGGAGATGTGTGGGAGAGAGCTGCGTGCACGGTCCCATCGCAAGAGGGAAAGAAACGGGGGCGCGGGGAGAAGGGGTCCAAGGATAGGAGGATCCCCTCATTCTTTCATTCCCTGACCCCAGACCCCCCCCCCCCCCCCCCAACTCCCTCCCTCCACCACCACGCCCCCACCCATTCCTCTGTGAAGTGAAGTCATGTTTTCAGTGCGCCATCCCAAGGAGACAGCCAAACATGGGAGGACTGGATGGAGTGGGAGACGGAGAGTAGTGGAGTTCAGGGGAGTACCGGGATGTCTCTAGAGGAGACTAAAACACCCCTGTTGACGGCAGTTCTTTCAGTATGTGTGAACATGCATAGAGGGAGGACAGCAGCTGTGTGTTTATGTGCTTTACAAGCTTGTGCACATCCGAGGGTGCAGGAGCTCGTATTTGCATGCATGTGCGACTCCACGTGTGTTTTAGGGGTATCGGCTGAGGTCAGGACAATGTAATATAGGTCAGCCAAACAGATTCAGGAACAGCCTCCTCCCCTGCGCGCCCTCCAGCAGAACACCTTCTGGAGAGGGGTTAAATAAATGTTAGTGATGTGATAACCAGCCTGTTTATTGAGGGGCCACCAGCAGCACAGCTAGCAGGGCTGCTTGAGTTTCCTCTTTGATGATGTCATATCTTCCCGTTACACACCCCTCAAGGCAAACCCTTTCTTCTCCATCACTCCACCGTTACTAAGTTTGTCGGAAACACGCATAAAAGAGTGACGTTGTAAGAGAACCCATAGAGGGACGTTGTAACTTTACTGCACAAATATTCTTAAAGGCACTCAATGTAGTTTGGGACCACTGGTGGCGCTGTAGTGCACACTGAGAAAACTGGGTGCCTGTTTTGTTCGTTCTTCCAGCACGCCAAATGCATTCAACATGTTTACAAGGACACACGCAATGTGTTTTGGTGAGAAATGTATATGTAAACAAAACCAAGTGTGTTAACAATGAAAACTACATGGGGCTCTTTAAATTGTGTGCTCTCTCTGCACATTTTGTGGCGTGGCCAATGCTGCAGGGACCTAGTGTGACCGTGGATGACACTTGATCTACTCTGAACTTGATCCAAGACCCATTTGATCATTATTAATGCATTCTGCAACAAACCCATCCAAGAAACAAATGTTTGTACAATGTTTCTCAAGGCTCGGCTCCTCCACATTTTTAATGAGCTAATTACAACAAGCATGTTTTCGCTCTGAATGTGTTTGGACCAGTGAGCGTTTGATGGAAGGCGACGTGCAGAAGGCCAAGTTCAACATGAGCCCAAACAAGAAAAAAAAATTTGATTTTACGACACGGTCAAAACTCAGCATTTTGGGAACGCCACATGCCAGGAAGATATTTTAGATCTCGGTTTCAGAGCACGATGCAGGTTGCAGCTGTGGTTGTCTGTGGACATCAGGCACTAATTTACAGAGGTTTCCAGCAACCTGCAGCTCGTGCCAACATCCATTCGACGACAGAACAGCTGCTGGTGAGAATTAGCTGTGATATCTGAAGTTAGACCATCACACAATATAAAAACCTCGAGTCAGTGAAGGTGTAAAAAATATTTAAATGATCCTCTACCTCAAAAGCTGTCTTAATCTCAATCACTCCATTTCCAAAATGTATCTTTAAATGCAAGGGTCAGCGCTGCAATATTACATTTCCTTAAATCCTTATGATATAATACTGTATTTAATCAAAAATGGAATGATTTAGAATAATCAAACTAATGTTGTAGGCAGACTTCTAGTATGTAATTCTATTCACAATTTTAAAATATAGAAAAAGTAAGTCTCTGTTGAGAAATTACACAGAATTGGTTTCTGCTGTTGATAACATGAAAGTAAAATATATAATTCCTTTTGCCAGAGCGGCAAAGTATACGTTTGGGACAAACACCTGACAGTACGTCACTGCTTTTTAAAAGAATGTGTCACCTCCCGTGGTGCTCCATTTTATATGTCCTTTTTTTTTTTTTCTTTTTACTTTAAACTTCTCATAAACCCCCTTTCGAAAATGTTCCAGCCCTAGTTGGCTCCCTCTTAAGTCTTCACTTTCTCCTCCTTTTTCCTGTTTCCATGTGAAAAACAGAGGTCTGGAGGTGAGTTTCAGTTCAAAGTTGAAAAGGGCACCATTTGAAAACACTGGCAGGTATTCAACAAGCATGGTGCATTTATGATAACAGGCAAGTTGACTTGGTGCTCTTGAGCGCCGGCTGTAGATTTAGTGTAACACCGAGTGTGGAGCAGAAAGGGGGAGAGATATGAAGTGCCTTCGCTGTCAAGGTCAGTTTGCTTGCTTGTATGCAGAGTATGTTTTATTCAACTTACTTGGCAATGGCAAGGCTGTACCAAACACCGCCGGTCTCTTTGGACATGGACTGCAGTCAGACAGCTGAATTGTGCAGTGTAAGTGAAAGCTTGCCCTCATAACTGCTTAGTGTTAATACTGCAGGAATTCACTGGAATTTTGTTTTCATACATGAGGACGGGAAAGGGTAACAGTGGAGGCATAAATCAGGCTCTTTTTTTCTCTCTCTTCTGAATAAGTGACCGTATGAGTGTAATAATAAACATCTCAGTCAGAGATTGATGTTGGATGGGCCTGACTCAGGGCACGTACTTGTTAATCCACACACAGGCTGTGCCCACCTCGGGCACCGCTCTCCGCAATTCCCACATTATTTGGGCCGAAACAGGAAGAAATGACAGACATAATTTCCCTCTGATCAAACAATGTTGATCCTTACATTAACACGACTGATGCAATCTGTGCTGAGTACAAAATAATTGAATGTGCTGAAATTG
Organism: Myripristis murdjan; assembly: GCF_902150065.1. Taxonomy (NCBI): domain Eukaryota; kingdom Metazoa; phylum Chordata; class Actinopteri; order Holocentriformes; family Holocentridae; genus Myripristis; species Myripristis murdjan. Next base: position 23,067,918 of record NC_043996.1, on the reverse strand, counting down.
GGAACTATTTTGAGGTATTTCCTCTCTTTAGAGCGACAGGGCAGATTGGCTTAATTAAGGAGGGAAAAACAGGAAGTTTTAAAGTCACGTCTATAATTAATTGGTCGCCTCAGCCAAAGAGTCTGCCTGGTCAGCCTTTGTAGGGAGAACAAGGAAGTGGTCCTGTTATGTTCAAACACTGTGTTCACATGTAAGAATTTAGCATGTGCTACTGTAGATGCACCAGTGCCAAGTTTTAAGATGCTGTTTTGTATCAGAGTGATTGCTTATAATATCTTATAATATCAGTGTAATTACAAAAGAGAGCAGTGACCATTTAGATTGGAAGTCAAACTGTAAAAAAACTATTAATGCAATGATGACATGGATAATAAAAACAAACAGCTCTGTAGTGTCTCTGCAGTTAGTGGTTGGTCAGTTTGCAGTGACTGGCCATATCTTCTGGTTGGGAGCTTGCCATGTGTCAGCCATGATTTATTCTAGTTGCTCATTTTGTTATCAGCAGCCTTAATAAGAGGTCTCAGCAGAGAGCCATCCAATCAGCAGGCAAGGGTGGCCTCATTCGGCTCCTCTCTCAGATCTCCCATCCTGCATTTTATCCTCCGTCCCCGCTATGTGGCTCCACGGCTATCTTGAGTTCTAGATGAAAATTTATTGCATTTCAAGACTTCAGTGAGCCAAATGATGTTTACACAAGCATACCTCACTCAGAGAGAGTGTGGGGCTAAAGTCTGGGACACCGCATTGCATTCTGGGCAGGAAGGAGGGGCCGGTTAAATCCCACCAAGCTTCATAGCCCGTACTTGACCCAAGTGACTAAAAGCTATGACTCCATGCAGATTCTCCAGAAGCCTGGAGCCACAGCACTGATACCAGTCAGGAAATCAGGGTTTCCCCTCACCTCTGTAGTGAAGTCAAACAAGCACACACACACACACACACACACGCACAGAGGCGTTCATGCACACACACTCCCCTCCATGTCTTGTCACACACACACACGTGCACACATGCCATGCAACATTTGTCATCGGTCCCTTTGGCTGGGAAAGTTGTGAGGACGTAGGAATGCTGACCATCCCTGTCTGCCTCACCTTACATTGTTCTCTCTCTCTCTCTCTCTCTCTCTCTCTCTCTCTGTCTCTCTGCTGCCTTTGACAAAGTGACACACGTGAGAGAAAGACACTGAATGCTCACAATACAGGGGTCATTCCACTTGGGATGGACGAAGCAGTAATTTTAAAGATTTACATTTTTGTTATCACTAAACTTTCTAATTGTGAAAATGTTTTTTTGGCCCTCCGGATCTCCTCATGAGCACTTTTTAAAATTTGACATACCAAAACAAAGATTTTCTCCTATATTTGTGTTAACAGCATTTATATTTCTACCTTTATGTAAATAATCTATAAATTTAAAAAACATAGAAAAGCTAATACTGCAGTTAAGTTAAGTAAGTCATTTTGTCATTACATAAAGAGTATAAAACCATATTTTGATTTTTTTTTTATAATAATTTGCATGATAAGCTAACTAGCTAGCTAGCTCAGCTATTCAACTAAATCAGAGCTGATGGGTAGCTAACTAATATATATCCTAAATATAAAAATATTACAAAGTCAAATGTTGACGCCTGTTCATATCAGCACATGGAAGTGTGTCAGATTTCAGCGAGTGTAGTTTGTCTGCTGGGAGTCATGAGAAATTGTGTAAACATGTGTGAAGTCGTGCTCCCAAATTCCATGCCACGACATCCTTGCTTGACAAAATTTAAATGCTCTTAGGTCTCATATAATAATTTGAAAACTGGGACTGAACACAGAATCATCTGCAAGGCCTAAGTTTTATAACCATGATTGACAGCTGATCATACGTCATCAGGCGAGAATTTGTTCTCCCCGTTGAGAGAATGATTAGCATATTGCTTGTTGACATATGTTTAATTGATTAAAACAGGCCTGCTACGATTTCACTTTGTTTTGTTTTTAAAAGGCTGGGGCTCTGACAGAAATACTCCGGGAAGTATTGCATTTGGCGGCGAGCTCAGGTTCCCATACACGAAAGGCAACGAGCTTAATTCAAAACGCCTTGGACACAAGGCTGACTGTTGGGCTGGTAGGAGCAGGAGAGATAGCGGTAACCTTGCTCTGAACTCGCAAGAATCTCTGAGTACTCCTTGGATTGCCGCCGCAGAAAATACTTAAATGAGTTACATGATTTAGTGGCTGAGTTTCAAAGCGCAGAGCCTCAGACAGACAAAGAGCTTGGTAATGAAATAGTCCTCTCCATTAGAGAGGAACAGAGCTCCCTCTGACAAAACTGTCGTTGTTGTCTAGGAATTTGGCCTGATTTGATAGTCAAATAGTGCCAGGCGTTTGTAACTTACACTGCACACGTCATGTTGCCCTTTAAATACATACAACATGGATCATTTTCCACTACAGAAAGGTGGACTGATCACAGAGGTGAGGTGAATTTAGCATTTATTGTGTTGTGGTTGGAATGAGCGGTGGAGGTAGCAGGCATCCATGGACCAACATCTACTAGTGCCAGCTTTTTTCTGGTATTTTCAATATCAAAATAGGCTGTTATTTGTCAATCACTGAGAAACCTTAAGGTGTCATTTTCTCATTTATCCCACTCCCCACTGTCATCTAATGATAAATGCAGAAAACAGTCGGTGACCTTTTTCATATAAATCAGTTTTGGCACTCTATCACCAGCTGATAGAACACAATAGTAATTCCACGTCATGCAATCTTTTGTGTTTGCCATCATAAACACCGAGTCTTGGAAAGCTCTTTCCTGGGGAAAGTTGCCTGATGCAGAGGACGTGATGACTTTTACATTTCCTGAAGCAGTTTGTTTGGAAGAAGCAGAAAAATGGCAGGTAGAGCGAGTAAAGACCACACGCACATCCTGTGGCATTTAAAGACAGCTTTCATAACTTGATAGAATAGAAGGGAATTCCTTTGGAAAGAAAAAGTATGACATGCAGTGACGTGATATGTGACGAAAAGGTGATTTTGTGAAATCAGAGGTGGGACTTTTGTATCACGTGAGCAATGATGTCATATGAAGTCTATAAAGCGATTGTTTGTATCACCTGTGAGTGATGAAGACTCAACAAAGTACAAAGCATTTAGTTTGCCTCGGTAGCCATAGCTATCATAGTTGAATAGGTAAAAAAAGAGTGCCAGTGGCAGAAATTTAAACCTAATCATAGATAACTCGAGACAAATGTGATCACACCAAAGATATCACCCAAAATATCCCACAAAAAAAAAACCCCAAAAGCCAGGTTACCACTTTAAATATGCTGTAAAAGAATAGAGGAGATGATAAATATGTTATCAAAAACAGTAATGTTTTTCCTCTGGCCTTCAGAGAGGAGTATGGTAACATTGCTGCAAGAACGGGAGTTTGAGAGCGCACAACAAACTTGAGGGAAAAAAAAACCTGCTGGAATCCATTCAGCCGTTGCACAATAACACAGGATACACAGAAAATATGAACATAGCTTTGGGGTATCAGGAAAAGGACACATAGGTGCACGTAGTGTGAGTTGGCAGTCCAAAAGTTAAACAGGCCGCGAGGGCCATTCATCCTGCACATGCAAATCCAGCAGCTGAATTATTATAACACATTTTAATTGTGTTGTCTTGTTAAAGATTTATCAGGGAGCGGAATCATAAAAAGGAAATGGTTGCGCCATACTTTTGCTCTCATTTAAAAGTGAGCTGTCTCCAAGTCTCTGTGGCAGTGACCTGTGTGTGTGCGTGTGTGTGTGTATGTGTGTGTGTGTGTGTGTGGCCAACTATTCAATGCAAAACACTCCCAGGAGCCTGCACCTTTCGAGAGAACAAAGAATTAAGCAAACACACAGCGTGACCAATCTCCACCCGGGACAGTCAGGCATTAATCTTCACATCTTTGTATTTGTCTCTAACACGACGTATTGCAGCAGAGATATAGCGCCGAGTACACTGTTACCGACAAAATATTCAGCAGGAAAAATATGTTTTCTCCTCTATTGCATGGCAAAATTCTCTGCTGCATCTGGGGAGATAATTTGATAAAAAAGGCAAAAAAGCAGCCAGTCCATGAGAATGCATTGTCAGACGCCCACCTCAGAGGAAATGACATCCAGATTCATGATTTGCAAGTGAATATCAGAAAAAAAAAGAAAATTTAGCTGCTTTTTATTTATCAGTCTCACACAAATGCTCAGTCTAAAATCTGCATTGGCTGTTGTGAAATAATACTGGCCTGAGATTTTTTTTGTGTGTGTGTGGCTAGTTGACACAGAATTAATTTCATGGCTTTCAACCAAATTCTGTTATATAACATGAGGAAGTGTGTCTGCCTCCGTCTCCTCAGATGTTGGATTCGAGCACAACAGTGTAACGGCGAGTTAAGGGTGAAATAATGGTGCATCTGTAGACGACTGTTTCATTTTGACACGTGGAGGAGGATTTGAACCGAAGCATGACACTGCATGGCTGTAGCGCAGCATCGGATCATGTGACTGCCTGTTGTGAAAATGTGTGTCGCTTCAGATTCAAGGACTCGAGGGTGGCAGGTCATTCGTGACTGATATTCACTTTTCCTCTCTCTTCTCTCTCTTTTTTTTTTGGTCTTCCCTTCCACTTGCAGCCTTCAAGCACATCTCCTCCCGTTAAGTGTCATTCCCTACAATTTCCTGGCATTCCTTACAAGCCACTCTCACACACACACACACATACACACACACACACAGGCCAAGGACTTTTGTCCCACCCTGTGTTTTTTCACTCTTCTCCACCAGATCTGTCATGTGCTCAGACACCCAAACTTCCATGAACTCACTCCCACTATTTCTCCACACTGGCTGAAATAGAGTCTGATGTCATCGCCCAAGTGTGTGAAAACAAACATTTCATTACAGTAAACTTAACCCGATTAACAGTAACAACAGTTTGCTTATCACTGCCTTAATATTGACGCAGGTATGGAAAAGAGTTATGCTTATGTTACATGGAACGTTCCCTTTCTTGGTCATGGCTTCCTATGAGTAAGTCTATAAGAGGTTATGACTTGTGTGGGGGCGGCACCTACTTTCCAAGTAATTGTGATATTCACTTTATCTTTTCCTGCTCAGCACTGAAATTGTTTGTAAAAGCCAACTGAGTGGGGAGGAAAAAAGCCTGTGAATCTGGCTCCGATTGAACACACTTTGGCTTTTTCACCGATCTGACAAAGCTGGGGAATTCAAACCAAAATAATAAGAGGTCTCCCATGGATTAAGAACACAAATTCTCATTCTGTTTAAAAAAAAAAAAAAAAAAAATGAGTTGTGGTGTTTCAATGCGAGAAGGACTGAGAGGCAGCACAGCTATAATGACAGTGTTTTTGAGTCCTTTTTTTTCCCAGAGTGTGCCCCCATGTCTGTCGAGGAAACCCAAAAGGGCTGAGTCAGAGATCCCATCTCTTCCGGAGGCAGGGCCGGTGCAGCTCTCCTTTGAAAGGCAGCATGGAAAGATCAACGGGCATCTCCTGGGGGAGCCACTGTGCTGTGCTGTGCTGCTGCCTGATGACCAAACAGCCCTGGGGCCTATAGACTGCTGCTGCTGCTGGGCTGGCCTAGGTTGTTTACCTTGGGAGGACTTTCAACTCTGCACCGCCATCAAGACCTCTGTATTCTCCCTCTATCTCCCCGTCTCTGTCTAAGAAGTTATCTCTCTCCTTCTTCTCTCTTCCTACGTTTGTCCAATCCATCTCCTCAATTTTTGATTGCTTTTCTGGACACCATTCCTCCCCCCGTCGCCGTGCTTTAACCACCAAATAACTTCAACTCATCGCGTCAATCGCTATTTCATTTGATAATATTTGTGTCATTTTGATCTCTTAATGTGTGCGACTGCGGTTGTGGATGTGACCCTCGACCCCTGCGCACATCCATCCACAGCAGAGCAGAGGGAGGACCTGTGTGATGTTGTGTTTATATTTCCTCCCTCACGGCACCATGGATACCAGTCAGCCAGTGCCAAGCTGGGACCACCTCATAAATTCACGACGCCATAAATATTTGCTCGTCCTTCGAGTTTAAAACTTGTTTGGATTTACATATCTAAAGGCAGGTTTGTAATATATCTGTTTGGAAGCGCGAGGCTCCGCTGAGCTCTTGGTGGTCTCTCAATACAAATTGTGTTTTACATAACACCTCAAACAATATCGAGCAGCAAATGAATGCATACCAACAGCTCCCATGTTCCCCGAGTGCTGCCAAACTCTGAAGAAAGGCCTGCAACTATCAACTCTTTTGCCAAAATAAATGGCAACGATGCTGACAAATATATTTTACGGTTTGCAATAAACATCCCAAAAGGCTTTTTTTGTGTGTCTGGTTGTTTTGCAGTATAGGACATTCTTCAACACTCAATAAACTCAGCTAAATCAATATGTCAAAGGGCAGACAGATAATAGTGTTGCGTCCGCTGACTTTCCTCTGGCCTCTTTTTGGAGAAGAGCTGCGTCTCCCTCTCTCTCTCTCTCTCTCTCTCTCTCTCTCTCTGTGTGTTTCGGGTCTGACACGCCCCTCTCTGAGTGCTTGGATCACCCACACCTGAACTTCATTTGATCGGAGCTGTATATGAAACCCCAGACCCAGAGCTCCTTGCTATCTGGCCACTGAGCTGTTTGTTGGGACTGAAACTCTCTCTGATAGCACCTTGATCCGGCCCGGTTAAGCTTCTCCTTTGTCTTTGCTGACTAGTTGGTAGAAGCTTGTTGAACTTGTCTCCGTAACTTTAAGAAAAAGCCTTGTAGGGACTCTCTGCCTTTTATTTTGCTCCCCCTCCCTCTCCTGTTTAGTTGGAAGTTAGGGTGCTTTCTGTTTGATTCTGTAGACGAGCTCATTTTCAACTTAGTTTTGTTTATTATTTTAGCACTGAGACCCTGATGGCTCTCCTGTTAATCATTCTCTGTGAATAAATGTTATTGATTGCTCCACTTTAAAGTGTTTCAGCAGTCTTTTCTGGCCGTTTTGGTTCCATTTTTGCAAATGCTCTGGGTAAACTTGTTATGTTACTCCCTGTGTGCCCCTAGACATTAAGTAAAGGTCCTAACACTAAGCCTGCACATAAATCTTACCATCTCTAAAATCTTTTCGTCTACTGGTGGTATTACTCGCAGGTCATATTCGCTTAAGTAGCCTACAGTAAACATTGTGACAGGTACTTTGAGCTGGCGGTTCAAAAGGACACAGGAAAGTGTATTGTTCTCTGAGCAACAGCCAAGAGCGACTAGTAGTAAAGAAAAAGCCTGAATAAAAACTGTCTGGAAGAATAAAGGTTGCCTTTGATGAAACGTGGCTGGAGAGTAAAAGCAAACCACCCAGAAAATGCTGGAGATCCAAACCTGAAAACATCACTTTACTGATTTGAAACACCCTCTTGTGAAAAGTGTGATATCTAGGTGAAATGTTTATGTTACACAAAGAAACACGTTTTCATCTCTTTCTTCCTGCGACATGAATTAATTCACATGGTATTTCTGACTTGCATGGGCAGACATCATTTTCTCTTCATTTAGTTCTGTCACAAATATGACAAAAAAAAATCTGATGACATTATCGAATGATGAGTAGAAGGACGAAAGCAATGATGGTATAAACTGTATGGATATGCCTGAGTAAAATGATCATTATTATGCAAGAGCATGGTTCTTTACACAACTTTGAAATAACTGATTCCATTTCTTTAAAATAGAGGGAAACTGTACCAAATTAACTTGCATCACCAAGAGCAATTTATTTGGAAGAATTTAAATAAAATATTTTTTAACGTTTCAGAAATGAAATGACAAAAAAAAAAAAAAAAAAAAAAAAAAACTTTATAGGGAAACGATGCTAAAATAAACATGATATTCCAGATAAAATAAATAAGTTCAGGAGAATGACTTGCCCTGTTTGATGAAGCAAGGTGTGTGTGGGGGGGAAAAACAGAAAAAAACAGAAAACAAAACAAAAAATAAAACTATTTACGCCAGTTTCACAATGTAACTCATCAGATTGCCTTCAGATGGGACCCTTGGATGCCTAGGGATTTCTCTGGCCCTGAAACAGGATTTGGTGAGGCTCCGCTCACACCCTGCTGGAGGAGGTGCAGACATACAGCGAGAGCCGTCACACAGAGCTGGAGAGTCATGATGCTTTTTACATCCCAAAAACAAATTATTATTAATTATATCTACATTAAAAAAAAAAAAAAAACATTGTAATGTGCTGCCTTTTCAAACTCCAATTTAACATCTTATCATGCAAATGGTGCCTTTACAATCTGTATAAATTCTTATAGAGAGAGGTAATCAACTTTTTCAACTGTAAATAGCATCATTTACTTAAAGTAACATTACTTTACCTTCCATTTTGTCTAATTTTAGTATATATATGTAAAAAAACAAAACAGTCAATGCATGTTTGCATTGTTAAATGTGTACAGTTTACAGTATCTGTTAGGTAGTGCAGACAGCAATCTTCTTTTGCAGTTAATGTCTTGTAACAAAAACGGTCAGTAGGCCTACAGCTGTTCTGGGTTGTCCTTTGTTCAAACGAGTCATCTGATTGTTTTCCATGCAAAATATATTTTGTAGCTCTGTTTCTATCCACCTTTGAAAAAAGACTCCACCATTTGCTTTGAGAATATAGTACCTTCATGTTACCCAACAGTCAGTAATGCTTAAATATCAAAATTAATCTGAAGGTGTTGATTATTTGCAAATTTTAGTAGATAATTTAAAAAAGACACTAGTTGACATATGATGCCATAGTCATTAATACCCTGTTTAAACCAAACTAGTTTCAGTCGAATACAGTAAGAGCTTTCAGTGGCAAACATGTGCAGATTTAAAAATTACTGTTCTACTAACAACAACCACTTCAAAAGAAAAAGTCAGAATTAGAAAAGAAGACATCAGAAAAGTTTTTTTTTTTTTTTTTTTTTTTTTTTTTTTTTTAGCTTCTACTCTATATCTATATCTTTATTAACAATCATAGCCATATTTTCAACAATGGAAGATTTATAAATACTTTCTTTTGATTTATGAAAGTTGTCTTGGTACTTGTGGCTTGATTCCAGTTGCAGAAAGGAAAACAACAACAACAACAACAAAAATTTCTAAATGTCCTTCAAGAACAGTGCTTTATCAAGCACCGGTATCCAATCAATAGGTTTTTCTTCAGAGAGGAAATCCATATCATATTATGTACAATATGGCCTTCATTTAAGAACCAGGATCTGATTCTGTGCCATGGATGGGAGAGAATCGAGTGCACGGCAGATCCAGAAACCATCCACAGCAGGCCAACTGATTGATCATCTGGACTCGTCCCAAGGCATTTCCCTTTGTTTTTAAGGCACTTTAAGTTCCCCACACCATTCTGGAAACCGATCCCAAATATTCCACACTCGATCCAAGCTTGCAGGGGTGATGGAAGGTCGTCTCACCCTTCTTTTTCTCCCTACATCAGCTCTGAAGGAGCAAACAGCTTGCCTGAGGCCACCAAGAACTTCCACACTATGTGACATCCAGAAAGTAGGGGCTGGTGACTGCTTTCCTCCCCAGGACTTTGATGTTCAAGCCAGGGCCATGGGACACCAGGGTTCACCCCTCACTGAGGACGCTACGTCTGATGGCTGGGACAGACCCACGCTGGTGTACAGGCCGTCCTGTCCCGGGTATTTCACTGCTGAGACGGAGCCTGTTCCCTCGGCCGAGCTGGACAGCACGGAGGAGCTGACCTGCACCATCAGAGGAAACAGGGGTCTATATTAATAATTAGCAACTACATTCACAAAGTTAAGTTAACCTATGACAATTTGTATTTATCCTACAACTGCTTCCATTATGCAATTCAGAAAAGCACCAAAATAGTGAGTGCATAGTGTTAACCTCATTTTACTGTAATATCATGATGAAGTGTGTTTAGTAGCAACAGTCATCACCACAGAGCATGAATCTGCCACCATGTGATGTTTCTTAACAAGACATTTGCGGTCAAAATGGCCATAGGTTTTTTTTTTTTTTTTTTTGACTTATCATAATATTTGTGCCTGTGCATCTTTAACTGAAGAGAGTTAAGTATTGAGTTTAAATAATGACGTTAAAAATGACCTGCTAAAGTCCTTTGTAACTTTCACTAGAGGCCAAAGGAGCGGGCCTGCGCCAAACAGTTTGATAGAAGCATGCAGCATGTGAGAATTACATTTCACAAGTCAACCTAAAAAAGCGGATCTTACCCCTGACACCTGCGTGGAGGGAGAGCTGTTTTTAGAGCAGTCCTCAGAATTTGATGAAGATGTGGAGGTGGGAGTCATGGAAACAGCGTTGCCATTTCCTATAAATAAATAAATTAGTAAATAAATAAATTAGAATATTGTTGATTGTGTTATGAAAATCAACACTGGCAACCATTATCCACATTTACAGCACTGATCCTGAATTATGGATGGAAAACTTACCAGAGGACCCTTTTGTTTTATTTAAGGTTTTTGGTTTTCTTTTTCTGGTCTGGATTCCCTCTTTTTTCATGGCGAGCGGCCGAGGTACCTTTAAATTTGACAGTTATTTGAGAAATTAGGGTTTTGAACGGTTGCGAATTAATACAGGTGGTTGAATAAAGCGTGGATGAAATGTGTAAGAAATGCTTGACTTACCCCGTGCAATTTTGTGTAGAGCCCACAAGCGTTACACACCGGCTCTCCCTCCGCGTTCCTGCGCCACAAAGTGGTTGTGCTGGTTTGGCAATTGGCGCAGGACAGGCCGATTCTTCTGGACGATGACTGGTGAAGGTAATAAAACATAAACTTAATGAATGTGATAAAAAGGAAAAAAAAATACCTGGAGCCTTCCAAAGTGAAAGACTGATATTCAGACATATATGTCACGCCTACGTGACTTAATGGAGTTTCTGGCTGTCGCCCAGAAGCTTAATAAATCGTGCAAAAAGAAAGCGAATCCACTCATTTGGTTATAATTCGGCTATCTACACCCTATTTCCTTGCAATAATAACGGCCCTATCATGGCGTCCGTTTAACTGGCATTTACTTATGATTATTTCAGGGGGCAATTGTCAGGGAGTTCATCAGTTTCTCTAGTAAAACCTGCGCGTAATGTTGTGCGTAATGGCGCCAGGAAGAGCCGCGTCCAGGAAAATTTCCCTCTGTCGCCTTTGAACATTTTGTAGACGTGCTGGGTAGGCTGACATAGATAAAACAAATTGCGTGTGACACTTAGAATAATATTGCTGGATACAGCAAATGACGCTAAATTATGGAAAGTGTTGCTCAGAATTAAATGGGCTCCATCAACAAGTAGCCTATGACATTCAAATCTGCTCATATCGCCACCATGGGGGCAACTGGAACAATGACTGGTGACTGATGGTAAGATACTGTTATTTGGTCAGTGTGTTAAAGGGTTAGACGTAGCCTATAAGTCATCCAGTTTCTCAAAGGGAGCACTGATCCTGAGTGTTTCCCTGTTGTGAGTTTTTTTTTGTTAGTTTTTGGCATCCTAATAAATCACTGCACCCCCACATTCTCACCTCCCTTTCTCTGCTCTCTCCGTTGCAAACTAAAGCTAAAGAACTACACTGCAAAATCAAATATGAACTCGCTGAGTTATGGCCAATATATTTCTCTCTTTAAACTAAGAATATCTTCGCCGATAACCTCAAGCCATTGTTTGAAATAATTAGGCAGGAAATTGAGTGTTTAAGTGGTCCCCTGAGCGTGTGCTTACCATCCGTTTCTGTGGTTTAATTAATGGCCGACTCAAGCCATTCATTTTGCTGTAAAGGCCGCAGGCGTTGCAGAGAAAGTGGCCCGTGCCGTCGCGCCTCCACAGCGGCGTGGAGATGGAGCCGCAGTTGACGCACTCTCTGCTCTCCCCCATGTCGTCCAGAATGTCTGAAATGAAAAAGACAGCCATATATCAGCAAAATGACAGACATGGATTAACGGCTTTAGGTTCATCCTCATACATCTGTTTTAAAGGAATTTGATTCTCGGATAATGATATGCCGGATGAATTATTATAAGGCCTACATTAGATCCGCATGATTTCACACTGGGACATTTTTTAATGGATTTGTTAACAGATACATAATTTTAAGTTGAGATGAGGCGTTTAAAGCCCGGCCTATCCGTGGTGCATTCATAGCCTACTTTTGGGTCAGTAATTCAATTCATTTGCAAGTTGCTCATAGCCATGGAGTTTTAAAATGTACCTTTAATAATGTCTTTTACAGACATTAGGCCATTTACAGACCTGTGTTCACACGTAATCCTGTCTGAACAATCATGCAGGCCTTCACCATGTGGACTAAGTGGCAAAATTAAGCATCAAATCGTGTAAAAAAGAAGAAAATAACAACAAGATGACAATAATAATGGAATACTTTATTATTATCAATAAGAGGACATTTTTCGTCCACAAGGAGGTCAGAGCACAGGTTCAACGCACTACAGATGCACGGCGGATGAATGCCGAGACAGAGGCCTGAACCCTGGTCCTGGTTGAAATACTTTTCCCCTGTGCGCTATCCCAATACACGGGAACACTGAAATGGTCATTAAAAAGTCATATTGTACCACTTTCTTACCTCCGTTTGGCCCTCGAATCAAGGGCGCGCCTCTGCTCTGCAAGGTGTGGAGCATCGTGTTATCAAAGGGTCCCCCGGTCCAGGGCGAGGGCAGCTGGGACAGCTGCGGTGCAACATAAGGAGAATACGGGCTGGGATAGGATCCACTGAGGGACCGAGAGAGCCCGTACTGGTCTCTGCTGCTCACATTCAGCGTGTTACTGTAGCTGGTGTCCCTGGGGGTCCCGTTATTCATGGGCGGGCTTGGGGGGTAGTGGAACCGGCTGGAGGTATGCGGGCTCCCGGTGCTGTAAGAGGGGCTCTCCGGGTTAGACTGAGACCAGACCGAGTGGCTGGAAACGGCGTGGCTGGGCTGAGCGGAGCCGCTGGCTTGTAGATATGAGAGGCTGGGGATCATGGGGCCCACCCGGGAGCTGGGCACGTATACCGGGGAGTTGGGGTTGGAGTGCATATAACCAGAAGGGGAATCATATCCGGACTGGCTCTGGGCTGCAGCGATGGCCAAAGTTTGGTACATGTCGGTGGGGTCCACCAGCAAGCTGGCCTTGTGCGCTCCGCTGGAGAGGACGAGTTTGCTGCCTTGATCTAAATCCGTGAACAGGGGGATGTCCTCCGAGGCGGTCAGCGCGCTGTTGTGTCCGAAGTGAACGTAGGAGTGTAGAGGTCTGCCCTCGGGGCGGCGGTGCCCCAGGGAGTCAAGGTCGCTCGGAGTCGCCGGTGTCCTCAGCTCATCCGAGGCGGGGCCGTCCCTCCTGCTGTCAACGGGTAAGTAGGTCTGCTCAGCCGGTGACCCTGGGCTGCTGGACACTTCTCGCTTGACCATGGACCAGCTGTTTTCGCCCAGGTCCATCCAGGAAAACTTTCCATACACCGTTGGGGTTAATAAAAATCGTCAGGGTGTAGTCTACCCTGTTGTTGAAAAAGAAAGCGTTTGATTCGTCAGGATCATAAGTAGTCAGCAGGATAACGAAATTTAATATATTTACGCATAATAAGCAAACCCACCAAACAGCCTAAAGTGGGCTACCAAATTACAAATGTCTTCCAAAATCATCTGGACAGAAGTTAAAGTCTGTCACCTTTCCGTGGGAACGCAAAACCACTGATGTAGAGCTTGTTTCATTTTAAAAAGTGCAGCCTACATTCCAATAATATAATAAAAAGTAAATTATGAATCAGATATTCATTTCATGCTGTGGCCATTGACCCTTTATCGCCTCCAGCTCCAATAATCTCCAACTAATCCATAGTGAATGCGGTATTATCGCCAAGCGCTCTTAAGGCACTGGATCCATCCGTGTCAAAAGCCTGTCCTCCCTCTTGCGATAGCCTCATCATAATTACAAAACACACACATACACACACACACACACACACACACACACACTCACACACACACGCACGCACCGTTAGAGATAGGAAACAAAACGCAATATGTCTTCACAGCAAAAGAGATAACCGCTTGATAAGACTCAAAACAGATAAGGGCCGAGAGGCAGGCAGCGGTGATAAAACAATACCCCGAAATGATGATTTAGGTCGTGCGCAGCCACGGGACTCACCACGCCACCGAAACCAGATGTTTTTACCAGCTGTTTTACCGCCGTGAGAGAAGACAGAGAAGAGACGAAGAGACAGGAGACACTGTCCGCCACATACCTGCTAGTTGTGTGCCATAGGTCGCACGCAAAGTTTGCAATAGTGCGCTGCTGCTACTCCTGGAAGTAATGGAAATGCTGCTGTGGTCTGACGAGGTTTATGAGAGGAGGCGCTACTGGTGGCTGCGGCTGCAGGAGGCTCCATGGACCAATCATGTGGAGGGTTAGAGACTAGAAATGCAAAGGGGGTGCCAGCCTAGAAACTCCTCGAATCAATCACAGGGAGAGACTTGATCACGTCTGAAGCTCACAATAATTTGCAAATGCAATCATGCCTCCACCTTTTTTGTCAGTACTTCGCCAAAGACCCCCTTGTACCCCTACCCCGCAGCCGCTGCTCTGCTTTAGCCTGCAATTTGATCAACCCTAGTTATTAATTTATCATACGAGTGTGAGCATGTGAGTTATTAATTATTAATTATTAATTAATAACTCACATGTTACATGTCACAAATCCGAATTTGTGATATCTAAGCCAAGCTTAAATTTGAATTAAGTTCACAACATTCTTAAGCTCACAGTCCAAAATATTTTTGTTCATTTTTTATTTAGCCACAGAAACTGATTAATATGTTTGAAACTATAATATGTGTAAGAGCCTAAATTGTTGATGTCTATAAGAAAAGCCTAAACTTTTCATAAGGCCCATAACATTAAGTGCTAGAGGGATATAAATAAAACCAGACCAGACATGTATTAAGGCTGATCAAGGAAAACATGGCTGATGATTTATCCACTATGTAACCCATAAAATATAAGAATATCAATTTATTAGGCTACTTTTTCTAAGGGGATTGTGAGCAAATTAAATATAATTATTGTTTGCGTATGGGCTTAATTACAATATAAAAATATCTTGAAGATTTTAATTTATATTTGGAACAATGATCTTATTTATTTATTCATTTATTTATTTTTTAAATTTGTATCAACTATGTGGTGACTATGCCTTCAAAAATGTAACCGCATTTTAATCTTTTTTTGTTTATTTACTTTCTGTACTCCACGTTATGATAAATGAAGCCAGCCCCTAATTAGTTTATTTAAGACAGACGCTTTCATTTGGGATTAAATGGCTTCACTTCTGCAGGGCCCATAGCAGCACAAACTCCCAGCGGGCAGGCCTCCGCTGCCGTGAGGACACTCACTTTGAAGCGCAATGATTCATTCAGCTGGAATATACATTGGTGAGTGAAGTGATCAAAAGTGGAGAGGTGTCAATTGAATCATGCATTTACAGGCCCTGTGCCGCGTCCACAGAGGTGAACAAACAAGCCCTGGTTCATCACACTCGCAACAGTTCAGCAGGTATTTGTGTGTGTTGACTTTTTGTCTGGATGGGAGATTAGACCACTGGGGTTTTTACACTGGAGGCCACTACAGAGCCCAGGATTTAGATTTTTATAATGGCACTGATTAGTAATACTGCTGCTATTCTTATCGCTACTGACATTAGTACTTATACTACCACTACTAGGCCCACTGATACCACTACAAGCTCCACTACTGCCTCTACTGCCCCTATTTCAAGTACTGTACCACTGTGTGTACCAGTATTACTATCATTACCTACAATACTGTTATTAGGCATACCACAGCTATTAGTGATTACCACTGTTAAAGGTATTGCTGATATATTGCAGCTATTTGGTACTACTATAGGACTATTATTTCGCAGTACTGGTATTGCAGCTTCAACTGATGTTGAAGGGACTGCTGTTACAACTAGATCTTCTGCTATAATCTGCTTCTGGTCTTATTACCAAAACATTTTATGCGTCTAAAAATCTGGCCCCAAAATATTTGAAGGTGTTATGCTGCTGTCTTTAATTTTTTTTTCCACTGGATGACCACTGGACAATTGCCAGCTTTCTTGAAAATTGTTATCATAGCATAATTTTGCAGCTTTCCCCTGGCACATTCCTTTCCATTTTCGTTACAGAAGAGAGAGAGAGAGAGAGAGAGAGAGAGAGAGAGAGAGAGAGAGAGAGAGAGAGAGAGAGAGAGAGAGAGAGAGAGAGAGAGAGAGAGAGAGAATGTGTGTGTGTGTGTGTGTGTGTGTGTGTGTTGGGTGGGGCGTGTGGTATGCTAAAGGTAAGACATCTCCTCACCTAATTTGCCACAAAAACCTGCTAAAATGTTTACTGAGGACAGTCCCTCCTCCACAGCTCACAGGGAGAACTTTCTCCTGCAAGCCCCTCTCGGTTTTTACGGCTTCCAAAGAAATGTCTGGCATTTTTTTTATCATGCCCTTTGCTCTGCATTATGATGATAATAATAATATTAATAAAAAAGGATCAAGACGGCCCCTCGGCTCCATAAGCAGCTGACACGCATGATTACTGGAGAAGTTTTGGAGATGTAACATTATCAGAGGGAGTAACCTCACCGCGCGCTACTGTCTCCAAGCGGGCCGTCTCAGCGAGCCGCTTGTCAGGGAGGTGCGAGATTACAAAATCCTGTTGTTTTTCTTTCTTTTCTTTTCTCTCTTCCCCCCCCCCCCCCCCCCCCCCCCAGCTTTGCTCGGTCCCGGCTTGATGAATGAGGTGTTTTAGCAGTGATGCCAAAGTGTGTCTCCCTGACAGAGGCTTTTGAGGAGCAGTGGCAGGACGCCGCCCTGTCTCCACCATATGCAGCAGAGGCAGACCCGCTGCTGCAGGCCCGGTGCGGAGGCAGCACAGACACTCACTGCAATTAGTACCGTCACTGAAACATTACCCACATTCCTTTAAACACTCACATTTAACCGATTCCATAATAATAATAATATTAATAATAATAATAATGGTGATAATTTAAAAAATATGTAAGTATGATAGGTTCATGAGGTTCCTTATGGACTGATACAGAGAAACTCAGTCCTATAGGAATATTATGATAAGAATAGTAATGCAACAGTTTTCATAACAACAATAATAACAACATTTCGTTTGTATAATATTGTAATGCGAATTGTAAGACTAGGTAATAGTCTATTGAGTTAATAAAGATTTAAAAATTTAGATTTTTTTTTTTTTTTTTTGGTCCTTCATCTCTATTTTAAAATGCGCTCTTTAATTTGATTTGATTGATTTTTCTAGATGACCACGGCCGCAGTCCTATCTCCATGATGTTTGTTTCTTTCATTGCGTAATGGCCGACCCTCTTCAGGTGTCATTGCCGTATGTACCGACTTGATAATGATTATCTCCAGCACTTGTTATAGCCTACAAGCCTGTTCGTGATTAGCCAGCGCAGCTACCAGGCCTGCTCATGTTATGTGTTATGTTGCTGAGATAACAAGACACAGGAATAACGCCGACTTTTACCGTGGCACCTCAGAAATTCCTCACCAAAACGAAAGCTTCATGACTGCTATCGCATCTTATCCCTTTTCTACAGTTCATTGTTAATAATGACAGTAATGGTATGTGGAAGCCCAACTTGCATGGTGATTATTTTGTGAGTTTTTTAGTTTATTTGTGGCTCTGGAGCGCAGCTTTTAATTTTATTTTCCTGCCCTGATGGAGAAAAGTGATCTGATAATAAAGACCGCTTGTCTTTTAGCATGCAGCGGTGGTAATTTCATGCATTGTATCTGCAAGTGTCTCTGATGTCCAGTTTATGATTAATGAGCTACAGCTGTACAACATATATTTTTACAACATACAGGAAAGAGACACAATTAATCATTTTAATCACCACTCTTAACTTTTCTGATATTATCGTATACAGTACATACAGTAATGTGTGCTTACTGCATCGAGCGCTGTGTCTGGCTCTTAATTATAATGACAGATTAATGTTGTTATTTTCATTTTGGGAAATATTTTCAATTTTTTTCTTGAAAAATACCTCAAATGTCTTTATAACCGATTTTATTCTGTCCATAGTAATTTTATATCATATGTATCATATATCATTCTAATAATATTATATTTGAAGAACTTTTAATATGAAAGTTATATTATCTATATAGTAACCATAGTAATTAGACTGTGTCTAGACTGTGATAGCTTCTTGATGTGATTTTTTTCCCCCACACTTTTTATTTTTCTCTTCTTTTTCTTCTTCTTCTTCTTCTTCTTCTTCTTCTTTTTTTTTTTTTTACCACCATCATAATAAACAATTTCATGAGCATAACAGGGTTTTTATAAAGCAATCTGTGTTTCCTATCTGGTCATCATGAGAGAGTGAAATCCCTCCTGTCCAATTTGCACTGATAAAGGAAAGCCATGTCTATTAGGCAGCTGATGATAACACATAAAAAGTTTTATTTTTTTTTTAAAAAAAAGAGCTGTTCAACTTAAAAAAAAAAAAAAAAAAAAAAGGTAGATTGAAATAAACTGTAGTGTATTTTAAAAGACAGGTATATAAATCCTTATATCCAGAGAATAATGACTTTAAATAATGTCTGTCTCCCAAAAGGAATATATGTATATATATATATATATATATATATATATATATATATATATACACAATAGATGAACTAAAATTGTAAGGACAAAAAAACTGTTCAAATGATGTATTTTGAATCTGCAAAACACATTTCATGAGCTTAAAAAAACAAAACAAAGAAAAGTTAGTCAAAAGTCAGTACAGCAGCCATAAACCCAACACTATTCAGCATCACCCTCATAAAAAAGGGGGAAAAAATCCTTTCATTTAATTTGAGGGTTTGTTCATCTATAAAACTGAATCATGTGGGAACTAAGTGAGAATAATCCATCAACATCATAATGAAACCTTATCAAAACTGATTAAAAAAAAAAAACATCAGCACATGAATAAATATAGTATAGGAGTATTCATACTGGCAACTTTCTGAATTTCTCCTAACACTAACGCTCCTATGTGGCTGCGAAGGCCCTTCTCCAGTATTTGGTAACCACCACTGTTTCTTGCCTGAGGCTATAAAACACTGACCTATTTACACTTATTTTATGGAAGACACGGTTAAGTTTTATGCCTGCATGAGTCTTTTTTCTCTCCCCCTGTGGCAGCCTGTCCAGGGCAGGAGCAAAGGCTGCTGGGAGGCTGTGAGTGCCAGCCTCCCAGCCAGGCTGTTTGGAGTGGTAGATGATTAAACGGGCCACGACAGGTGTAAAAGCAACCTTTGTCATTTGGACATGTACCGTCCTTGCTTCCTCGTCTCGCCCACAACGGAACGCCCTGCTCACCTGCATCATTATTACGACTCTGTGTGCATGTGTGTGTGTGTGTGTCAGAGAGTGTGGGAGATGCATTAGTCAGGGGGGGAATTAGAGGCAGTGAACAACCTTACTACACACCCTGTCAGTGTCATGTGATGAACCAGAGCCTGTGACAAAGACATTCCACCTCATCTGAGAAATATAAGCTGTTCATGCATTTATGGCTCTTCTCGGCCAGGTGTGACTGAGGCAAACTTATTTAAAAAAAAAAAAAAAAACACAATCATAAAAGGCCAAGGATGGCACAATCTACTTTTCATTGTGCTGAGAAAGTTGGAGACACATTTATATCTGGGTTATTATCGGTATTTGTGTCTCCCCCATGCAGCTCTCCAGCTCCAGTTTATCACCGCAGTGTCATGATGTCATATCAGTCTGACACAGGCACGGCTCACTTGACCTATTCTCTTAACTTTGGCTCTGTTCATGCATCAGCTCTGCCATATGTTATTGTGTTATGAAATGTTTTTATCGCTGCTCTATCTGTAATTGTCCTGCTGCTGTCTTGGCCGCGTCTTTTCCCTTGGAAAGAGGGAGACTTGATTTCAGTGGGGCTTGCCCTGGTTAAATAAAGGTTTAATAAATCAAACTAAAACTTAAGCTTTGGGTGTAAGGATGTGGTTATTTCACAAGAGGATCTGACACATGCTAAGGGATTTGTAATGATGTCTTATGGAGCTGGAATTCAAACAAAGCTTTGATGGAACAAGCAATGTGCATTATTCCGTAATATGAAGGATTAAGTGGATTAAGAGTGTTGTGTGTGAAATGATAACATTAATTTGCAAAATTTTTCAAAGTCATATTGGATGAAGGATTAAGAGGATAAGGAGGACAATCTCTTGCTGCATGAAGTTATAAAATGAGTTTGCACATTTTTCAAGCTGTGTTACGTCATATACTGGATGTTAGCTAGAAATTAGATTTTTTTTTATTATTATTACTCTTATGTTTTGCCCCAAAATGCATTCCTATGTTGTGATATGTTTGTTGTCTTATTTTGCTGATCCAAAATATACATATTAATTTGCCCTGTCTCTTTTTAAAATGAACAGAAATACACTCTGCAGATAGCAACTGCTAGTGCTAGGGATGTTTCCATATGTGGTCATTGAGAAGTGAGGGTTTTGTTCAGATTAATAACCTCACACACACACACACACACACACACACAGAAAAATTAAATTTTCATGCAACTCAAGTGTCAGGAAACACTAAAACTCTCAAAGAATGTCTATTTGAAATATGCATTTTTCTCCATTGCATGATTATTCTCTGCAGGAACACTCCAGTGTGTGTGTGTTTGTGTGTGTGTGTGTGTGTGGGGAGCCCTATTGCTCCTGCCGGTCTTGGTCCCATGTTAAGGAACCCCTCCTGGAAAGAGGCAGCAGTCAGATAAGCCCACCCATCCATCATCTATAAAACTCAAGTGTTTAAAAAGCCATTAGGCCACGAAACAAGATAAGGTTGAGGTGCATAATTCAACACACTCACCAACGGAGTCCAATTAGAACGTGACCACTGAAACTACAGTTTGAGGTGTTTCAGGCTGAAACGGCTGGCAAAGGCACATGCTCTGCCCCCAGTCCCACTATAAATAAAATAAAACCAACACGCTATCAAAAAAACATGACGACAACAAGGTGAGCGTTCATTTTAGGTAGGAAAATAGACCCGTTTTGTTACAAAGTGCAACAAGAGCAAAGTTCAGTGCCACAAACACTTTCGTCTTTACTGCAATGCAAACATTTCATTCATGTCTCTCGGCAAAAATGTTTGCTCGTACTTTTCGCCTTTGGATTCTCGTTGTTGCCTGCAGTTATTTTGCATCCAAATACTATACATGCATGAGGTGGAAAATAAAAAAGACAGAGGCTGGGTATTGATCAAGCTGCAGGGATGTTTGTCTACAGGCAGTTTTCATGTCTGCCAGCCTCTCTCTCTCTCGCTCTCTGTCTGTGTCTCTGGAAAAGCTCGCCTCATGTCTTCTGGAGTTTCTGTGGAGGCCTTGTTATTGTTTCCAGGCTAACATCCCAATCGTCTCCATCCTGTTGAGCCAGCCCCTCTCTATGTGTTTTGTCTTAGGAGAGAAGGTCAGATCTCTGGTACACTTTGTGACTTTCCCTGAATCAGCTGTTTGGAGCCACAGCCAGAGAGAGAGAGACAGAGAGAGAGACAGAGAGAGAGGGAGAGAGAGAGAACAGCCTTGGGCAGAGGTGACGTCACTGATAGCAAAACAGAGACGGTTGGAGGTGAGGAGGTGGGAGGGCGGGTGGTGGGGTTGGAGGGGGTCAGTGGGGTGGATGGGTGGGTGTGTAGGGTAGGTTGGGTGGGGGGGTGTTTTAGACTTGTGCCTGGTACTGCAGTGGGGTTCAGACTCTGTGGAAAAACAGAGAGGCGGGGAGAGCAGCTGTTAGACCTTGCAGATCTTGGGCCCGCTCTCGCTCTCAAGGTCTACGGAGCCTCAGCTGCTTGTTAGGGAGATAGGAGGCCAGTGTGTGGTGTGAGCTACACAAGTGCCAATTGTTAATTGTTGAAATACAGAATCAGGTGTGCCAGCATTTTTCTGTTTTAGTTTTGTTTTGTTTTTTGGAGTGTGATCAGGAATTTGTTCAAAACTAGACCAGTCCAGTCTGGTTTGTATCCCGTCCGGCTGACAAAGACACAGTTTTGTGGCACTTAAATGAAGCATAGGAAACTGCAACAAAATGCTGAACAGTGGTTTGCAACAGATCAGCCCCAGCACGCAGGATTTTATTGAAATTCTCAGTTCCGCCTGGAACCTTGACCTTCTGTAAAAAAAAAAAAAAAAAACAGTTATACTTTCTTTCCAAGGGAAAATGTGGTCAAATGCGTCTATGGCTTTTGAGTCTGAAGAACAAATAAGCACCCGGAGATCTGATAAGATTTGAGCTTTACTGAAAAGGGGCTAGAGCTCCGCCAGACTTGGCCAACATTGCAGGGCCCTTGTCCTTCCATGACCGTACAGCCTCACCTTGTCTCAGCCTCTCATACTGAAAACACTCACACACACACACACACACACACACACACACACACACATACACTCACTTAAAAAGCTCCCCTTCCGCACACATTAAACAGTGTCTGACTTGGAGGTTTCAGCCACCCTCTCCTTTACTTTTCTCAGTTGCCAGACAATGAAAACATTGAGAGGCAGTTTCTATGGCGTGACCAGGCTTTTGTTTGACTGAAAAACATATGCATTCTACATGCTCCAATTATGGTTTTATCAGATCTCTGTCAAACACACCAATCATGCGCCTTCCTTTGTGCCGTCTCTAACGGTGTGTACTGTACCATGCGGCGCGGTGGCTCGCTGTGTTTGCATGTTTACCCATGGTGGGAGTATAATATCTGAGCCTGGTTTGTGTCCCTGCGGCGGAAAACACATGGCTTAGTCGAGAAACAATGTGTCACGGTCCCTTCTACTTCGCCGTAACAGATTGGTTTCAAATGCAGAACTTCCTTGACTTAATACCATGGTAAAGTCAAATATGAGTGCTGCCGCCATCACCTGCTTCTAAGGAACACAACCAGGATCGGCTCAGACGGCCAACGTTTGCTCTGCTACTTGAAACTATGAAAAAAAAGGAGTTCATATCATGGCGATCTGCAGCACGTACAGAAAGATCCCCCATTGTGAGTTGCAGCGTGCACCTCAACAAAGGAGACCAAGAAAGACACAGGAGAGCTAAGTCACCATTGGCTGAGGGCTTGGTTGGGCCGACTTCCCCTTAGTGTCAAAGTCACGTCCACATAGCTGGTCTTTGCTGATTTCACAATGCTGACATTGTGGTCGAAGCCATATAGCCATAATAAAATACATTAAGTCGGCATGCAGCAGCTCCAGTGAGAGAACCGTGTGGTAGATGAAGTCATGAACGTTAAATCAGCATTTTAGACACTCAGAAAGCTCCTCTAGCCACACTTCAGTCTACTCCCCAACACCGAGACAAATAAATCTCATCAGGAACTTCAAAAGCAGGCTGTTCGCTTTCCCTCGGTGGATGCTCTCCAGTTTGACCCCTGCTATTATCCCCGCTGACACCGAGACAAACCCTGACCATTGTGTGTGGTTTGTTTTGATAGAGGCTGGTCTGCAGCTTAGGTGCTGGCTCCACTAAGCCCAGTGTTTACAGATCTGCAAGAGCACAGCCTTCGTCGTCTGAAGATGCTGCACCCAGGCAGGCAGACGTCGCCGGGTGTTGGTGGTCTGGACCGGCCGATATTAACCACAGACTAAGATAAGAGTGGCGTGATAACAGCGAGCGAATCAAGACGATGACGGCAGTTGTCACAACTCGTACTGCGAGCTGTGCTCTAAGACTTTGAATAAAAAGTGGAGGAATGGTCAGGATAACCACAGAACGCTGTTATTTCTCTCTTGTTTCTTGTGCTTATAATTCACCACGAACCACTGCAAGATGCAAAAGACCAGGACAAACTGTTTTAACCACTTACATTTTCTGGTCATTGTCACATTCTTGTTTTACAATCGTATTTTACTGGCAGTTTTTGTTGGCATTGCCTTCGTAAATGGAAGTGTGGTTTGTAGTTGTAGTATAAATATTTCTATGTATCCTTAATAAATATTGGTCAAATCTGGGATTAAATCAAAGCCCAGAGAGCTTTTATTGTGCATTTTTGCACACAAAAAAGAAATACCTGAATGCATAAATCTATGAAGAATCTTTATGCACAGTGTAAAGAGCATGAAAAGGGTGTGTATTTGCACATTTCCTCATCTTACACCAACATGTCCTGCTCTACATGTGTTATATGAGTCATTCATCAATGTCTTTTAAAAATTAGACTTTTGCCCTTTAGGAAAGTACCTGCGGCACTAAATGTCAAACAGGGTTTCTCTTAGCTTTCTACAAGACATCTTTACACCTTGGCGTTTTATGGCGCACAGGATAAAGGTCACCGTGAAGGTCGCTGAGAAGGGTCCGGTGAAGGAAGGGAGAGAGGCGTGAGCGAGGCCGTGTGGGAGAGAAGGAACCAAGGAGGGATGAATGGAGGGAGGGAGAGGAAGATGGAAGAATTATGACTTAGAGGGAGGCTGTTTTTGAACACCACGTAAGAGCAACATGTTCCACCCGGGGAATACACACGCACACACACACACACACACACACACCTAATGGGATACCTACCTGCGGCACAGGTCAGCAGAAGTCTCAAGAGCAAGAGGCGGTAATCAGTAACAGTGTTATATGGCTGTGTTAATAGTTAACGTGGCCCCGAGACATGCGCCCCTGGCCCCAGCACCTGCAGCCCCGTTTTACAGGCATCATCCACAGAAAGAGCAAATACACCAAATGCTTATTGGGCACATCGGCATTATATGAACCATCTGACTTGCCAACAGGTGTTTGACCAAAAAAAAAAAAAAAAAAAAAAAAAAAAACCTTTTCAAAAACGAATATATTTGGTTGAGAGAGTTAATTGGAATATTTTGGTTGTTTGTTTTCAGCTGCAGAAAGCATCTCCATGCTGCATGCAACTCGATTCATCATCAACATCAACGCGATTTACGAACAATTTTGTTTTTCTTTTCTTTTCTTTACTGTTCCTTTTTTTTTTTGGAACCATACAATTCAACTTATATATCCAAATCACTGTCATTTTAGCCGAAAAATCTGTACCCATTAGCTAAACACATGCCATAATGTAAGAATAATGTATTCTAACAATGTAATTTAATCATTTCTGGTCCAAAATCAGAAAAACAGAAATAGAATAGAATATAATTCTAAAACAACACAAGCTAAAAAAAAAAAAAAAAAAAAAAAAACAGACAAAAAGAAAAGAAAAAAAAATCCAAAGTCCAGATGAATTGTGAATGATTTGATTCAATTCAGGACAAAATCAGAGCAATCCACACAGTTTATTTATTTATTATTTTTTTTTATATATATATATGAGCCTGATGCAGGGGAACTTGCAGAAATCATAACCAACACAGGAAATAAATCAAAATGATACTGCTTGCACTGACTGTATTATATCTTCTCTTGTGGGGGAAAAAAAAAAAATGAAAACCTCAATAGATATATTGTTGAAAAAAATACACTGAATAAATTGTTACACTGCTACTGGAGATCTATTCTATTCTATTCTATTGTAATCATAGGAAGAGGAGTGTGTGCTTTCTGTTTGCCCTCCTCCCCAACATGGCCTTGTCACTGCACACGCTCAGGACTCTATCCTTGAAAAAAGAAAAAAAAAAAAAAACACTTTGTAAAATACTGTAGCTGTCTGGACGTGAACCCTCTCCTCCGCCATCCCTTTACACACACACACACATACAAACACACACACACACACATGGGCAGGCATACACCAGTATAAACACACACACTTGCCTCCCTTGTTTTTGATAAATTCAGGCAGCAGAAATCAAGCCCAGGTCAGGATAACCTCATGGTGACCCACCAGCTCCGTCTCCTCTTGTGACCTCTCTCACCTCCCTGTCAGGTCGGGCCTGCCAGCCGCCATGCCAACCACACACACCAACCCACACACACCAACACACACACACACACACACACACACACGTATGCATGCATGCACAGGAACACAAAGCACAATAGCATTCTGTTCTCCCAGTGCTGCTTTACAATACCTTCGGCTTCTTTTAATACTCCATGTCTTCAAAAACCGGGGCAGAAATGATCAAGTCTCAAAGTCCAAGAGCTTGATGTGATGGTAATGGCAGGAACATGAAGAGAGCACTAAGGCAATGTTAATGCTTCCCTGTCCAGGCAGATGGAGGTGTGTGTGCACTGCAAACAGACCCTTGTACCGCGGAGGCAAAGCCAGAGTAGCGTTTAAAAAAAAAAAAAAAAAAAAAAAAAAAAAAAATCTGGGCTAATGTCTGTTTCTCTCACTAAATTGTTTTTTGATAAGGGAATATCTGGAGATAAGTGTTGTCACTATCCTATCTGAAAAGCGGAAGCCGGCTCGATAAATCTCCTCAGTGATCTAATAGGAGCAGCGAGGAGCAGCTGCCATCGAGCGAATGCTGTCGACCGTCCCGGGCCGAGCCGGGCCTTTGGTCTGGCGACAGAGTTAAAGGACACGTTCGGAGCTCGCAGACTTGATAACATCTTCACACTGACTATCTTTACAAATGACTATCACTACTCATTCAGTATACTTTGGATTTGTTGACATATTGAAGTAATACTGATAGCCCTTGTCTGTTGCCTAGTGACGGTGTATCTCTCGTAGTGCACGGTGCCAGAAACTAAAACCTGTGAGGAACTGAACCAAGCATCACGTTGTCTGAAGCCGAGGCAGGGTCACACATCACAGTCACCAAGACCCTTTTGCTCAGTGGATATGCATATGGCCTCCGTATTTTATACATTGATAGTTTGTGTGAAAACCCACAATAATCAGATTACAGACGCTCAAAAAATTGAAAAGAAAAGAATGATTGAAAGGAAAAGGACATTTTTCGTGATGAAATTGATCAAACGTTGAATGAAAATTTACCTTAGTCTGAAAATCGGGGGTCATCGTCATCTAATACTGTTTATTCTGTATGTATTTGGGGCAAAGTAACTGATTATTGCTGTTTTCTTTTTTTTTTTGCAAGCAGCAGAAACAGTACAAACACAGTCTTCCACCTGATGTTGGCCGCTGGGCAACTTAGCCACATAACTAGGGGGTTAAATGCCTTGCTCAATGGCCCGTCAGTGGTTGTTGCTGAGTGAGGATGTGTGGAATAGTTCTCATTCACTTTCCCTGCCCATAACTTTCAAGCTGGTCCAGGGATTTCACTTCAAGCAGGTCATCGACATATTGTAGCTCATCGCATTTTGAAGGTCACACTTCCGTCGTTGCATAAAAGGCAGCAGCTGGAAGAAAGACAAACCACAGAGTTACATTCCAGAAACTTAATATTGATAATTAAACTCAAGAGTCAAATTCAGTGAAACAGTCTGGGGCCTGGCCTGGTGGTTAGTGAGCGACTTCAGTCCTCAGTGTGGCCATAAATAGAAACTGAAGTGACCTTCACCCCAACCTGCTCCAAAGACACCACAACTTTGCTCTTTTGCAGCTTTTGCATCAACCAGTGGACAGAACCAGAATATTAATGCCAGTGTATCTAAATCCAAACAAAATAAGTAATTCTATAAACTTAAATGTTAAGACGCTATAAGCAACTTCAGTAAATTATCCATCACTTTAATGGAAGGACTCATTTTGGGAGTCAAAGCCACGGAGATCCTTTAGCCTGTTCTTTTGCTGTGTCAGTGGTGTGAGCTCTGATCTGCGCTGGAGGCAAACACACACTCTCCCTCCCCTGTGACCTGGGCTCCCAGGGGTGGGTGTAAAGTAAACGTTAGTCAGTCACACAACGAACTCCAGCAGAGAGAGAGAGACTCTTCCCTCGGACCCCGACCCTCTACTCCGCCCCCACCTCACCCCCACTCTCTCTGCCTTTAGCATTCCTCAGTCCCACCGCCTCCTCCTCCTCCATTCCCCATGACCCACCTTCTCTTCATCTCCTGGCCCTCCTCACCCTCCTATCCGTCACCCTGGGTCCTGCTCTCCGTCCTAGCGGCCCGTGTGGCCGCCGTCTCCTCCGCTGGAGACAGCCTATCAGGGGCCTCACGTCATCTGTCTCCAGGCTCTGACTGACAGGTCGACCTCGGAGATTACCAGCTACTATCAGAGAGGGAGGGGGGAGGGGGGAGAGGGGTTGCTGTCCCGTTGTCCTGACTGGATGTGCCTTCCTCTCACATCACACTGCTTGGGAATCACAACCTGTTTTAAGGCCTCTGTATAGCCCTGATGGGGTCATTTATCTGCCTGGGAACCACTCTGCTGATTCACCACAAGGTCTGCAGGGACAGTGTACCAGACAGTGACAGATATCAACACATCCAGGCCCGCAGAGAAAATGCCAAGCTTGTTCATCTTTGCTACAAACACACAGCGAGTTTCAGCTGTTTGCCCCCACAGGTTGGGGTAACAGCATGGAAAAGTGTTGGCCTGCTGTCAAGGGCACGGCAGACCCAGATGCTTCATTCCCAGGCAGCAAACTAAGACCTTCAACACCAGTGTTAACAGGGAAGTTTTTCTGAGGGGAGGGGTGGGGGGGGGGCAGTTAGTCCTAGATCAAGTCATGGGCAAATATCCATCCAGCGCTTCTCTATACTTGCTCATTCCTAATCAGTGTCGAATCGGCTGGAGCATGTGTGATTAAATATTATTTATATATTCTAATATTGAAACACATTGCCTACAGAGACATCTAATATAAATGGAAAGCCTGCTGTCAAACTAAATTTATCATACGGACATCTAATATATGAACATACACTCAGTGGCCACTTTATTAGCTCTAAAGTTTTGGTTGACATTGTTGGAGGATGTGTGCATTTAATTCTATGTTCATTATTGAGGTTGTCGTTTGCAGAGGTCTTGTACTGGACTACATTATATTGAGAGGTGTTTCTAATTTTTTGTCCTCCCTATTTATATACATGAGGGGGGGACAGAATAGTAGAAACACCTCTCAGTAAAATGCAGTCCAGTACAACAGCAGCACTAACTATGAGCTCAATGCCAAACATAGACTTGATTTAACACACACTATTACTGTGACAAAAAGAAAAGAGGAAGAGGTCATACAAGACGGAATGTGTGTATGTATGATATCTGCTACACATATATTTCCATGTATGAAAATGCCTAATTTGAATATGTCTCATATATGGAAATATGGACATATATACCATTTATGGCATTACATGTATGGACACACTTATACTACACTTGTACATGGGATAACAAGAAGAATACAAGGTTTTTACTGGCATTTCTTTTCACGTCAGTCAGATGGAGCCTCGCATCACCTCTCATCAAACTGTTTTAATGCTGAATGTTGATCAATTTCTGCCTCCGTTCTTTGCATTGGAGCCGCAAGTTCGGCTTTGGAGCGTCAGCCGTGCTGCACTGCCTCCATCTGAAGCTGCTGGCCTTTGAAAGACCTTTCTCTTTTCCAGGTGGTGTGAGGCTGGCTGGCTCTCAAGCACTCGTCATCACTCTCTGTCTAGAACATGGAGCCCTGGGATATTTGTGTATCGTGTATTGATTTGGGGGTACAACCCTTGGCTGTAAAAGAGAGATAAAGAAGTTAGGCATTAACTATTTCTTTCCAGGGGTCACTCTGAGCCTGGTTCACATAGCTAGGACCTGGGCCACTGAGAGAAAAAAAAAAAAAAAAAAAACTTGCCTCTGTGATGGACTCTGGAATATTGATTTTTCTCTCTCAACAAAAAAGGCCTTTGCAGTCAGTATTTCCCTCTGAGCTCAGATAGGGCTGCAACATTCCTGTCTACTCCCTTCAAGGTTACTGCCTGCCTGCCCAGCGGAGGCGAGCACCTGCCAGATGTACTTGTTTTGTTATACAACGTGTCTTTGTAGCATTTGCTCTTTCCATAGACGCTGCTTTTTTCCTGTAATGGAGTAAAGCAGCAGATACAACAAGAATCACCGGGGGAAATGCTGTAAACTCCGGGGCGGCGAGTTTGTTGTCTCTGTCTCTGTGCAGATTTCATAGGAAATAGAAACTCACTGCTCCCATGTGGTTGAAATACTAATCCTAAACCAACCCGGCGTACAAAGACGAAAATATCATTACGCCACTGCCCGCCAGTTTGCTCAGTGGAAGCTGCTGTTGTTTGAGATTTAACGTGCTGGAGTTTGCACTTGTTGATTAAGTATGTCTGCCCCATTGTTCTGCACACTTGAAGTGGTGTGAACCTAATCACATCGAGAGGTGTGTGCAACGGATACACTGTCTGCGTTCATACTACCCCGCTGCTTAATTATATGAAGAATTTAGTAGAGGCTCTGAAGCAGAAATGCAATGTCAGAGTGGTGCGTCACTCATTTTTATTTAATAGATTTAAGCTAAAAAAAAAAAAAAAAAAAATTACTAATGACTAATTCATGTTCTCCAGATATGCGTCATGCATTTGTTCCTCAATAAAGTCTTCATGCTGCCACTGATCTGCATTTTGCAATTGATTTTTCAGTGTTTATTGCACTGCTATTTATTGTCTGTAATTTGCATTGTAAAATGAACAGGTTGCGTCATTTCTTCATTCATTATTATTGGTGTTAGTCTGGTTTGTTTTTGTTTCTTATGTTATTTTAATTACTTGCTGATCTTTACATTTGGCTTGTTTTTTTGTTTTTGTGTTTGTCTTTTTTGTCTTATTGATACAGTGTGATTTTAATTACTGCTTGTTTTTATTGTTGCTGTTCTTGCGTGGACCCCAGGAGGATTAGCAACCACTTTCTGGAAGCAAATGGAGATCCAAATAAAGAGTAAAGAATAAAGGATAAAGAATTTCTGACCTTCTCTCAAATCTCCTCAATCTCAGCATCAAAAGCACTTGACGGTTTACTGCCCAGGCAAAGGTTGCACCTCCACAGTTTTATAGAATTATTAAGTAAGCAATTATGATAACCCACTGTTTTAAAGATAATAGGATGATAAGGTTGTGCCAGACTCACACTGTAGTTTGCCCTTATGCTGCTCTTCCTGAACAAAAATCAATACCTTTTGCACTCCGGCCACAGTGTCCTCTCACTGGCTGAGTGTTTGTTTTTGTTTCTGTTGAGCATTAAATGAACCAGACGCACCATGGGAATAACAAAACTAATAAATAAAAAAAAAAAAAGAAAAAGAAAAAAAAAGAAGAATAAAGCGTCACCATCACCACACATTGCTATGACCCCGGTTGGCTAGTGGCATTTTATCAAAGCTCATAAACCTTGAATGACTATATATTGATAAAGACTGTTTAAAGTGTCATTGGAATGATAACATTTGCACTGTAAATGCGGCTTGCAGGCTCCAGCCTCTCAGCTCCAATCGCACTGGGATGATAAGCACAGCACAGAGCGGGCCTCAGCTCACTGACATCAATAGGTCAAAAGTCACCAAATGCTCAGTTTGGGGTTTGATCCTAACTGGAAAGTCGTGGCGTCCTGAGCATCAAGTTTTATGCTGGTGAAATTGTAAAAATGTCAAGGGGCATAATTAAATTTGCTTGGTATCAAGTCTGTGGCCTTGGTAAAGCCTGAGGGTGAATTAACTGTGCTAATAAAAAATGTTTGGCCCAACTGATGCAAGTGAAGTAATTTGACTTTATGGAGAAGACTGGAAATATTAAGTAATATAAATAATAAGTGAACAAGTTGGGACGCGGACAAGAATCATGCGCTCATACAAGACAGTATGGAGGTTTTCATTTAATCTAAATGATTTGTGAACCATGGCATTACTTGTGTTAATGCGCTCCCTCAACATGCGTGAATGAAAATGACCCACCGCTGGGGAGACATGGGGGAGTGCTTTGACACTTTGCCCTGATCAATATCAATAAAGCAATCAGCATGTCAGGGGCCTATATGTTTGGAGGGAGGGATCTGTGGGAGAATATAGTTGTAGTTTATGGCTTTACTGTAGAGGTGGGGCACTGGTTCCAGGTACACCCACCCACCCATACACACACACACACACACAGGCTCATAGTGAGGCCTTACCTTCGTCTTTGCTCATAGAAGAGTGTGTCCAGACAGCGGAGTGCACTTTGCTCGAGCCAGTCATAAAGCTAGACCATAAACTGAGCCAGACTTCTGAACTGGATGACATGAGGCAGAGGACCTTCAGATGGCGGACCATCAATCCCTCCAACTTGGCAGTGAAGCACAAATGGCCAAAATGCACACGGTTATGAAAATGCATTCCCAGCTTCCTTATCTTGTGGTCTATTTGAATACAAGGAAGAACTGATTTCTCCAACAGGCTGGGCTATTGAATTGAAAATTGCTGAGAAACAACATTGCGAAGTCTGAAAAATCCTTTAAAAAAAAAAAAAAAGTGGGCTAATCAGAAAGTGTCAGTGTTTCAAGGTCTAATACAGTCAGTGTCCTGTGTATCCACTTAATATTAATTAACAGGATGAGCAGTCATGGTGCTTTGCAGTGCTTTGGATAAAAGGGTCCACCATCTTGCATGCGGTGTTCAAAAATGAACTTTGCAAGGGTATAACTGTGGTCTAAAAGGTGGGCGGGGGCACAAATTTGGGGATGAGCCAGCTGAGCCATTTAAAACTGAGTCCCTGTATTTTTACTCAACCTCACATAACCTCACATAGCGCAGACCAGCTACCAAGGTGACACAGGATATACTTAACAAGTGTGCGGGAAATGTAGTTATTTTCAAAAATGAACGGTGTGGAAATTCACATCACAGGCTTATTTGTTCACATTTGATTCTGGCACCCAAAATAGTAGTAATACTGGGTCTCTCGGGCTGAAATGTCAGTGAAATGAAACTTGAATGGCAGCCAAAGCAAACATAAGCAACTTTGAATTCAAAAGTCTTTTCTTGTCTTGTGTCTGCAGTTCTTCATTGGCCTGTGTCTGATGTTTCCTAGCTCTAATATGTTTTTCCTCCAGGTCTCAGAGATGGTTACTGATTTTTTTTTTTTTTTTTTTAGAGGTCTTTCAGAGGTTTTGGACTTATAATAACTTAAATGTGGTTCTTTATTGATTCCCATGAGAACATTTTCTTGCTGAGGAAGGTCAGATGACTGGGTCAGCTACAGCACAGCACCCCGGAGTTCACAGGGAATCGGTGTCGTGCTCATGAATGCTTAAGCAGGGTCAGTGCTTACAAACTTAGGGATTTGAACCTGGGTCCTCTGGGTGAAGGAAGGTCTCTCTCATCATTAAGCAGGCAGAATTTTTGAATCATAACATAAATTGAGTGGATCTCTGCTCTGCACCATGCAAGTTTACGGCAGGAGTGACCTGTTTGGTCTGGTAGGCGTTGAATGCACTGCCACCTTGTGATGTGCTCTGAAACCTGCACCTCAAAAGCCAGATCTGCTCTCACAGCCTCTCTTCACAGTGAGTGTAGAGAGTACATTGAGCTCCATGTCATGTTATAACTTCAGATCCAATGCCAAGGGCCAAGCCTGAGGGGGACATACAGACTTTCCTCCCCTGCGGCGTGCTGACTCTGCCGGCAGATGGATGCCGCTGCCTGATGCTGTGACCCTTCTCCATGATCACAGCGGAGACCCCAGGGACGGGCACAGTCATTGTCCTGATCCTGTTTGCCTGCTCCCCTCCACCTCATCTCAAACCTCCCGGGGTTCAATTCATCTCCATGCGCCGCTCGGTCGAGCCTGCAGTGCTGGGACGCCATCACTCACACCCAGTGGGGCAGCCCGTGGATTAGCTGACTCCCTACCGGGGGAGAAATGACCCCTGCGGTCCAGTCAGCTAGCACAGCATCAGGGCCAGAGGAGAGATAGCAGCGTCTCCGGCACCTCGACAGTCAGTCAACATGGCAGGGCAGGGCGGGTCTGCAGTCAGTCACAGTGATGGATGACGGCCGGACTATCAGCCACCTGACACACACCTCCGTCTGTGTCTAGTCACTGTCTGATATTATGCGAATTACATTTACAACGTATACATTTTCCACTTTGAATGTGGGGAGGAGAAAAGCTGTACAAACACCTTGATACAGCCGATTATCGCAATATTTTCCACAATATTATAGCGTTACTGTAGTCCCTTTTATCAATATGTAGAGAAAGTGCATTGTGCAAATTCTGGTTAATAAGTTGGAATTTTAAATTTGTTTCGTGTCAGCTGGTCTCCCAATTTATCATTCTGTATATGTTGTATATTTTATTAGTATAATGCATAGGTGTTATGCAGTAAGTTGTATTTTAAGCTCTATTCATACCTTTTCAGCCAGTTCAATAGAGTTTTGCATTGTGCCTTGATGCGCATTGTATCCTCACCAGTTTCCAGCCCTTGAAAGGAGTCTGGGTGAAGGGTAGGATGTCTAAACTCAGTCCATGCCTGTCATTGTCCGACACTGTAACAGGTAAGAGGCCATTGTTTCTGAAACAGGTACTGAATGCAGTACAAAATGACAAAGCGCCACATCGCTGAAGTCACAGACATGACACAAGACTATGCAACATTGACCGTCTCGGCCTCACGCCAGCTCACGGAGACCTCGGGGGGTATAAAGAGGCGGCGGAGTCTGCCCTACAGGCTGCACTGACAGAAATGAGAGGGTGACAGCATGATGAATGTCTTGTTATGAGGAGCTGCATAGCACTGATGCATGTGAGCCGAGCCCAAAGATGTCCAGGTTATGAATGGGCCAGTCAATGAGCTAGAACATAAATGGCCTCTGGTCATAATTCGTTAAGGCTAGGGAGATGGTTTGTGAGATGTCCTGCTGTCACATCGCTCACTGAGGAAGATGCATCACTCCATTTGGGTGTAGTGAGTCTTTCTTGCCTCTCTTTTCTCTCTCTGGCTGATTAGCATAGCTGACTTATCACATGCCAGTGCTGAGTCATTATTAGGTGTTAGCATTTTCAATTACCCCACACCTCCCATCTCTGCCACCCTGTCTCCTCAGTAAGTCAGACGCTGCACAGCAGGGGAAAAGCAACAAAATGCTAATTCTCTGCATATAAGAGCTGCAACTACATCTGAGCTAAACTAACAAAAACAACAAAATTAACCAGCTAATTAGCTATTCAATAGAAGAACTTGCAGAAGAAAACATTAAGAGTGAAAACAAACAATACCACCAATGTCCCGAGGTTCATTTAGAACTTTATTTAATCTATATGGTTGTTTTAAAAGCACTTATTAGGAATACAGAGTGAATGGGTTCCATGATACATGTCGTACTGCATACATCAAACATTCATGCCAAATAAAAGAATACTACTGAAACATTTCCACCAGGACAATTATATGTACTGAAAGTAAGGTACAAAATAGGCCTCTCATAACAATCAAAACAAGACAACACTACCATTAAGCGTATTAGTGCTTCTAGCTTAAAGTGTTATCATGATCAGTGAAAAGAATAAAAACTGGTAGTCAAAAAAGTTTCTTTCTGTCCTAAAAAATTGCTTGTTTGCGCTGGCAAACTCCTCCACAGGGGAGCGGGCTAGTGACCTCACTGATTCTCCAACGTGGGTAACTGCCTTTTGAAATACGTAAGGCAAGCTCCGTCTTGAGAACCATTAGCTTTCCTCCCAAATAAACACTGGTGAAAACATACATGAGAATCTTGACATCAAAACGTCTTTTTTTTTTCTTCTCCTTTTTACAAATGAACACGTTAGGCTTGCAGAAACAAGATTCAAAGAAAGAAGTTTGTATTGATGATTGCTAGAAAGCTGTTGCCAAAAAAAAAAAAAACAAAAAAACCTCCAAACAAAACCCAACGACAAATAAAACCATCAACATTAATATCAAAGCAGAATGTTTGAGAGATTTTTGAGGCTACATATTAAGGAGGCAGTGATACCTATAAATCCTATTTTTTGGGCTGCAATACAAAATAATTTAATCTCTACATTTTCAACTTTGTGTTCTAATAGATCGTACACTCTAGCTCAATAAATGTTGATTTTGTAAAACGAAATATATTTAAATAAAAAAAGTAATACAAGGTAAAGAGCACCTTATCCCCATACAAGTTATTCAACAAGTAAATTTTTGGAAGCGAATGGCACAGAGTAATCAATGGTAATTAGCAATGCTCATAGAACTGTAGTGTTTTTTCTTTTCTTTTTTTTTTGTCAGACAATACCACCTAGTTTAACATTAAGTCGTGACAAGATACTCTTGTTACACAAACGTTTGCATCATGTGAACTTGTGTGTCCAACAAACAGGTACGACGGGGGCTGTTCACTCGACAGGAAGCTGAATGAGTTTGTGTTTGCCTTGAATCCCAACAGGCTGTGCTGGAATCCGCAGCCAAACGGGGGTGTTGCAACACCCGGTGTGTGCCGCTGTTCTTGGTAGAGCTTGGTAAACAAGGTACAGGTGTGGTGTGCTACCAAGCCACTGGACTGCTCTGCGAGTGTTTTATCAGTGAGCTTAAGTGGGCCTGCAAAGTCAGTGCAGAAAAGCGCTCAAGCTTTACACTGAATCAGCTTTTTATATTTATATATATATATATTTATATATTTTTTTCCACCAGAGAGGACAATCGCTAGTGCAAAACTGCCAACTTTTGTCCACTGGTCTTCAACTGTAAGAACAGCTGGCAGCAACAGCTGAGCTCAATACAGACATTAAAAGACACGCTGAACCTTTTGAGTGGTGCACACAGTGTTGTCACAAACGTGTCATACTGAAATGAAACGTTAAGTACTTTTAATATCCACGTCTGTAGCTTCCGATACCGATGCACTTGCATAAAGAGGTTTCAAATACAATAGAAATGCTAATAACTAGACTGCAGCTGGCATCAGAGGACATTACAGGGTGACAAAAGACTGACCTCGACCTCCCCTCCTCTGAATTCGCTCTGCTTCCCAAAGCTGATGCACAGTGGAGCCCGAAGATGGGATTTGACCCCTGCTCCTCAACTGCGTCCAAAGGAACCACCACAGATTAGACGATAGCAGAAAAGAGGTTTTACATATAAAGTAGAAAGAGAGAGAGAGAGAGAGAGAGAGAGAGAGAGAGAGAAAGAGAGAGAACAAGGGAGGTCGGTGACGCAAGCACCTTTCCGGCTGCAGTTTGGACACACAACAGAAAAACAGAACTGGCATATCTCAATTCTTATTTCTTCATGTTTTTTTTTTTTTTTTTTTTTTTTTTTTGGTAACAGGATTCCATTTGGACACAATCGTAGCGCTTAAGAGACCGTTTGTAGTGTACAATAAGACATTTGAGAACGCCCTTGGCCGGCTGACTCGGGAGCTGTGAGGATGGTCGAGCAGCGGCAGCAGCTGGTGTGGTTGTGGGGTTTGTGGGCGTGGTCACTGTAGGCTGAGAGAGAGAGAGAGAGAGAGAGAGAGAGATAGAGATAGAGAGGGAGAGAGAGACAGAGTCTTGGGGGCTCTAGTAGAGGAGGATGCGGCGCTCGATGGCCTTGCGGCAGATGGGGCACTCGCTCATACGGTCCCCACACAGCTGGCAGGTGCCATGGCCGCACATGAAGATCATGTTCTTCAGTCTGTCCAGACACACCGGACACATGGTCTGGAAAGGGAGAAACAATTACGATTCATGTTTTGTCGTTGCAAAGTCACTTTTACTTTGTGACCGAGTTGAGTCAAGGCCCATACCACAGCTTGCTTTTACCTCAGATGTCTATAGGGTCATGTGACAAAAGCCTAGGACTCAAATCTGACTGAGCTGTTCAATATGACGAGCTGATTATTTGTTTTTATTATTTTATTCACATTTCTAAGTTCCAATGTGGACATATCAACAATAACCACAGCAATCATAATCAAATGCAGCAGTTATATAAACCTGAATGAGCATTTCAAATGTTGCAGCATTCTAGAGGGTAATGAGATCACATGTACTGCATGTCTGGTAAAATGAATTATTTCCTCACTTCTCATGCATTATGAAATGTAAACAAACTACTAACCATCTTAGGTCTAAATTCACTGTCCTTTAAGCATTTCCCCCAGGATTTTTTCTTATAATGATGAACAGGATGTGTATTTTCATCAGCATTGACACAATTTAATTACTACAGTAATATTACAGGAAAGCAGCACTGAGTTTGTGTCTCTTTTGCTCTTTCCACTATTTGTCACTACGATCATGAAGATGTGGCTCAGCAGAAAAGGCTACATTTGATCTGTTTTATTGCAGTACTGCAATGCACATTGACTGTCCGCAGCTGCAGTATAGTTGGTAATTCCTAAAGCTCTTACCTGCTCCTTGATGTCCTGGAGTTGCTGCTGCAGCTTCTGTACGTCAGCGTTGACGTTAGTGTTATCCTTGTCTCTCTGCAGGGCTGGGATGTTTCCACTAGCTGCTTGGACACAACACGACAGCACAAACATAGGTTGGGAGAGAAAAAAACAAAGAGGAAGTCCGTTGTTAGTCTAGAGCCTAGACAGAGAATGGAAAGATACTTGATGCAGGTGGCCAAACTTCACCTCTTAGTAACGATCTATTGCTAATAAAAGCAGAAATACAGCCACAGCAAGATTGCTGTTACATCCCCAAGAGTGTCCAGGGGATGAGGGGAGTAACAATATAAAAACCCAGGGAAAAACTAAACGAGGAAAACGTATATATAAGGAAAAATTAGGAATTTATTAACAATACAGCTTAAATTAATTAGTCTGTTACCCAATATGAATATGTTACAACAGTAACTGTCTTTATACACCAGCACCTCATTACAGAGAGGCTGCAGGTGCAAATGATCAGCTGGTTAGGAGGTAAGGACAGCACCTGAAGACATTCAAAAGAGAGAGAAATACAGCCATAACACCCTCTCCCTCTAGACCAAACTAGTATTGTAGTTTGTTAAATAACACCCTGAAAGATGCTGCTGGTTGCTACACCTCCTTCAAGATGGAAGGCTGAGACGTGGACGTTGAGGGAACGGATGAACATGCACAGAAAACACAAAAGCAGGACCATCTTCCCTGCTGACACCTCAGCGGTAACAGGCTCTGTCACACACTCAATTGCTTTTGAGGTGCAGTACACCGTTTTACCAACAGGTGGCCTCATCTTCAAACAGAGCAAAAGATAATGGCGGGTCATATTGGTTAACATCCTGGGCCTGCCAACGGGTTGGAGCTCTAGTTGTGCACACACATCTGGGTGTTCTTGGGCCAGGTCAACACATTTAGCCTCAGAGATGGAGACATCAACCTCAGGAGAGGAATAGACTTCACCCCCAGCTATGTCCTTCCACTCAATAGGAAAGCAAGTGCAGGCGGCTACTGGCAAGAAACCAGTTATCAAGTTAGATGTTACATAAACCCAGTGGAGGCATGTGGGCACAGAACCCATCTTAATGACTCTTACTACAATGCTCGTAACACGGGTTAGATTTAGCAACAGAAGGCAGAACACTGGAGAGGATGAAAGGTTGAGAGCCACCGGTTTTTCGCTTTGACACTTTGATCAGATGCTGGTCCTCAGACTTTGCTAACAAACCATTCATGAAAAATGAATGGTCTGAAACAGTCATCAGGCACTTCTGGAGCGGCGGGCTGGCCACCAGGAGACACAGTTTTAATTAACCTCAAATCCTTGGGTTGTTTTGAAGCTGTTCCCTGTTGCTTCCTCTTGAATGCCAGGCAGTTGGCAACTATATTTTAACATTTTCCCGTGCTAGGGAGTCTTGTGATGGGACAATGGTGCAGTTGCTTTTCTAACAGGCTTCTCACCATTTTTCTGAGAAGAATCATGGTGCAAAAGCGCAAACTGATCCACGAGACTACAGACCTGTTGCAGGGTAGTTACCTTCTGCTCATTCAGATACACCACAGTACACTCAGGCAAACAGTTTTTAAATTCCTGCAGGAACATTAACTCACACATGGAGGCTAGGTCATCAGTCTTACATGCTCAACCACCCCCTGTCAAAGAGGACTTCTTTCTCTGTAGTAAAATCGGCAAGTCTGGCTTGACGTCTTCGGAAATGCTGTCTGTATGCCTCTGGAACGAGCTCATACACTCGCAAAATACTGCTTTTTACTTTCTTATACACAAGGCTTTCATCAAGAGAAAGAGCCACCTGAGCCTTCCCTGTCAGCTTACACTGCAAAGTATGGCCCACACATCTTTTAACCAATGCAAAGCCACGCTAATATGCTCAAACGCCCCAAAGTAAGACTCAGATTCTCAAAAAACAGGGACCAAACAAATATTTTTACTCACATTAAAAAGGTGGAGGCGGACTACGATAATTGTGCAGAAACAGTAACCGTTGTCATTTTATCAGACTCTGGCTTAACTATCTGCAATTCGAGCTGAAGCATCCTAATAGCTGTCTCCACCTCCAATTTTCTCAACTCCAACTCCCTCTGGAGCTGAAACTCTCGCTCCTCTCTACGAAGCAGCTCTTCTTCCTGCGCCTCCAGCTGCAGACAAGCTAAGCACGCTTTAGTCGGGCATCCAGCCTAGAGCCAGGAGATGACTACAGAAAGCGGATCAAAGTGTGGCAACGTGAACGGTTTACCTTCTGTCTCACTGTTCTGCACACCAGAAGTAAAACTAACAGAGTGCCCATCAAAAAGAATGCCTTTTCGCTGTTTTTAAACAAGGGACCAGGAGATAGGAATACTGCAGTACTTGGCGATCCTACACAAGTCATGTTGGCTACGTTTTTCACACTGACCCACATTAAGATGAACCATAAACTTGTCCAAATCAAATGCTGCCATACTTATCAAGAACGCACTAAGCGTCTAAGCGTAATGTAGTTCAAAACTTAGCAAATTTGTGAAAGACTAAACACAGTAGCATAATTGCAACAACTCACCCATATAGACACAACACACATCCATGAGTGGCTAACACGATAACTTTGATGCCTGGATGTTAGACACAAAAGGCAATTACCAAGTCTAGCCTTACCAACACAACTCCCCCAAATACTTCCTAACTCAAACTATACCTACCTATTTTCTGGAGCATGCTGGGTTCAAGGAGGGTTGTAAGGGTGAACTTAAGAGCCCTGAAACGCCTACCACCACCGGGGAACTCTATCCCTATCCGGGATTACTCCGAAAATAAAATAAAAAAAAAGACAAAATAATATGCCTGATGGAAAGGCTGAACATAGCCCAGCTGGACACTCATCTGTCTACCCAAGCAAGCTGTTGAAATGTTTGGTGACGGCTGGACAATGGACACCCTGACACCAATACTCACCGCGATAGCTACTGGGAATAGTATTAACAAAGAAATACTTGGCTAAACAATAAACCAGTTCTCTGATCTCCTGTTTGTAATTCGCTGACGAGCCCCCAAATATGTTACATCTCCAAGAGTGTCCAGTGGATGAGGGGAGTAACAATAGCAAATCCCAAGCAAAAAGGATTAAGAATTTATTTTCAATACACCCTTAAATGTCTGTTAACCAGCATTAAAGTTACAAAATAAAATACAAAACAGAAATAGAGCCTTGTAAAAAGGAAAAAAGGACTAAATAACTGAAATAGACAGTGAACCAAGGAACCACTAAATCAAACAAATTACACCCTCCCCTATGTAAGTTACTGACTTCGGTACTGAACAACACGCTCGAGCAACTAACATGCTTTGAGTGAGGCTTAAACAAAAGGCAAAACAGAGTGTGAAACATCTGCTGGACGGTCAACTGGGAACTGTCTGCCTGCTCCACCAATTCTTTATACACCAGCACCTGATTGCAGCATGGCTGCAGGTGCAAATGATCAGCCGGATAGGAGGCGCGGCAGCACCTGTGGACACTCTGGGAAGGGAGAAAAAGCGCTACAGCCGCAACAATCGCCACTCTGAACCAAGCTGAGAGCTCAATCATATTTATGAGTTGTGCTTTGTATACAACAAGAACCACAGACACGGGCAATTTAAAAGTTATTCTAATTGGCAATCTCAAAGTCCAACTTTAGTATCAGTAGTCAATGCTGGCAAAGCATTTCCCTTTTAAATGACCCAATTTTAGAATTTCCTACTTTGGAGTTAATTGACTGGCAGACTGGCTAAAATTGAAACTGGCACAGGACAACACATTCTGCTTCTGGCATCGCATGATCAACAGGATGTATGTGTATAATGATATATCAGTGTAAAATTGCCTGAATTGATTACTTGAGCACTCAACAAGAAT
The DNA here is from genome assembly GCF_902150065.1 of Myripristis murdjan. Lineage (NCBI taxonomy): Eukaryota > Metazoa > Chordata > Actinopteri > Holocentriformes > Holocentridae > Myripristis > Myripristis murdjan. Next base: position 23,025,708 of record NC_043996.1, on the reverse strand, counting down.
TAGCTGGACAGAGGCCCTGTGGGGGGACCGGCTGGCTGTGACAGCCAAACATCTGCCTCAAACAGTGAGTGCTTGTATGATTCTTGGCATGTGCATCATATCGGCATCTAGCGTTTGGGGTGTGTGTACCACTGAAAAACA